>NC_044980.1:92599765-92957853 GCF_008728515.1 Papio anubis
ATTGTAAGTCATTACCATTTTTTTTCAGGCAAAACAGTCAAATATTGCCATTTTAAATATATAGTATTTTAAATAATTATAATAAGTATATTATATGACTTTAAAATTTCATAAGTCAAAATGGATTGTATAAAGTATAAATTAAATTGGATAGAATGATTACAGGGAGAAAATACAAATAGGGGTTATCTTGAGGTGATATAATTTCAGTTGATTTTTATTTTTCAAATTATCTATAGAGAATGCACTGTATTTGTAATCAGAGTAAAAACTACTAGTTTCTATCCATGTTTTGGAGTTCACACTGTGAACAAATTGTAAACTTCAAAGTATCTTGGCTATTAAATACTTATCCAGAATGAGTGACACAGATGTTGGAAAACATATTCTAGTGTTATTCATTGCAGTGTTTCTTTAATATGCATGAGCTGTATCATTCTACTCTCAGGGTATTTATACCATTAGAACAGTGTATATAGAACAAGTGCACTGCTTTAAGACAGGATTTGATATTATGGATTCACAAAGAGCTGTGTCTCTGCTGTACCCCATCCCATTGAGGCACTTTGTTGGCTTCACATCTATTTGGCTTACTTTTTGCTGCTGTAGGCATTTTTCATCTTCTGCATAGAAAGCACCTTTTCTCTGTTAAAGTTCAGTGTCATTCAGAAAGATATTGGCTTAGAAGGGAGGTTGCAAAAGCAAGATAAGAGCTTTTTAAATTAATACATTAACAGACAAGTCTGAACTGAGTCATCTTCTGATATGCTTGCTGAGGAAAAAGTTCAATTGATGGAATTTTAAAAATTCATTCATTGTGCAAAAAGCTGCACTCATCATTTTCAGTTGTAACTGGCCTAAATGTTTATAGTTCTGTTTTTTATTTGATTGGGAGATGTATATAAACCCATTATATTTTCTTTATTTTCTATATTTCTTTCTTTCTTTTTTTCAACATGGTTAAAATATTTTAGCACTCTGAGAAAACTTATTTTGTAATAAATTCCTATTAAACTTTCAGGCCTTCCTGAGTGTAACAGTTTAATGACCCTGCACTGGTGGTAGATTGCATAGCACACATCTTGTCAGTCAGTTGTAAAAAATAATTTTATGCAGTAGTATGATAGATTATGTAATTTTAATATAAAATTAATAATTGTTTAATGACCGCACCATTTTTTCTGGCCTTTAAAATTAACTTTTACTTTGTACAACTGAATACATTTGTGTATATTCATATATCTGCTAATTTTAAACTTAAATTATGTCAAGTTTTTCTGTATATAACCTGAACACTATGGTAGCTCTTTCAAGTTAGCATAAAGTTTTTCAAAAAGCTCTTTAAAAATGCCTTATAATGTCCCACTTCTCTGAATTCAAGATGATAAGGTTCAAATCGATACAAAGAAAGGTGGCCCTGTTTGGATATAAAATAATTGCCTAATGTGAAATATACATGATTCAAACCAAAAAACACTGAAGGCAAAAATTATTTTTTAAAAAAATTAGCTTATTTTGCTTTGAAAATCTCAATTTCTAGTCATATAGGTTTAGAATTATCGAGCAATAACTTTAAACATAGTATGAAAAGAGAACATATGTACAGAGGGTTTCATATGTTATGAGCAACTCACCACTCTCCTTAACTAGTCACTTCAAGTATTACGCCTAAGATATGTTGGGCAAGAGGTGTCAATTGTGTCTCCAGGAACTGCTTCTCTGGATAAAATGTTTTATTACAGTATTAAATCTTTATCTTTCATAATTATCTCCAGTATCTAGATAATATTAAAATTTATTGTATGTCAAATAGTATGTATGAAAAGGAGAATAAAAAGTTAACTCGTTATATTAAGGTAGCCTAATTATGGGTATGTTTAAACTTAAATATTATAGTAATATATTTTAAGAGATAAAAATAAACAGTCTAGCTGATTATATTATTAAACACAACTTGATAAAGGAGTTGTTTAAAGTGACCAATTATGGGAATTTCTATCCTGGAAAAGAAATTATAGTAACCAGATATATTAGTCAGGTTCATACCTAGATTCAAGTTAAAAATAGCTTTCCCATAGGAGAAAAAAATTGAATGTCTATGTAATATCACTAAACAAAGCATCCTTTCCCTACCAGCCATGGGAGGTGTTACTCTGTACTCCTTTTTGGAGCCACTATATATAGTCTGCACAAAGGCCTGTCCCCTAGAGGAAAAACATTTTTTTTCTCAATAAACTATCGATTTTCTGCAGAACTTCTTGCTAATGCTTATTCTTTTTACTTTTATCAGAGTTATTGATAACTATATTTTGCTGATAATAAGTGAATGGTCTAAATAACTATGCTAACTACAATTATATTTGAGATGATTATATTAACTATTATTTCTTATTTTTTGCTTTATGACCCAACTGGTGATACTATAAAACTGGAAGACACTCACAAAATTTTAACTTCAATCACTATATCCTATAAGTGGAGAACCTTTCTATTCAGAAATGTATAAAATAATGTCAAGTTATCAGGCAAAATAGCGTTAGAATTGAGAGAAACATGATGGATTATGAATTATTGTTTGATGATTTTTTCATTGCACTCTGACATCATTTTTCTTTGACTTGTAGTGTAAACAAAGTAATTTTTTCTAATCCTTTGGTTTAGCTGTCAAGAAAATTAAACTACATTTTTTTTTAAATTTATTTTTTGGTGACAAGGGTCTTGCTCTGTCACCCAGGCTAAAGTGCAGTGGAGTGATCAGATTTCACTGCATCCTCCACCACCTTGGCCAAGGGATCATCCTGTCTCAGCTTCCAGAGGAGCTGGGACTAGAGGTGCATGCAATTATACAAGGCTAATTTTTAAATTTTTGTGGGGAGAGACAGAGTCTTACTATGTTGCCCAGGTCGGTCTTGAACTCCTGGGCTCAACTCATACTCCCACTTCAGTGTCCCAAAGTGCTGGGATTACACCGAGAGTCACTGCACCAGCTAAGGTACAGTTTGAATCAACTTTGTAATGATATAAAACTGTAGAATCTGTGCATCTGCATTTGAACTTTCTTTTTTATTTATTCCAAGTCTACCTATATTTACATTTGAAATAGTCTTATATTTATTTTTTATGTTTCTGTACTACCTTATTTAAAATTCTTGGGACCAGATGAGTTTCAGAATTTACATTACTTTTATGTTTATTTTAGGAAGGAATTTGGAACATATTTTAAATATTCACAACTCATAGTCAACTACATTCATATTTCTGCTGCAAAATGTATAAATACTCTAAGTGGAATAAATAAATACCAACATTAAATTTACATGAGTTCTAGTCAGGTTTTGTAGTCAGATCAATGATAGACTGTTGATCTCCAGAAATGTATGATTTTAAAATTTTTTATAGGGATTGTGTAGATGTGGTTGTTTTTCTGAAAAGTTTATATTTAAAATGAGTAACTAATTTAAAAAAAGGAGAAGTAAATGTACTAGAAGATCAGAATTTTCAAAGTAATATAACGGGCAATCCTTGTGCTAAAAAAATTGTCAGGAGGATAAAGCAAATACTTCTTTTTAATTTCCCTTTCCTAGTAGACCATTATTAGTTCCAAGTAGTTAGAAGAAAAGGCTTCAAATTCAAATGCTTGCTTTCTGGGGTAAGTCAGGTAACATAAAGATGTGACGTGGTCAGATGATTTGATGAATTGGAGAGTGGTAGAGAATTGAAACTGAAGAGAGGATGCTTGTCTAAAGACATTCATTCTCACCCTCTCTTTCCTCTCTGCCTTCTCTCTGTCTCTATCTCATAGCGCGCGCGCGCGCGCACACACACACACACACACACACACACACAGAGAGCACCAGATGTGATGTCTAAGTCAGAAATACATAGACATTGTAAGAAAAGATGGAATAGAATTTATCGTGAAAAGCTTTATTTCACCTTAAGTGATTTTTCACGTTTAGCTTCTTTGTTGTTGTCATTTACTTTTACTTCCCTAAACAATTTACCTAACATATCACTGAATTATTCATTCACTTAATTAGTCAATCAGTCTTTCAAGAAATAGTATTACATTTCCACTCTATTAAAAATTGTGAAACTCTGGGAAAATAGAAATGAATGAGGCAGTTCATGCCTTAAAGGTGAGCTAGCTAAGATACAATTAATAATCAGAGGTGAGAACAAGGTGCTGCAGGAATGCAAAAGATGTGTATTCAACTTAGTCTAAGAATGTCAGAGAAGCACTTGCAGAAGTGACAAAACTATGGCTGGAAGGAGAAAAAAGTTAATCAAGCAATGAATAGGGTGAGATCTTTCTAAGCAGAGAGAACACGATGAAAAAATACAGTGTATGAAGGAAGAGATTTATTTGAGTAACCGAGGAGAATTCGTTCTAAAAACAGCCTGGCAGCAAAAAAAAAAAAAAAAAAAAAAACTCTAGCTTCAAACAATCAGGGCAAAATACAGCTACCTCAGTTGTTCAGAATGTTTGAATCTTTGTCAGTTCCACATTGTATCCCTCCCCCTGCAGTGACAAAATTCAATATAATTTTAATGTAAAAATACTATTTATGTGCCTGCTCTAGTTATTGTCATTTGTTAAAAAATTCTTCTCTGAAATCCCTATACTCTGAGACCACAAACAAACAAACAAAACCTCCTCTGATTATATTTGATAAATGCATGTCAAGGAGAAACAAAAGAAATACAATAGTATATAGAAAGGGAAAACTACAGCGAGAAAGTAAGTGGCTAGTTCATTCTTAAACATAATTTCACAGAGTAAGTTTACTTCATATTTCAAAGAGAAAATGCAATTTTTATTACAATTGGGATTCAGAGTTATTTTATCATATCAATGTTTTAATTTTAATATAAACCTAATTGCACTTTAAAACACCAAAATAAAAGTCGAAGATATGCTTTAAAATGTGCATTTTATTGCTATTTTAAGCTGCTGTACAATAGCAAAATGAAAGAAACTGAATTAAACAAAATTATACATTGCCCTCTTTTAGTAAAAAAGTCCCTACAAATGGGGCAAAAATATCTGTTTCAATTGCACCCAAAGTTATGATATGAAAACGATAACAGAGTAACACTATCTTGGAAAATTCATCAGGAGAAACTTTACACTGACCTGGGTAAGACTCTGCTAATTTAATTTTATCGTTTCAAGTGAAAGTGACTTGAAACCAAGGGAGACTAATTTGAATAGTAAGCTTAATAGCAAATGCCTCAGTACATTATGCAGATAATAACAACTCCCGTGTGGATAATAGAAGTTAGCAAGAGTACTGAAAATTACACTTTTTTTTTTCTTGCCACAGTGAAAATGAACAGACATTGAGTCTTATCTCCTTATCCACATACTAAAATAGAAATTGCTTTCCAGGTTTTACTAATTTTACTGACGGGCTATTATGTGAAGGATTTTTTTCTCTTATGCATTTATTTTGATTTAATTTAAAAGTACACCCAGAAGCAATATTTGAAAGTTATAAAAAGTCAGAAAAGGAAAATTCTAGTCATGTACACATCTATGATTTCATATGGCTTTATCAGCAGCATTCATTATGATATCCAAAAATAAAATGAGAAGATTTCTGTTCCAAATGAGTCTATATTAAGCAAAAGATATTCTGCTGCCTCTTTGAAAAACTGGATGTATCTGAAATTAATGCGAACGCCTAAAGCGCACACACAAACTTTACACTGTCAAATACCATAAATGCCATTATGAATAAGTCTGAGATGTTTAGTATTTGCATATGAATTTAAATTAGTCTAGTAAATTATACTTCAAATAAAAGTAAGACTTTCATTTCTCCAATATAGAGTTTTAAAAGAAATCAGCACTGGGAGAGATTATATAGCTACACATTGAGGGAACCCGAAAGACAATTCTATAGCACAGACCTTCTAAGAGCACTTCAGTAAAATGAACACAAGACTCAGAGTCAGAAGACTTGAGTTCCTGTCCTGACTGCAGGTTAGGACCACTTGTGATTTATAAGGGCAGTGTTAAACAATTGCTCTGCTACTTTTGCCTTTGTTGATGTGTACAATGCACCTGATATAATGTGTTCATTTGCGCACATATGCACATAGGGGTGCAGGTGTTTAAGAAAATATCCGTCTTAACAAACAGCAAATTACTTCCAAATTTCACTTAAAATTCGAGTCATGTTGACTGTGCTTAAGCATTTTGTTCTACAGCATAATAATACTTGGTGAAATTTCTTTTTTTGTTAACTCCACCAAGTTTTTCAATGCTTGTTTAATTCAGACAAGTTAATGCAACATAAAATATTTTAGCTTAGTTAATAAAGTAAAACACCCTGGTCTGTTTGAAAATTCAGCTACTCCCCAAAATGGTTAACTAAAGCAATCTCACAAATCCCGGGCAGTTTCAAAGGATGTACACTGAATTGGTCTATATGACTCCATTCTGGGAATCCATTCTCTCTCCCACATCTAACAGTAGGCATTAAAGATCCAAAAGGAACTTAAACTAGAGATGTAACAAAAGGCTTGACAGTTGCCTGAGGGAAAACATTTTCTCCCCTAAAGTATGTGGGCTTTATTTAAGAGATCCATTAAATTAATTTATAATATTTCACATTTATTTTAATAATGGCAATATAATCTCAGAGTAAGTGACATTAATACATTTACATTAATCTAGATAGAAGATTTGGTTCATTTTCCAATTGGCATCTTAAGGCAACAAAATGCTGGAAGCATTGTTATACTTTAAAAATCATCTAGTCTAGTTATTAAAAAAATATTTCTAAGAAAGAGTCTCCTAGCTACCGCGAAGATCGGGGTATGTGAGAGATTGAGTTTATCTCCTTTACCATTAATCATTATCATTAGTACCATTATGTTGTATGAATAAATGATGTGGGGTGCTTTTCCATAATTGCATAGTAACATTACACAATTGGAAAAATATCTTTGACTGAAGCACAATTAAGCCAAATACCCCATTCCAATTAAAATGTCTTAATATATTAATATTTTCATACTTAACATGGGAAAGCTAATGTACCAAGTATTGGGAATGGAGTGGAAAACAGATTCTGTCTCCAAACCAGTCTAGCATACAGTCCGATACTGAAGAGAAATAATTAAACAATTTTGCAAATAAATATAAATGTACAGCTTGCTAATTACTATGAGAGTGACATGATGCTGCAAAACCATATTGTACAGGATGTGACATAGACTTGGAGATAAGAGATGACTTCTCAGATGAATGATTGGTGAAGTGTGATTATATACAAAGATTTAGAAAAATCTATATCTAATTGTAGACTTATCTACAACTGTAACGGGAGAGCCACTCTTTATGTAACTGTAACTTTCAATTACGTATACCAGTATGACCATTCTTCACAACAATGAGATCAGAATAGACCTCAACTTGTTGGCACTTTTCTCATCATCGCTGTTTCCTGGCCTGAGCAAATTATGAATTAAACATTATGTCCATAATGAAAATTGATCTTAAACTGTAAATGTACACTCAGAGTAAGATTCCACCTTTCTATAAGCTTTCTTACATTCTTTCATTGTTGTTGAGCAAGTAACTATTCAATAAGTTTCTTCAATATAACTATTCAGTTTATATGTTAGAAAATCTTAAGATAATATTTAAATGTAACATTTTTTCTTATTTACTGAAGAAATACTTGCACCAGTTCTACAATCATTTAGAAAAACATATTCTGAAAAAATTATTCTTTGAAAACGCTCTTTGGGATTAAAAATAGCAACTTTATATTAGAAACCTAGACATTCAAACCACAACTCTTGTTTTCAGTCAGAATTGACTTATGATATGACTTCGAATTCATCTCAGTGTCTTGATTTCTCCATCAATAAAGGAGAAATTAAAATTATTACCTAGCTAGAGGGGTCTTATAAGGAATTAATGTATTTAAATTTTTTTAGAGTCTAAGATAAAAGGTTCTAGATGAGTACAAAATATTACTCAAGATGAATGTTATAGTTAATCTCGCATTCAGGTTAATAAATATCACTTTAGATCAAAGGTTTATTTTTTGCATTTCTGCAGAATTATAGTTATTTATCTTCAACATTCTGCTGATGGTAATTTTTTTAAGTGTCATGAACTGTTACTAGAGACTGAAGAAAATAGTTCTCGGCACTTTCCAATTCTGTATTTTGTGGCATTATCTACAGCAGCTATATTGTGCAAGTAACCTTCAAAATTAAAAGTAGCATCTCTGGATCAAAAAAAGAAGAAGAAAAGTACCTAGCAAGCCAATAACAATAACAATTTAAGCAATGAGAAATTAATACTATGTAATAAAGATCTAGAACCAAAAAGAACATGGCATCATTGGGAAGATTGTAATGACAAGTTTTTAAGTTGCTGCCTGCCTATTACAATTTATTTTAAATAACATAAGCTAAATAAAAGTTCTTTTAACTTTCATTGACATTAGTTAAATATAAGTGAGAAACTCTCTTTTTGGGCAAAGACTTATTTTATTTATGTTTGCTTATGGGACAAATGACCTGACCTTGCTTTTTCTTCATACTGATTTTAAACATGTGGCATAGAACACAGGGACATAATGCAACTAAAAACACTGCAGAAGATTAACAGAAATAATCTGATGTGTTGTGGTTTGGAAATTTTTGTGCCAAATTTCTTTAAATATTTTGCTCACTTCATTAATATTTATTTGGGTTTTCATTGACTTTTGGAAGGAATGAGATTTAGTAGTTAGATATAAAAATGAAAAGACGTCCAGAATCCCTATGGACTCCCTATTGACTTGAATAAATGTAGCCAAACAACCTTTTGCCCATGTATTTACATATGTGTACATATTGCTCCTGGATCAAAAAATAAAAATCTGTGCATTATCCCAAATCTACATGAGAATCGTAAACATTAAAAAATTATAAAATTATAATACTAGGGGTGAGTAATTTTTCCTATTAGTAATATTTTTCTTACTTTTAGACACCATAAGAGATATAAATAAGCAGCTCATAATGATTTTTGTGATTCTCTGAAATTGGTTTTGGGAAATATATCCTTGAGGTCAATTTAATTCAAATATCTTTTTAAAAAAATTTAGTGGCAAATTTAATTAGTTACAAAGGTTTTTTTTTTTTTTTTTTTTTTTTTTTTTTTTTTGAAGGGGTATAGCACTGTAAGAAGAGCCTAGGAATGAATGGACAGTAACTATTCAATTTGATGATATGTTAGGCAGTTTCTAGAAAGTTTTATTACCTTATAAAACCAAAGACATGAACAGAGCTTTAAGATCATCTAGTCTAGTTATTCGAACATTTTTCTAAGAATCTCTTCGCTGCCACTAAGGTCAGGGTATGTGATAGATTGAGTTTAGCTCCTTTACCATTATTCAAACAGATCTATTCTGAGTTTGCCTTTTATATATAGCAGTTCCATAAAAGTTTCATTGCAAAAAATGGTTAAGCTGCTTAAAACAGTTTGAAATCCACTGCTTTACACTATACTTTGGAGATGAGAAATTTCTTCTCACCTGAAAGCCAGAGTGGAAATGGTTTTAATATCACGAAGTTAGTGCTTTGAACTTTGAAATAATTAAAGCATATTTTTTCTCAGATGTCAAGACTTCAGTGATACCTGTCCTAAGACCCTCAACTCCCTGCTCACTCTGTAACAGGTACACTCACCTCCGCTTTTATTTTATTTTTTAAAATAATTTGAGAATGCTTCTGCCCTAAAGATTTCATCCTGGATGTTCTCCATGGCTGAAATGGCCTTTCCCAAGATAACTGCATATGTCTTTCCTACAACTTGAAATTAGAAGAACAAGGCAAATTTGAGAACCAGTTTTCCTGTGATTTGCTCACTAATGTTTCTCCAGAACCCAGAACAATGCTTAGAACACAATGGATTCTCCATAAATATGTGATTATTGGAAGAAAAGAAGTAGTTAGAAATGAACAACTGATTAGCTAAATGTTCAAGTAATATTGAACTATTTGCATGTCTATTAATTAATCAATTTTAAAGCCATCTTTTTCATGTCAATTATGCAATAGTAACCACATTTGCATTACTGGTTTATTGATAAGAATTAGTTTTAAGGAAAATCTGCCCCTTTTTCATTAATATATGTAGATCTAATTGGAGATAAAATTTCAATGATTATTTTTAGATACATGAAAATTTGGGCATTGCCTCTTAACAAGATTACATTTTTGATTATTATGTAATCAGCTATCACTTAGCTCACAAATTTAGGCAAAAATCTTGATTAAAATTACCACTGTTATTTTAAAATAATGTAATTCTGCTTCTTACCCTGAATCAGACACTCACTCTGCCATACACATCCGGAGGACTTTCTTGATTAAAACACTGAGTTATCTAATTACTTCTGTGCCCTACAAATGTATAGCATATGTTGAAAAAGTAGAAGCATGAGACTTTTTAAAATAGATTTTCTATTTATCTTTCTTACTGAAAATTTTAACCCATGCTACTTAATTATCTTTATTTAAGCATTAAAGTTTCTCAATAAAATGTGTAATTTGTGTTCTTTGTTATGCTCATTTCCATTTTTGGAAATATTGTTAAGCTTGTTTGAATATATTTGAAGCACTAATAACAAGAAAAAGCTTATTTTCTCCATAGAAAAACTAGTTGTCTCAATTTTGCCTTGTTCTTCTAATTTCAAACTTTTTTTTTTTTCCCCCCGGTTATACAGTGACTTTTATGTATTCTAGAGAAATTACCACTTATCTAAGTGCATATAAAAATTACTCGTCAAATAATTATAGTAATCATCACCACTTTGTATATTTGTATTTATTTTCTCTGCATGTATTTCTCAACAATTTTGATTCTTTCTTTTCCAGAATATAAAACTTATATTTCCTAAAACATTCCTTTTAAATTTTAACTCGCGTGTGTGTGTGTGTGTGTGTGTGTGTGTGTGTGTGTGAGAGAGAGAGAGAGAAAGAGAGAGAGAGACAGAAAGGGAGATTTCAGCTTGAGAGTAAGCTATGTTAAACTTTATCACTAATAAATCTCATAAATGTCTGGATGTGTCTAGACTCAAAGAGTGGTGCCTTGATTAAGTGAAAGTCTGTTTCATTGGGAAGTCAAATAAATTTTGGGGAAAGCACTAATTCTAAGGAAAGAGGGTGTCAGCCCAAGGCTGGCACAATAATAATACTTTTCTTATTCCCAGGAATAGGACCTGGCATATCACTGCAGCACAATTAATATTTTAAATGTCTGGTTAAAAGAACAGCTGAGAATAAAGTATAGTCACTTCCATCTACATTTTTAAATTCAGCCTAAATGCCATAAACTTGTATGTGAATCCAACAGAGAAGGTTATTAAAAACAAACAAATAATAATTTAAAAAAAATCCAAAACCTAAGGATGTGGGTAAAAGATGTTATTTTTACCCACACAGACACACTCACACATGCCTGGACATACACAATCTCTACAATATAGTGAAAAAGAAAGCAGCATTGATCAGAGACAAATACAGAAATGTAGATGTCTCTGTGTGTGTGTGTGTCTGTGTGTGTCTGTGTGTGTTGTGTGTAACAATAGAGCTCAATTATCTAGGCTTTTCACAAAAAAACATACGGCAGCTTTGGCTCAGAAGGATAATTCATCCTGCCTTTGGCCATACCAACCTCCTAATTATGGCCACTATTTATTCTGCCTTCCTCGTTGTTTTTGCTTGTTTCTTCTTCCGGAAACAGTAAATTATTCACTACCCCCATCTCTGTTTCTCTCTCTCTTTTCACACAGTCCCACAGACACACACACCTACACATACAGAGTTCTCATCTGGCTAGCTCCTAGTCAATTGTACAAAACCTCTAGGCCTAAATTTAATTCCTCTGAAATAAATCAGAAGTGAAATTAGTCTCCATTTTTTATTTTCCCTCAGACTACCCTACATTTTGTTTTACAATATTATGATTTATAATTCCATATTAATTATTCATTGGCTCACCCAGTAGGCTATGAAGCCCATCAGGCTAGATTATTCGACTGTATTATTCCACAATATAACTCAGCATATAATACACAGTGAAGATGTGCTAAGAATTTGGTGAGTGACTTGATGATTGGAGACTGGCCTTTGGGCCCATGTTCCAGCAGCTCCCCTGACAGCATGTTGTGCATCTGTGGCTGAAGGAGCCATAATAAAAAAAAGAACCGACAATGGGAAATGCTGCTTTAGCATCTTTTAGGGCAATAGCAGCTGGGACTCTTTGCAGAAATATTAGCCTTCTTGAATATGGGTTTCCAGAAGTGGTAGCACGTGCTATTATTGCTTGATTATAGCTCAGAAACATGTTTATTCTTGTCTGTTCTCATCCCTTACATTATAACTGTGCTCAAAGCGTCTATTCCACCATCAAATTGAGGGCAATTTTAATGAGTCAAGTTTTATTAAACTCATTGGAATTTTATTAAAATTCTACTTTTATTCAACACTGAGAATGACCAATGTTGTCTATGTACAGATATCAAACAACATAGAACTGTCCTCACTCAAGAACAAATAATAAAGAAATAATACTTCCAACATGGGACCTAGTGATTTCATGCAACAAATATTTATGAAATATTATCAATATATGGAGGAGAAAGCAAACTTTTGAAAGAGAGAAAAACATTTTTGAAACCAGTACTGTTATTGGGGTCTAGTATCTTGGTACCCTAGAGAAAACTGTAGGATCTACGCTCTGTTTTTGGAGGTAGCTTAGAAGGTAACCTTTGGCATGTTAACTTACACAGAATTAAACAAAATTTCCCATGTTTTGCAGGCATATATTTATGGTGACTCTGTTAAGCTTGAGATGGATCTTCTGTTTACCATTGATTGAATTATTCAGAGGTAATCATTCTTATATGTTTTGAAGCAGTTCTTCAAAATGAATTTATGTAATACTGCATCCCATATTGTATTCCTATGTCCCGGGACTTAACCACTTTCATTCCGTTTATCTGTCTATCCATACATTCTTCCATGTGCTCTCTACTATTTATTGAATTTTAATTATGCCATTAGTGTGTTATATACATTTAAAATGTCAACATATTTATCTCTTACAGCAACCATTTGGAATGAACATGGGTGCTGACAAGCCTATTTCCCTGACAAGTAGATTCATTAACCTGAGGTTCAATTACTTTTTCAAGGTGAGACATCTAGTAGACAGTGAAACTGAACCGTGAACTCATGCCCGTATGCAGGGGTTTGTGATCCTCACAAATACACATCTCCAGATTAGTTTACTGGATCAGGTTGTGAAATACCAACTTCTTCCCTTTTGCTAATACTATGTTAGAATGATGAAATGTAGGATAAAATGTAGAGCAGAGTGATGAAATGAACTGAAGCAGAAAGCAGAAGACAAAATGGCTTTGCTTGCCTCATATAAAAATTTCGGAATAATTGGAAAAATAGTTGTAGAAGTTCACGCCTCTGATAGACTGTAGGAGTGTGAACATCTTCAGTTTTATCATAACAAACCTTGGTATGGAATTTCTTAGTCCTATCTATATTTTAGTGAATGGAAATTACAATTATATATCACTGATTAATTTGTTGATTCCTGGGTTACCCCATCGTTGCTTTCTTTTAAGTAATTTTATGAGAATTTTGATGGCACTGCTAAGCTAGCAAATATTTTACTTCAAAAGTTTCTGAATATTCTCTAATTCAAAGGAATGATTCACCAATTTTGAGATTATATTTTCTTAAAAAACAATCTACCTATTTAAGGAATAACTTTAGGTTGAAGATATTTGATTTTCATTGTCCAGATGTATTTTTATTAATTTATTACATGTTTTCTTTATGATAAGTTTATTTTATTTAATATATAGTCCAGTGGAAACTAATTATGGGCTTAATCCCGTGTATTTTGTTGTTGTTTCCAATGTCGTAAACTATACCTGGTCCCTGGACATCAGACTCATGAATAAAAGCCACCAGTTACAATGGAAATTGATTAGGAAAATGATGTTATAATTCTCAGCATTACTGTAAGGTAATTTAGAATATATCTGCTCTCATGATGGGATACATGCATTACTGATTTAGAAAGGTGATATTTTATCAAAGCATGTGGAAGTCTGTATATGGGAAACATTCTTGATTCTCATTCTTTGTCTCTGTCTCAATATGTTTCCCTTTTTGTTTCACATGTATATGTATTATACATATATATACAGTCATGCACCACATAACAATGTTTAAGTCAATGATGGACAGCATATACAATGATGGTCCCATAAGATTATAACACAGTAATTGTACTGTATCTTTACTATGTTCAGATATGTTTAGATACCCAAACAGTTACTATTGTTTTACAATTCTCTATAGTATTAAGTACAGAAGCATGCATTTCTTGGAATGTATCCTTCTCATTAATGAATGCATGACTGTATCTATGTCTATCTATATCTATTTTGCTATCCTCTATCTCTCCTCTTTCTTTGTTCTGTGACTTTCTGTATTATTTTCTGCCTCTTGCGTCAGTCTGTCTCTTTCTCCCTGTCTTTGTTTCTGTTTCTCAAATTATTTATTCAGGTGGAAAATAGAAAAAGATAGTTTGCTGGAACTTGTAACATGTATGGCAAGTTAAAATTGGTGAATATGACCCTCAGTGTGAAATATCATACTTAAGAAGTTAAAGTGCAGTTGTAAAACGTAGAAGATTGTGTTTACTAAGAAAGCAAGAATTAAGCTAGATAACTTTAATGAAAATCTTACTACACAAGATGTGTAAATATAAACATTGTTCATAAATTTGCTAATTTATCTTTCCTGCTAAGAAAATCATTCTGCTTATCTTAAAGTCAATATCCAACAATATAAATAAACAGGAAAATTAATTTAAAAAGGAAATGTGTTGTTTTAGTTTTTAGAAAAGTTAGAAAGAATACTTTTAAAAAACGTACGTAATGCTAAAAAAAATTGCACTGAGGAAAAATGTAGCAAACATAGAAATCCCCAGATAAATTAGCAACATTTACAATTTTTAATCCTTTTTAGTTTCCTGGGAAGTTGGTATAAATAGAGGTTATAGTAATTATTGTCTGTTAACATTTGTAAATTATTTGAAAAAACAGGAAGAGCAAATTGCCTTAATTATTTTTCAGTGAAATATTATATTGATGATTTTGTTTTAAAAACGTACTCATGTTAAAAGTGATTTTATTTTCAAAGTAAATTTTATGATAATGATCATCATATATATTTTCATTTATTTAGCATTCTCAATTTACTGTGGTTTTCCCGAAGTAAACAATATTATCAGTATTTCATTCCTTCTTATGGCTGCAGGGCATTCCATTTTGTGGCTATAACTCTTTTTTTATGAGTATGCAGTAGTGTATTATTAATGGGATACATAAGATATTTTGATACAGGCATACAATGTGTAATAATCATGTCAGGGTAAATAGGGTGTCCATCATCTCAAGTATTTATCATTTCTCTGTTACAAACATTCCTATTATACACTTTTAGTTATTTTTATTTTTATTTTATTTATTTATTTATTTATTTTTTTTTTTTGAGGCGGAGTCTTCACTTTGTCGCCCAGGCTAGAGTGCAGTGGCACCATCTCGGCTCACTGCAAGCTCCGCCTCCCGGGTTCGCGCCATTCTCTTGCCTCAACCTCCTGAGTAGCTGGGACTACAGGCGCCCGCCACCGCGCCCGGCTAATTTTTTGTATTTTCAGTAGAGATGGGGTTTCACCGTGTTAGCCAGGATGGTCTCGATTTCCTGACCTCGTGATCCGCCCGCCTCAGCCTCCCAAAGTGCAGGGATTACAGGCATGAGCCACCGCGCCCGGCCAAGTTATTTTTAAATGTATAATAAATTATTGGGTTTTGTTTTGTTTTTTCAAGATGGAGTCTGGCTCTGCCCTCCAGGCTGGAGTGCAGTGGTGCGATCTCGGCTCACCGCAACCTCTGCCTCCCGGGTCAAGCAATTCTCCTGCCTCAGCCTCCCGAGTAGCTGGGACCACAGGTGTGCACCTGGTAAGTTATTTTGGTATTTTTTAGTAGAAATGAGGTTTCACCATTTAGGATGGTCTCGAACTCCGGACCTCAGGTAATTTGCCCCCTTTGGCCTCCCAAAATGCTGGAATTACAGGCGTGAACCACCATGCCCGGCCAATGAATTGTTGTTGACTGTAGTAATCTTGTTGTGCTATCAAATATTAGGCCTTATTCATTCTATCTAACTATAGTTTTGTTACCATTAACCATCCCTAATTTCCCCTACAACCCCTAACATGTGTTTCACCATCTGGTAGTGATCCTTCTACTCTCTATCTCCATGAGTTCCATTGTTTTAATTTTTAGCTCACACAAATGAGTGAGAACATGCAAAGTTTGTCTTCCTGTGCCTTGCTTATTTCACTTAACATAATCTCCTCCAGTTCCATCCATGTTGTTGCAAATAGCAGGACCTTATTCTTTTTTATGACTGAGTATGGTAATTCATTGTGTATATGTACCACATTTTCTTTATCCATTTGTCTGTTGATGGACACATAGGTTGCTTCCAAATCTTGGCTATTGTGAATCGCACTTCAATAAGCATGATACTGCAGATATCTCTCCAATATACTGATTTCCTTTCTTATAGATAAATACCTAGCTAGATGATTGCTGGATAACATGGTAGTTCTATTGTTAGTTTTTTGAGAGACCTCCATACTGTTTTCCATAGTGGCTGTACTAATTTATTTGATACGTTCCCACTAATAGTGCAGAAGGGTTCCCTTTTCCCCACATCCTCACCAGCATTTCTTATTGCCCGTCTTTTGGATAAAAGCCACTTTAACTGGAGTGAGATGATATCTCATTGTAGTTTCGATTTACACTTCTTTCATATTCAGTGTTTTTGAACATCTTTTTCTATATCTGTTTAGCATTTATATGTCTTCTTTTGAAAAATGTGTGCAGATCTTTTGCCCGTTTTTAAATCAGATTATTAGACTTTTTTTTCTTGTTGAGTTGTTTGAACTCCTTATATATTCTGGTTATTAATCACACGTCAGATGGAGAGTTTGCAAATATTTTCTCCAATTTTGTGGGTTGTCTCTTCACTTTGTTGATTCTTTCTTAGCTGTGCAGAAGCTTTTTAACTCAATGTAATCCCATTTGTCCATTTTTTGCTTTGGTTCCTGTGCTTGTGGGGGATTGCTCAAGAAAACTTTGCTCAGCAAATGTCTTGAATGTCCTGGAAAATATAGTTTTAGGTCCTTGATTTC
Source organism: Papio anubis (assembly GCF_008728515.1). Classification (NCBI taxonomy): domain Eukaryota; kingdom Metazoa; phylum Chordata; class Mammalia; order Primates; family Cercopithecidae; genus Papio; species Papio anubis. The sequence continues at coordinate 92,617,077 of NC_044980.1, forward strand.
AGTCTTTAATTCTTTTTTTATATAATTAGGGGGAGGAGTTTAGTTTCACTCTTCTGTATATAGATATCCAGCTTCCCCAGCATTATTTATTGAAGAGATTGTCCTTTCCCCAATGAATTTTCTTAACACCTTTGTCAAAATGAGTTCACCATAAATGTGTGGATTTCTTTCCAGGTTCGCTGTACTATTCCATTGGTCTATGTGTCTGTTTTTATGCCAGTAGCATGCTACTTTGATTACTATAGTTCTGTGATATAATTTGAATTCAGGTAATGTGATTCCTCCAGTCTTGCTCTTTTTGCTCAAAATGCTTTCGACTATTCTGATTATTTCATAGTTACATATACATTTTAGGATTATTTTGTCTATTTCTGTGAAGAATATCATTGATATTTAACTGGATCTCATTGAGTATATAGATGGTTTTGGGTAGTGTGGACATTTAAAAAATATTGATTCTTCCAGTCCATACATTTTGTGGTATATTTACATTTTATTGTGTCCTCTTCAATGTATTGCATAAATATTTAACAGTTTTCACTTTAGAGATCTTTCACTTCTTTGGTTTATTCCTAGGTATCTAATTCTTTTGTAGCTATTGTAAATAGGATTACTTTATTGCTTTCTTTTCCAGAAAATTTGCTGTTGGCATATAGGAATGATACTAATTTTTGTATGTTGATTTTGTATACTGCAACTTTACTAAATAGTTTTAATAGTTTATTGATGTGATCTTTAGATTTTTCCAATTATAAGATCATATCATCTGGAAACCAGGATAATTTGACTTCTTCCTTCCCAGTTTGGATTCCCTTTATTTCTTTCTTTTGTCCAACTGCTCCAGCTAGAACTTCCAGTACCAAGTTGTCATTGGTCATTGGGGCAAGTGGCATCCTTGTTGTGTTCCAGATTTTAGAAGAAAGGCTTTCAGTTTTTCCTTATTCAGAGTGACACTAGCTGTAGGTCTGTTTTACATGGCTTTTAATGTGCTGAGGTATGATCCTTACTCCCATTTTTTTAAGGTTTTTATCATGAAGAGATGTCGAATTGTATGAAATCCTTTTTCAGCATCAATTAAAATGAACATATGTTTTTTATCCTTCATTCTGTTGATAGGATGTATCATATTGTTTGATTTCCCTGTGTTGAACCTTTCGTCAGCAAATTGTGATCATATGTTTTTTATCCTCCATTCTGTTGATAGGATGTATCATATTGTTTGATTTCCCTGTGTTGAAATCCTTTTTCGACATCAATTAAAATGAACATATGTTTTTTATCCTTCATTCTGTTGATAGGATGTATCATATTGTTTGATTTCCCTGTGTTGAAATCCTTTTCATCATCAATTAAAATGAACATGTTTTTTATCCTTCTTTCTGTTGATAGGATGTATCCTGTTGTTTGATTTCCCTGTGTTGAAATCTTTTTACATACCTAGGATAAACCTCACTTGGTCATGATGAATAATCTTTTTAATGTGTTGTTGAATTCTGTTTGCTAAATTTTGTGGAAGATATTTGCATCAATGTTAATCAGGGATATTGGCTTATATTTTTTTCTTTTTTGATGTGTCTTTTAATGATTTTGGTATCAGGGTAATACAGGCCAAATAGAATGAGTTTGGAAATATTCCCACCTAATCTTTTTTCAGAATAGTTTGACTAGAATTGATATTAATTATTCTTTAAATGTTTGGTGGAACTCAGCAGTGAAGCCATCATGTCTGGGGCCATTTTTGGCTGGGAGATTGTTATGACTTCAATCTCATTACTAGTTATTGGTGTACTGAGGTTTCAGATTTCTTCATGCTTCAATCTTATAGGTTATATATGTCTAGGAGTTTGAACATTTCTTCTGGGTTTTCCAATTTATAAGTTTGTAGCTGCTTATAGTAGTTTCTAGTGATCTTCTGAATTTATGTGGTGTCAGTTGAAAGTATACTTTTTCATCTCTGATTTTATTTGGGTCTTCTCTCTTTTTTTCTTCATCTTGTTGACCCTTTGTATTTTTCTGTTTTGTTTTGTTTTGTTTCAATATCATTCATTTCTGTTCATATCTTTATCTCTTCTACTAATGTTGGGTTTGGTTTTTTCTTGCTTTTTTAATTCTTTAAGATGCATCGTTAGAGTTTTATCTGAAGGTTTTCCACATTTTTGATGTAGACACTTTGCTATAAATGTTCCTCTTAGTACCACTTTTGCTGTATTTTATAGACTTTGGAATGCTGAGTTTCCATTATTATTTATTTCAATAAATTTTTCAATTCCCTTGTTTATTTCTTCATTGATGAACTGGTCATTAAGGAACATATTGTTTAATTCCTACACGGTCATACATTTACAAAGTTCTCATCTTTATTGATCTATAGTTTTGTTCCTCTGTGGTCAGAGAAGATACTTGATATGATTTAAATTTGTAAATTTTAAATTTTCATTCAGATTTGTTGTGTGGTATAGTATAAGGTCTATACTAGATAATGATTCATGTGCTGAGAAGAAAAATGTGTAATCTGCAGCCACTGGATGACTGTCCTGTAAATATCTAGTACGTAAATTTGGTCTAGAGTATAGATGAAGTTAAAGGTTTCTTTATCTAGTTTCTATCTTTATTATCTGTTCATTGATGAAAGTGGGGTGTTAAAGTCTACAACTATTATCGCACTAGGATCTATCTCTCTCTTTATCTGTAATACTAGTTGATTTATATATCTGGGTGTTCCAGTGTTGTGTGCATACATATTTACAATCACCATGTCCTCTTGCTGAATTGACCCTTTTATTATAATATAAAGATCTTTGTTTCTTTTTATAGTTTTATCTAAGTCTATTTTGTCTGATACAAGTATAGCTACTCCTGCTTTTTCTTTTTTGGTTTCCATTGGCATGGAATAACTTCTGTTCTTTTATTTTCAGTCCATATATGTCTTTGGAGGTTCAGTATGTTTCTTGAAAGCAATAGATCATTGGGTTTTGTTTGCTTATCCATTCAGCCACTCAATGTCTTTTGATTGCAGAGTTTAGTCCATTTATATTCAATGTTATGAATAAGCAGAAATTTACTAGTGCCATTTTGTAACTTACTTTTTGGTGGTTTTATGGTCTTCTTTTCCATTTTGTGAAGCTGATTTTCTCTGGCAGTATGTTTTAATCTCTTGCTTTTAATTATTTGTATATCTATTGTAAGTTTTTTGAAGTTACAATGAGGCTTGCAAATAATATCTTATAACACATTATTTTAAACTGATGGCAACTTAACACTGATTACAACAACAAACCAACCAACTAACAAACAAGCAGAGAAAACTAATACAAATCTATACTAATTTCATCCCCCCTTTTAACTTTTTGTTGTTTCTATTTATATCTTACTATACTATGTCTTGAAAAGTTGTTGTAGTTATTATTTTTGATAGGTTCATCTTTTTGTCTTTCTACTCAAGATATGAGTAGTTTACTCACCACAATTACAGTTATAATATTTTGTATTTGTCTGAGTACTTATTTTTACCATTGAGTGTTGTACCTCAAGATGATTTCTGGTTGCTTGTTAATGTCCTTTCTTTTAGATTGAAGATCTTTTCTCTATAGGACAGATCTCATGTTAATAAAATCTCTCACCTTTTTTTTTTGTCTGACTCCCACTTTTACTTCTTCTTCATGTTTGAAGGATAGTTTCACTGGATATACTATTCTAAGATAAAAGTTGTGTTTTTTTTTTTTTCCTTCAGCACTTAAACATGTCATATCACTCTCTCCTGACCTGTATGTTTTCCACTGAGAAATATGCAGCCAGACTTATTTGAACTACTTTGTATGTTGTTTCTTTCTGCTAACCGCCGTTGGGATCATTTCTGTATCCTTGGCTTTGGAGTTTGTTTACTAAGTACCTTGAGGTAGTCTATGTGGGTTTAATCTGCTTGCTTTTCTATAACCTCTTTGTATTTGAATATTCTCTAGGTTTGGAAAGTTAGCTGTTATTATCTCTTTGATTAAATATTCTCACCTGATATATTTTTCTACTTCTCCTTTAAGACCAAGAACTCTTAGATTTGCCCTTTTAAGGCTATTTTCTACATCTTGTAGGTGCACATCATTCTTTCTTATTATTTTTCCTTTTCTCTCCTCTGATTGTGTAAATTCAAATAGCCTGTCTTCAAGTTTACTAATTTTTTTTCTGCTTGATCCATTCTGAGAGACTGTAATGCATGCTTCACTGTGCCACTTGAATTTTCACCTCCAGAATTTCTGCTTTTTTTTTTTTTTTTTTTTTAAAAAAAAAAAAGGAACTCAATCTCTTTGTTAAATGGATTTGTTAGGATTCTGAATTCCTTCTCTATGCTATCTTGAATATCACTGAGCTTCCTTAAGACAGCTATTTTGAATTCTGTCTAGTGTTCACATATCTCTGTCACTCTGAGATCTGCCACTGTTGTCTTCTTTAGTTTGTCTGGCGAGGTCATGTTTTCCTGGATTGCCCTAATGCTTGTAAACATTCATTAATGTCTGGGTATTGAAGAGTTAGGTATTTATTGTGTTCTTCACAGTCTGGGCCTATTTGTACCAGTCTTTCTTGGGACGACTTTCCAGGTATTCAAAGGGGGTTGAGTGTTGTGATCTAAGATTTTAGACACTGCAGCCACATCTGCATTAGGGGCTGCCACAAGCCCAGAAATGCTCTTGCAGATTTGTAAATGTACCGCCTTGGTAGTCTTGAGTAAGATCCAAAATCCTCTGTATTACCAGGTAGAGACTCTTGTTCTTTTCTCTAACTTTTCCCCAAAGAAACAAAGTCTGTCACTCCATTCTGAGCTGCCTGAAGCTGAGGGAAGAGTTATACAATTACCTCTGTGGACATTACCCCTGTGACTGTGCTGGATCAGACCTCAAACCAGCACAGCACTAGGTCTTGTTCAAAGCCTGTGGCAACCACTGCCTGGTTACTGCCAGTGATCACTCAAGGCCCAAGGACTGTTTAGTCAGACGGTGGTAAATCCAGTCAGACTTGTGTCCTTCCCTACAGGGCACCAAGCTCCTTTCTCACCCGGGGTGGGTCCAGAAATCCCACCAGTTAGACGCCAGTTAGAATGGCGATCATTAAAAAGTCAGTTTCCTTCTTTTTTAATGTGCGGTTCTCAAAGGGAGCTCTTGTCCAGAAGCATCAGCATTACCTGGGAACTTGTTAGAAATATAGATTCTTTGTTTCTAGCATAGACTTTCCGGATTAGAAACTCTGGTGATCAACTTTGCAATGCCTTATACCAAGACTTTCAGGTGATTAGGACATGCTAAAATTTGAAAACTACAGCCTTTGACTTTATTTTTTTCTATTTTCTCTGCCTTTACTTTTTAATTGTACTTCCCTTACACCAAGTAATTAAATTAACTGTGGTGATGATCTTCTATAAGGTTTTGCTAATTTTAAAGCTGTTCACTTCCCAATCTTTTCCTGTTTTGAAGCCAGAGGGACCTTATAAAATAAGAATGTATTACGTTTCAATGCCTAACAATTGCCCTTAGCATGAGATGTAAACTCTTTATCACAGTATACAACTTCCTCTACAATTTGGCAATGCCCTTCTCTTTAGATTTATCTTTTCTTCATACAATTAGGTTCATTTTCAAACATAACAAACTCTTTTTAGTTACATATGTTCTTCCATATCTAGTGCTTGGAACACAATGAAATGTTTTCAACTTCCTTCTTCTTATTCTCCTCATCCACTTTTAACCAGCAATCTCTAGCCTCGAATTAATTCTTACTATAAAATTCCTCATCTCTTGAAATTCTTTTTGATACTGTAACATTGGCCAAGTCCCCTTGATATCCATTTCTGCCTATCTCCCCCATATTACTTACATTCATTACACTTAAGTATAATTAACTTTTAAATTATTTCTCTTTACATCTGAAATTAAATTTTGTGTGCCTATATCCCCAGCATTAGTGCTTCAGTTTTCTCATCATTAAAGTGAAGATTTAATTGTATTTCTATTATTGCCTGAAAATTAAGTGAAATCATACTTAGCCAAGTGCTGATATTAGTGCCATGATGTATTGAATGAATTAAATTTAACTCTACCCAATTACTATAAATTATAAATTTGATACTTAATACCATTTAGTTATGATATATGTATAACTATTTTGGTTATGGTTAAATATTTGTAAATTATAAAGATAGCTATCCATAGAAGGTGCAAATGTAGTAAATGATGCCTTTTAATGTACAGTAGGATTTTGCACTTTATTTCTATATATAATACATAGGGTAAATGACGTGTGTTTTGAGGAAATCACATTGGGATCTATCTAAAATATATGTCTGCTGGCAGACTACCAAGGAAAAAGCATGATGCAGTGCAAACCAGTCAAAATAATGCTTCATTTGACACTGCAATCACAGATTCTTGGATAATGAGCCTAGCTACTTTTCTTGATGATGTGCTGGTCTTGGAAGCACTTTGAAATTTTATTCAGAAGAACTTTGAAGTTTTCTCTCTCATAATTAGCAGGTGGTAAGTCACTGGAATGAATCTTTGGAAAATCAAGGTAAACTTGATGGGTAAACATTGCATGTGCTATACTTGTCACATTAGTCTTAAACTAATCTAGCCAACTTTTGAATCTGCAAGAAATTATATACATATCTATACATATATATACACATATACATTTGATACATATTACATACATATATATTATGTGAACACACACACATATATATTACATATATAATCAATCAAGGAAGTTAAACTTATATATATTACATATATATAAAATCAATCAAGGAAGTAAACAATAATATTGAATTTCTTACCAAATAAACAGAATGTCTTGCAATATGCTTGTGAACATAGAATAGCCAAGAAAGTGTTTTTATTTTCATTTGTTTCATGAGTTTCTTGAACAGCACAATGCCTTTGACTCTGTCTATCCCGGAACTTTATCATTTAAAATGTGTCATGTTATGATAAATCGTTTGGTGTTGAATCATTTGGATTTTGTTGTGCTTTTCCACCAAACCAGTATGAAACGTCTGATGCAATCTGGCATGACAAATTATAAATGATGAGTCACCTTGGAATGACAAAAATCAGCATTCATTTATTTGCTTTAAAAAAGATTTTATTAAAGTGAACATCATGAAAAGTTAACTGTAAAGTATATTAAGGCAGAGAGTATCAAGAAGGGAAAGTAAAGGTTACTCACAAGTACAATAGCTAATAAACAGATTTGACTAAACAAATCCATCACATGTAACTTAGAACATTTGTTATTAGTTAAATGTATAATCCCTATAAATAACTCAGATTTGTTTGCAAATCTATGTATAAAGCACATAATATATTGGCAATTGGACTGCAGTTACATTTTTTGCTCCATGTTGGCAATGTAAATACTGAAATGTTGAAAAGCTTTTTCTCTGGATACTGGAATTAGTTGAGAGATGGAGATAAAAATTTACACACACACACACCTATGAGGGAACTCTTGAAGGCAGGAGCTTCTGTTTATGCATTATGCCCTTAAGTCTTCAAGTTGCTGATCAGAAAATCATTTGAAAGAAAAATCTCTCAGCCTCACGAAGTTGCATTTTACTCTGTAAGGGTATGGTAGCCCTTCCTAGAGGCTATTGTGCTACTTCTCATCTTATTCTCTAAAATAGAATCGTTTACCTGCCTTTGCTTTTTTTGTGTGGAGATACTAGATTTTGTTTTAATTTATCACAGTTGGTGACGCATTTCTTTAGAAAAGGTTAGTCTTTGGGTTCTACCTCCTTCCAGGGAATAATTATCTCAATTTTATTTTCAACCCACTCTAGAGGGTCATTCAAGCACTCTTGTGATACTAAAAAAAAAAAAAAAAAATACGATTTCAAAGTGTATACAGAATTCAGCTACAGTATTTATCATCATTTCAAGACCACCACAGTGGTCCAAGGCCTCATAATTCTTCCCTGAATTATTCCAATGGAATCTTAACTAACTCTCTGTTTCTGCCTAGATCCCCTTTCTGTCTCTGCTTAAGAAAGAAGCCAAGTGCTGCTATTTTTATACTATGCTACTCTTGTGCTCCAGCCTTGACGTCCTTTGTAACTTCAGTTAGACTAAAACCAGAGCTGTATATATGATATTTGAAGGTCTGTGTATTCTGGCTCTCCCTGACCACTCTTCCCTTGCCAGTTACCACCTTTCCACTCACTGACTCTGATCCACTTTTATTAATTTCCTCCCTATTCCTCAAATACTCAGGCCTATGCACAACTAAAAAATTGCCATTTACTCTGCAGGGAATGCTCCTCCATAAGGTGTGTGTAAATCTCAACTCCTAATTTCCCTTCAATCTTTACTATAAAACTAGATTCTCAGTGAAATCATTCCTGATCACCCTACATAAAATTTTATTCACCTTTCTGATACTATGTGATACTTCCCTGCTTTGTTTTTTCCTTTGCTGTTACAATTATCTACATTTTATCACTTATTTATCTTATTTATTGTTTGTTTCCTTCACAACAGTGTAAGTACTGTGAGGGCAGAGATTGGTTTTCTTGCTGTTCTCTTCCTAGAAATTATGTTACAATCACTTAATAGTTTTTTAATTGTTGAAAATATGTATGAGTAATTCAATATGTGGCCATTTCCCAAGCAACTGAAATAATTTTACCATAAATAATTTTTATACATAAAAGTGTCCATTGAAATTGGATTTACCACATAACACCTTATTCTTATATAGGTAGTTTTCACTTTGTACAAAATGTAGTTACTACAGATTAAATAACACCAGTCCCCCAAAAGCACAGTTCAAATTTCAGTTATGGTAGTATATAAAGTGTAAGTAACTTCATGAAGTACAAACTTTGCTGCTAGCACCTTAGTCCACAAATCATTGTGTCAATAGAAGATCTACCTCATGATCAGTGACCAATCATATCACCTTTTCAAAGTCTGTGGGAAATTGTCACTACATATATATTATTCTGTTCATGCACAGATGTAAAGCATGTACTTGTGTTGACTCCTTACCACCCAGTGATAAATCTTTGTGACATTTTACAAAAAGAGATAATAAAAAGAGAGGATTGGCCAAGAAAAATAAAAGCATTGCAAATAAATGAAAAGTGATAACACTGGAAGTGAAATTTGAATCACCATAAGTGGAATTTCAGAAAAAAAAAAAAAAAGCTGACCATGGGAATATTGACTCTACCTCTCTTGAGAGCTTCTAGATATACTTCCAAGGAAACATAGCGGAAAGAAAATCTCTGATATATAAGGGAGGAAAGTGCTAGTGACAAAATGGATAATGAAGAAGTCTCAGACAAAATGACATCTACAAAAAAACCCCACAAAAAACACTTCACTTTGAAGGGACACTTGGAGATGTTTCATGCAATTGAAATGGCAAAGGACAGAATGTTGGAGCTGATCCAGATTTAGAAAGAAATATGACAATTTGTCAAGACATAGGCAAGATGCTCTCTCTCCCTTTTCATATCATAAGTTATAGGGTAAAAAGATAAGCACTGTCCAAACTACTCTTCCTATGTCATTTACAAATAAATAAAATGGTTTAATTCTCAATGTTTCTAAAGCTTTAAAATATAGTGCAATAAACAAATATTAGTTATATTTTTTCATTTCTTATAAAAATAACTGACAGTAAGAAAATTTTTAATGTTTTAACAAAAAGATTTAAAAGTCACAGAACAGTTATTAAGATCACCCTGCATGATTTCATATTGCCCTGTAGTTATTGTGGTCACACACTACCATGCAGAGTGAGGACTGCCTATATTTAACTGTTTCAGTATGTCTAGATTGTAGTTCCTGATCTCTTATCAATAGCTCATGCTACCTAAAATCAAACACTCTACCTCTCTGAATCTAAGGTTTCTCAGATTCAACTTCAGTAGATTATCTCAAAGGACTGCCTCATTCCAAGTTGTTCTGTCTAAATATATTTTCTAGAGATTGATTTTGCAGTATCTGCTATGCTTCTGTTCATGTTTGTGATATGAAAAAGGTTGGTATAAAAATAAAAAATAACATTATTGTAGTTCTTGAAATATTGAAGATTATAAACTTTTTTCTAGTATTATATTGATTTGACTTGCTAAAATGAAATACAGGCCAGGGGCTGTGGGCTCATGCCTGTAATCCCAGCACTTTGGGAGGCTGAGACAGGTGGATCACTAGGTCAGGAGATAGAGACCATCTTGGCTAACACGGTGAAACCCCGTCTCTACTAAAAATACAAAAGAATTAGCCGGGCACAGTGGCGTGAGCCTGTAGTCCCATCTACTCGGGAGGCTGAGGGAGGAGAATGGTGTGAACCTGGGAGGCGGAGCTTGCAGTGAGCCGAGATCGCGCCACTGCCCTCCTGCCTGGGTGACAGAGCGAGACTCCATCTCAAAAGAAAAAAAAGAAAGAAAGAAAAAAGAAAGAAAGAGAGAAAGAGAGAAAGAGAGAAAGAAAGAAAGAAAGAAAGAGAGAGAGAAAGAAAGAAAGAAAGGTGTAAATCCAAGTATTTTGTTTTACTTCTGAGGTTACCAAATATTACTTCAAGAAATTTTATTTTATATGACTGATTGGATTCTTCTTTAATTTTATTTTTATAATATGTGTAAAAATATTTTCACTTATATGCATGGCTAATGGAGTGATTTTTACTCTTTGTATCAATGAAACCGTCTACTTCTTTGCTGTCCTTCTTAGTAAAAAAAAATTAGTAGTAAATATTTGTTGAGGTTTTACTATTTTATTTCTAAATATTTGTTTCCAACTAGTCTTCTCAATACCCTTTGAAATTTATATTGTCACTATTTTAAAAATAAGGAAACTGAGATTAATAAAGAATAGGTAAATTAGTCAAAATTAGCTATATTTATGCTTTCTACTTATTTAATCTTTTCATTAATCTCTCCATGACGATATTAATATGAGAGTTGTAAACCCTAATGCCACTGGACCATGCCGATGGAAGTAATGCTGATTGGAGGAGAGAAAAACACCAAAAGCATCATATTAAACAGCAACTGGTAAAAATAATGTTAGACCATTCTTTTCCATTTAAAAGTAGAATGCTTTCCAAAGGTACCAGAATGCCTCTTCCTCCGCCTCCCCCTTATCATTATTCTCATGAAGAAATGAAAACAACAGCAACAAAAACCGGAAATCCACATACATATTTTAAATAAGAAATTATTCAATGTTTACAACTAATACAGAATTTTAGTGACATTTTGGTGGGCCCAGTCAATCTGCTCTGTTGTCTGGATGCAGCTTGTGTGCTGAGAGTTTCTGTGTGTTAAAGGGATAGCAGGAACAACAATAGTCCTGTTTTTGATCAACCAGCATGTATCTTCTAAAGAGGTGCCTTTCACAGAGCACTGGCTACACCAGGGTCTGCATACACCTCCATTGTGCTCATATGTCAACTCATATTTTGTTGCTTATTTTACTATACGTATTCTGCGTTTCCAGAACTCATAAAATTGTATACTAATACTTAACAGTTTCCAATTTCCATTACATGTACTTGGAAGGAAAAAAAATCATTCAAAATTTTACCTTCAGATGACTAAAATAAAGGATATTTAGCAATTAAATCATGTTTATTGTATTTCCTTACTTTTTTTTAGGCTAGTCAGGTGCAGCAGTGGGAGTGAAGAAGGAACGAATAAGTCTAAAAACTGGTTGTGATCAACTAATTGTAAACACCACTCTACTCATACCAGCCTTGTCTGATTTATTTTTAAGTCATTTTCTCAACCTGACAAAAAACAAATAAATAAAAAGAGGCAATGGAATGACAGTCTTCCTGATTGGTGTTTCTTGTCAGCAGCTTTACTGAAAATGAAAACTCAGGTGCCTACCACATCATGCTGAATATTTCATAGTTAGACATGCTCTCCTCCAGAGCTCTTGGCACATCTTATCAATTTCAATGTGGTGGTACACAACTATCTTTCATGGAAGGAGACATAATATCTCATTTTATTGATGGGCGATTGGGAGCCAGAAAACTAACATAACTTCCTGAAAGTCACAAAGATTAAAAAAAGCATATACCAAGTGGTTACTGGTTTTATAGAGGAGAAATTCTAAATTTTACTACTTAATATTATCACAGAATATTTTTTTAATTGCCAATTTTAAGAAATGAAATAATAGATAATCATTTTGCAGGTTAGTTTTTCTCCATTTTAATTACAGAGAGGGGGAAATATGATTATTTGGGAAGAAAATGATTTGAGAAAATACAGTAAATAGGCTTGCCTTAAACTGTACCTATGTGGCTTTAGTGCCATGTGGGTCACAATTAGGGTTTCTTTTGGAGAGTATACTCCTTTCTCTGTTTCAGAAGCTCATCTAGATTTCCTGATTTTCATTATCATTATTGCTCTTACCTTGCAGTTTCTTATTTTAAATAGCATCCATTGACTGGCCTATTCTGAATTCAATTGAATAATAGTTTATATTGAATAATTTCTTTCATTTTTGTTTATCTAACTGATTTCTAATTTTTAAATTACCATAATATGAACAATCTTCCTATTCAATTTTATACTGAAGTTTTGAGGTATTGAAAGAGATTTAAATTATATTTTTAACAGTAATAGCCTTTTGGACAGGCGCAGTGGCTCACGCCTCTAATCCCAGCACTTTGAGTGGCTGAGGCGGGTTGATCACTTGAGTCCAGGATTTTGAGACCAGCCAGGGCGATATGGCAAAACCCAGTCTCTCTCTCTCAAAAAAAAAAAAAAAAATTAGCTGCGTATGATTGTATACGCCTGTGGTTCCAGCTACTCAGGAGTCTGACACAGTAGTATTGCTTGAGTCTGAGAGGCAGAGGTTTTAGTGAATTGAGATAGCGCCACTGCACTCCTGCCTTGGCAACAGACTGAGATCCTGTCTCAAAAAAATAAAAATAAAAAAGCCTTTGATACTATTTTTCTATGGATGCAGTTTTTCCCCAAGTTTATCCATCCACATATCCAGCTACTGCATATATCCATCAGGAGACCTGTTTGTAAAATTAACTTAATGATCTTCAAAAAGTCTGAGTTGGATATGTTACTAATTAGAAAGTTAGCATATTTACTTCTATTTGTGATGACAAATTATTAACACTTCTGTTAATCATCAAATTTTTGGAAAAACATGGTAAAATAATAATCTCAAAGCACATTGACCTATCTTTTCTAGTTGGAAACCTCCTTGGATTTTAATTTGTGACAAATGCCATCTAATAATGTATTCACCAAATATTTCTACATAATACTGATCTAATATATGAAAAATATTTTATTTCTGTAACTGTCAGAACTAAGCTACTAATAATTAATTTTATGGCTTTATATATAATGATGATTACATAGTTATAATTTTAACTGAAGGGTTTATATAAACCAAGTATAATGATACAAAAGATTACAGTTATCCCTTGGTATCTGTGAGGGATTGGTTTCAAAACTTCCCTTGGATACCAAAATTCACAGATGCTCAAGACTGTGACATACAATGGCATAGTATTTGCATATAGCCTATGCATATCCTCATGTATGTTGGAAATCATCCCTAGATTATTTATAATACCTAATACAATGTAGTAAGTTATGTAAGTAGTTTTACATGCTATTGTTTAGAGAATAGCAAGAAGAAAAAGGTCTCTACATGTTCGGTACAAATACATTTTATTCCAAATATTTTTTAATCTGAAGTTGGTTGAGTCCACCTATGAGTAACCCAGGATATGGTGGGGGCAACTTTAATGTGTAATACATTGATTTTTTTTTTTACTTTATATTGGAACAACAAAACATATTTTGAACATTTGTTATCTTCTTTCTTGGTAATCGTTTGTAATAGATTTGCCACATATTCAATATTGAGTAACATCTCCTCACCACTTCAGATAACACTTGAGATAATCCATTGTGCTTTGTCTTTGTGTTCAGAACTCATTTTACCCTTGTTAAACTGAAGGAAGGTGGAACTTTTATATCTATTTTTGTTCAGACTTACTAGTTTCTTTTCCCATAAGAACATCAGGTATGTTCTGCTCAGTTTCATCTTCTAGACACATCGAACTCCTTCACTTTTCTCCTCCAAAAAGAGAAAATTGTTACTTCCAAAAAACTTTGATATTTTAATTTACAGGATGTTACATTATATATGAATGCCTGATTTGTAAACTGTAAGTACTATTAGGGGTTTCCTAGAAAAGGGAGAGTATATGTTGAAGAACAATGAAGGTGATGTGACTGCCATTGCAATTAAGATCCTTCTACAGGCAAAAACTAAATGTAGTAGAGACTAGGAAATAAAGGAATCAAAGGAATTAGGCAGGCAGGGTAAGAATAGTTTAATGAGTTGATTACCAGTTGAGTTTAAATTAGTATGAAAACTCTCAGGGAGTTCAGAGAATGCATGGATATACACAGTGGTAGAATATAAGAAAGACTGAAAGACAATATGTTTGTGTGTGGATACACACTTAACCAGTTGTAGGTGGCAACAGTTGTGGTGAAGGATCATTTTTCCCAGAACACTAAAGCACCTAGGTTATGGGCGGTAGCAGGATGACATCAGCAAGTAGATTGTAAGAATAGAGTGGAACAAGATGAGTATATTTTTCTGGGCATGGGTCTAACCTTTCTTGAGATTCAGGAATAACAAGGGGAATTGGAAAGGAATCCGAGAGGAAGTTATTCATTAAAATATTAAGTATTAAAATTATAATATTCCTTAATTATAGACTTTACTATATATAATAGAATTTCTCCTTTCACAGGAGGATTTAAATCAACTTCATGGTGTGTACCATTCACAAATTATTTTAGAATGAGATTACTGGAAAATAATAAATGAGACTATAAATAAATAAATAGATATGACTCATTCATAATTTAAGTCAAGCCCTTGGATGTTATTCCCAAGGGATTGAAGTTGATGATTTCTAATCATTCAACTATTTAAAGTGTTTTTTGTCATGTTATTTAAATGACACATTAATTATTTACACATTAGAAAATTGTTACACAATTGTAGACAATTAGAAAAAATTTAGACGATTTTCATAAACTTTTATTCCTTCATTTCTATGGAACTGTTTCTCTTTTTTCTCCCTATTGACATTTAAGCCTCTTCTATCCAGAATACCTTAAATTCAAGAAGTGCCATGTTCCTCTCATAATTTTTCTTCTATTTGTAGTTAAACATACAGATGTGGTTGAGGAAACAGTAGAGAATGTGTAGTGGTCTTTACGTATCTGGAAAACTCCCTGATACATGAAGTGATTCTTTCCTGTGTCTATACAAATACATTTTTCTAAATTTGTAATTTCAAAACGAAGAAGTTTGCATGCCTTGATGTGCTTGGCCTGCTACTTCAGCACAATATTTTGTTACTGAAATTGCTTGGTAACCACAGAAAGACACTAATGAGAAGCTGCCATGGTGATCTTAGGAATGCTACAAAAGTCTTACATGTTAAATTCATTAGGGCTGCATTATCGTATCGAGTTCATCTCATTTAAAACATTGTCATTATTTTCTTCTTCCTCACTTAGGATGAAAACCCAAGAATTTTGCCATTCAAATGAATACAGTACTTTTTCTCATACTTGACTCATTAATTGGAAGCATATTTTGGTATTTCTGCCCCTTACAAATGGTAGAAGTTGAGGACTGTTTGCTTGCTATACATTAGATGTTTTCAGACTTCAAGGCAGTCGCATTTTCAGGGGGCTCTGCAGATCATTATGTGCTCCACTGAGACTCACCTTAGAGTGCTAACGCATAGCGGATGCACAGTTGTTAAGGAGCTGCCATAGAGACCACATCTGTGAAACCAGAATGAGACTTTGAGAGGGTTTGGTGTGTGTCATCTGCAGTGTTCCTGTCTTGATGACTATTGCCATTTATACGGTGTCATCGAGTTGCTTCTAAGATGCTTTGTGCATTCTATTCAGTTGGTTTACTGTTTGAATTTGGAACTTCCAGAGTTTTCCAGCTAACCCTTGCTTGTCACACACTTTCTTTTGTAAGAAGGATGAACTAAATTTCTTAATTACTCTAAGAACTGCTTTCATCTGTTTCTTTTCTGTCGGTATTACATTTGTCCTTCTTATGGCATTCAGTCACCTATTAGAATTTTTACAGTAGAATGTTTATAATTATTCCAGTTTTCATTTGTCATCTATCCCAGTTCAAGGCACATATGGTAAGAATTCTGTGTAAATGAAAATGTTGTCTTTTCTCTCTTTTTCTTTTCTTTTTTCTTTTCCTTTCTTTCTTTCTTTGAAAATATTTCCACATATAATTTAAGTATGAACATAGATTTAAATAACTATTTTGCTAAAATGATCACATTACCCATTGATTCTTAGAAGAGTATGAAAGACAACAAGAATCACTTAGAGAATGGAAGAAAGGAAAGAAAGGGTGGGAGGATAATGCATATGCAGTGATTCTGACACCTTCTACCAACCACTGAAAGAACTCACTAATTTATTACTATGCCTCAAGAGAGGCCTTTGATTAGCAGCATCAGCATCATCACTAGAGGACTCGTTAAAAATGTGGATTTCTGAGCCCCACTCCAGAGCTGTGATAGAAATTCTAGGGCTGGAGACCAGCAATCTGGGTACTAACAAGCTTTGTTAGTGATTCTGAGGCATGCTGATGTTTGAGAACCACTAAAGTCTAACCCCCTACATTTACAAGCAGTAACCAGGGGTCAGAGAAGTTCTGCAGTGGTTCAATATCACATAGTTAATTTGAGCATGCTGGTTTACATCGTCAGGTTCTCTTTAAGCATACCTCATGATAAGTATTTTCAAGTTCGTTTGTGATTGCGTTTGGCAATTATTACTTCTCCTTGAATTTAACACGTTCTTATAACACTTAATTTTATATGCAGAAATCATTGAGCAAGTACAATAAACACTGTAATACTTAGGGATTTGAATTGGCTAGATAATTTCCTAATATTCAGCTCTCAATCTTCTATGATACTATTACACTTCGTTTGACAATTCAATTTTTAAAACTTAAACATCTCTTTTTCATGTACAGTTAACATAAAATTAAAGCAGAGCTACTCA
This sequence comes from Papio anubis, assembly GCF_008728515.1. Classification (NCBI taxonomy): domain Eukaryota; kingdom Metazoa; phylum Chordata; class Mammalia; order Primates; family Cercopithecidae; genus Papio; species Papio anubis. The sequence continues at coordinate 92,634,196 of NC_044980.1, forward strand.
AATGGCATTTTCTTTTATTAAGACAACTTGATTTATTTTTTGATGGCACAATATATTTTCATAAATCCCATTTCTCTACTCTAGCATGGCTGCACCATACAAACTTGTACTCTTTGTGCATATCCCTATGATATGGAGTTTTCTGTTTTTATTTATACAGGTCTGTCTACTGGGTATATTTATATTTATCTGAACTACTTTATAGGATGGTGTCTACATGAATAGTCTAGACATGAACATTAGAGAAGTGAAACTCTAGTGAGTCTTTTCTTAGAAATAGGACTTTGTTGATACTGAAAATTGCACTTAGTTTACCTGCTGTGGGTGACTATTTGAGCATCTTTCTATCTCCTTCCTTTTAATACTTGGCAAGAGAAAAATATATTTGATTTGTGAAACAAGGTTTTTAGTAGAAAATTTAAGTTGACCAAGGTTAAAACCTATCTGAAGATAACTTAAAGACAATCAAGAAATGACTATCATGTTTTCTTGCATCTTAAATGGGAAATCCCTTAGTATCATTTTACAAATGTCACCATTACCACATATGGGCTAGGTCAAGAAGCACTGTGTATAATGATTAAGAGAATGGTTTCAAGTATGGTAGGCAGAGTAATGGCCTCTCCAAAGATGTCTACATTCCAATTCCTGGAACTATGAATATGTTACATTACATGGCAAAGGGGAATTAAAGTTGCAGATGGAATTAAGTTTGCTAATTAATTCACAGGAAAATAGGAAGATTATCCTGAATAATCACAAGTGTTCTCACAAGTAGAAGAAAAAAGCAGAAATGGGGAGTCAGAGAGAGATGTGGCTACAAAGCACAAGTCAGAAAAAAGCCATGTTTCTGACTTTGAAGTTGGAGGAAGGGGGCCAGAAATCCAAAGAATGTGTGTGTTGACTCTATGGAAGCATAAAAAAACAAAGAAACGGTTTCTCCTAGGATGCCAAGCAAGTAACACAGCCCTGCTAACAACTTTATTTTAGCCTGCTGAGACACATGCAGGAATTTAAACCTACAGAACTATAAGATAATGCATTTGTGTTGTTTTAAGCCAGTAAAATACGCGACAATTTGTTATAGCAGCAGTAGAAAACTAACGCAGAGAATAACAAAGATATGGATTTGAATCTCAGCTTTATCTCCCACTAGTCATATCCTTGGGTAGCTTTTAACAGCTTTCAAGCTTCAGTTTATTCATCAACAAAATTGGTATAGAATAAGGACCTACATAATGACATTGCTTTAAAGAATAAGTAAAAAATTGCAAAGTGCTTGTCATTGGCTTTGTATGATTATATCAGCTCTCGTGCATAAAAGCAGAATTTTTTTGATGTGTGATTATAAGGTAATCTTTTTAAGTAATTGGTACTCTTATTGTATCTTGAGTATGTCTCAATACTTCATAAGTGTGTTAATATATGTTCATGGAATTTAAGTGTGCATTTGGTACCACTGAAAGAGAGAATCATTACCTAGCCTTTATTTAGGAAAGAGATATTTAGAGTCAATAAATATGTACAAGATTCTAAAATGAACACATTTAAATAATCATCTCCACTAAATACGTAAGGTAATTTTTTTCCCCAATATTAATATCACAGTTTATCGGGTTTACTTGTAGCATCATTTTTTATATTTTTAATTTATGGGTAAATGATAGGTATTTATATTTATGGGATACAGGAGATTTTTTATACAATGTGTAATGTCTTAGCATAATTATTGATGATAATTGGGATCTATGGTTTCACTCTTTCAGTAAAATTTCATTTCTTGGAAATATAATCTGTTGTTTACTCATTATTAAAACTGTTTTTTTAAACTCATAGTGAAAATAAAGTTCCATTCTAAAGTATCCTTAATTTACTTGCCAAATTTTAGATATATTTTCCTGTTACGTTAACATGATATACATTTGTATGCCCCCTTCTACCGTGTTTTGAGGAGATGAATAAATGCCTTTAGCAACTACATATGCTGTATATTATCCTATTTGTTTGAAGAAATTTTAAATGTTTGCACTGAGCAGAAAGTGGCATAATATTAAGTATTCAACAAGGGAAGTCAGAAGAAGGTAATATTATCCACAGAGACGGATTTGTTGTGAAGAATTTTCATAAAGATTTCTCACTTCCCTGGGACTCTTCAAGTTTGTAGTTATTTTTAAAAATAAATTTCCAAAAAGTAATAAATTTTAACTGGTTTAATTGTGACTGCTGTTCCTTTCAATTCTGAATTACCCTTTATTATCCTTCCCCACATGAACAGAGATTTTTACATGAGTTTGCTTTGATTCTATGATTACTCCAATTTTTAAAATCTTAAAAATGTTCTATATCCCTTGAAAATAATTACATTATTTCAGAAAATACTAAAGCCTTAATGGATTAAAACAGAGAAAATTTCCAGGGACTAGGATTTTTCCTCTAAACTTCAATAGGGGCATCTTTAATTATATGCTTTTGGATAAACTAAGTATTTTACAAGTTGTTAGTATTGACTGATATTTACGCAGTGCAATTTTTGCTGTAATAATGCAAATATGTTCCCAGTGAGCTTTTAGATATCATTCCACATGGAAACTCAATTAGGGATTTTTCTGTATAACAGATGCTTTTAAGTTAGAATTATGAGGGTTAAGAAGAAGAAAAAATAATTTGAATTATTGAATTTGAGGTGAGATTTATATTTAGTGGAAAATATTTCCACACTTCTTGTCCAGAACTTGGGGCTCAGCCAGGGTTACTTGAAAGTGAAACAAGAATGAGAAAGGCTAACTACCCATTTTCACTTCTCAAGCCCATTCTACTTTCAGTAAATACATGGTAGATGTCTGTGCATGTTGTTCCTAAGCATTAAATTAATTTTGTGTTGTTCCTTTCTTTGGCTGGGAAGGGAAGGAATGTTTGACTTTTATTTTATTTTATTTATTTTATTATTTTATTTTATTTTATTTTATTTTTTTGAGATGGAGTTTCGCTCTTGTTGCCCAGGCTGGAGTGCAGTGGTACAATCTTGGTTCACTGCAACCTCTGTCTCCCAGGTTCAAGTGATTCTCCTGTCTCAGCTTACCAAGTAGCTGGGATTACAGGTGCGAGCCATCATGCCTGGCTAATTTTTGTATTTTTATTAGAGACAGGGTTTCACCATGTTGGCCAGGCTGGTCTTGAACTCCTGACCTTAGATGATCTGCCCGCCTCGGCCTCCCAAAATGCTGGGATTACAGGCTTGAGCTACTATGCCCAGCCTAATTTTTCTTGTTCTTTTTCTTGTTTTTATTATCATAATTTAAGTTCTGGGATACATGTGCAGAACGTGCAGGTTTGTTACATAGACATACATGTTCCATGGTGATTTGCTGCACCCATCAACTCGTAATCTGCATTAGGTATTTCTCCTAATGCTATCCTTACCCTAGCCACCCAAATCCCGACAGGCCCCAGTGTGGGATGTTCCACTGTCTGTGTCCATGTGTTGTCATTGTTCAACTTCCACTTATGAGTGCAAACATGAGGTGTTTGGTTTTCTGTTCCTGTGTTAGTTTGCTGAGAATGATGCTTTCTAGCTTCATCCATGTGCCTGACACAACAATGAAAAATTTCAGGCCAATATCCTTGATGAACATCGATGCAAAAATCCTGAGTTGTTTTTTTTTTTTTTTTAAATGAAAGAAATCCATCTTGATAAATGCAAACTCATCTGAAGGGATGAGTGCTCCAGTGGTCTAGATTCTCCAGCAATCATTTATTGGGTGGATGCTGGTCCCATTTAAGGGTTTTCCTGCTATTATTCCGGCTACATACCCAGTTTTCAATCTGCTACAAAGGATCTACAAAATTTTTATTCTCAGACTTCAATCTGACATCTACATATCAGGAATGAGCAAGGTGTAATTGGAATAAAATTGGTACAGCGGAAGTAACTCAAATGTCCACATTACTTCTTTCTCTCTCATTTTTGACAGATATTTAAGTAATTTCATGCATAACTGTCCTTTAACATCAAACTGCTTTTGAATAAGATTATCAGCAATAAGAAAATGTTTTGCTGTATGAAGAAGAAATATCTTAGTGGCTTGGATAAGAATAAAGTAGAGGTGGTCAGACTTTATATTTGTAATGACATCTTACTTTTGTTTAAAATTTTTATTTTAATTAATGTAAAATTTACATTAAGTGAAATGTGCTGGAAATTTAATTGTTTCAAGTTTTCAGCTATTAAGAATAAGGCAGGTATAAATATTCCTGTATGTTTCTGGTGGAATCCCACATTACAAGCCCCAGAACACTCAAAAGCATCTGTTATACAGAAAAATCGCTAGTGGAGTATCCATTATATGGATTCCTGGAGTAGAATTTCTGTTTGGTAGCTTTGATTTATATTTAACTCTATGAGAAAATGACAGATAATTTTCCATATAATTTTACCATTTTAAGCACCTACCAGCAATGTATGAGAGTTTCAGTTGATCTATATCCTATTCTCACGAATATTTGGAAGAGTTAATCTTTTAAATTTTAGTTAATTCGGTAAACATGAAATGGCAACTCACTGAGATTTTCATTAACATTTTCCTTATGGCTAATATTCTTGAAGGTCTTTCCTGTGTCCACTACCCATTCCTGTACCTTTTGTTGCAAATTCTCCCTTGTAGTCTGTTTTCATTTTTTAATTGGTTGTTTTCTTTGTTATTTGTTTGTTTAGTTGTAAACTTCCATTATATGTTCTGAAAAATGTTCTTTGTCAGATATATGTATTACAAACATTGTACCAGTCTAAGACCTGCATTTTCATATCTTAACAGAACCCTTTGATTCATCCGTTTTTTAAAAATCGGAAGAAGTCCAACTAATTATCTTTTAATTTTATAGTGAAGAGAGTTTTTGTTTCCTAAGAACTATTTGCCTATTTCTAGGTCTTGAAAAATATTAGAAGCTTTGTTTAGTTTTAATTTTTAAGTCCAGCTGTATAATCCATCTCAAATTACTTTTTGTGTAAGGTATAAAGTAAGGGTTGAGGACTGGGCATGGTGGCTCATGCCTGTAATCCTAGCACTTTAGGAAGCCAACGTGGGTGGATCACCTGAGCTCAAGAGCTTGACACCAGTCTGGCCAACATGGCGAAACCTCATCTCTACTAACAATACAAAAATTAGCTGAGCTTGGTGGCGGGTGCCTGTAGCCCCATCTACTCAGGAGGCTGAGGCAGGAGAATCATTTGAACCCAGGAGGTAGAGGTTGCAGTTAGCTGAGATCACACCCTTGTACTCCAGCCTAGGCAACAGAGCAAAAACTCCGTCTCAAAAAAATAAGGGGGGGGCGGTGGGTGGGGAGGTTGAGGTTCAACTTTTCCCATACATTATCCAAATAAAAATACCATATATGCCTTGGTCTGTTTCTGGACTCTCTATTTTATTTAATTTTTAAAAATATATAGCCTTATGCCAATAGCCTGCTTTCTTGGTTATATAGCTTTATAGTAAGACTTTTAATCAGTTATTCTAAATCCATTAACATTGTTCTTTTATCACCATTGTTGTGCGTATCTTAGTTCCTTCACGTTTTGTTAGTTATTAACTTACTGGCTTTTATTTACATATTTAACCTTTATTCTGTTTGTGATGCTGGAAATTGGACTCTGCAATCTATGTTTTTCTTCTGTGACAATGACAAACAATAAGGCGAGAGGGGCTACTTCCCCCCACCTTTATTTTTTTCCTGGAAGAATTTTAGAAGCTCAAAGTTTCTGTTAACAGCACTCCAGAGTCCCCACGGTGGCAACTATAGTTTCTATTTGCTGGCATAGCAGCAGTACTCTCTTCTCAGAGCCCTAGATCCCTACTGATAAAGTGGTTTGTTCGTTAGCTGCTCTTTCAAACCTTGGATTCCAGTGCTATGGGCCCTCTTCCAAGAGGCCAGTGCCACCTGAGTACCACCTCCTCAAAACTGAGTTGCACCACTACAGAGTCCCTCTCTAAATGGACCTTTGTTCACGCATGAAATTTAGATTTTTCCCTGTGGGGAGAGATATTGGTCAAAATTTTAAAAATACATTATTATTGTCAAATTTTCACATCATATTCATTTTTCTAAATAAATACAATTCTAATTCTAATCTTATAAATATTCTTATAAAATATTTTATATCCTTATAAAAACAATATAATTCCTATTATATTGTTATAAAATAAACTTGAAAGTGTCCCCTTCTAAATTTTTGGAAAAGTCTGTGTAATATTAGAATTAGGTTTTCTTTAAATATTTCAGAGAATTCACAAGTATAATCATCTGACTTGCAGTCATGTTAATTAATTATAATGTTTGGAATTTCAACAAACTAAAACACCATATGTTGAGAAGAAAATCTATTATCTAGAGATAGATATAGTATAATTATAGGTATAAATTGAACTTAACCCAAATGAGTACAAATTTAAATGTTATAAATTAAAGTAATAAAGTATATGATAAAATAAATTGATGTCTTCATAATGACATGGAAATAGTTCTTAGAATTTGAAATTCTTGGAATTTTTCAAATTCTAAGCCTTGTAATTTTCACCAAAGAAATGATGATGTAGAGATATCCCTTAAGCCCTAACCCAGGCCTACAGCCTCTTCTTATACTCCCAGCTGCATTGCACTGTGAGGGCCTCAAATCCAACCTCTATCCACTTCTGTGTGACCATTCTGCAAAACTAGAAGTGCCCTCATCTGTGGCATAGCCTTTCTTTAGCATGGTTTCAGGGAAGAGACTTGCTTAGGCCTTGAAATAGTACTCGGGACAATTTGGACAGCGAACACCAAGATCACAGATGCCCAGAATATGGACTAGAAAGAGATGTCAGGCTTGCGTTTGGCAGCTGATTTGGACACAGGGACTCCTACTCCATGGGGAAGGATTCAGCTGAAGGAAAGCAACAGTGAGATTCCTAGAGCATAAAGCCCAGGGCATGGACTCTCTCTTCTGTCTCTAAAGGTGATTCGCTTACAATCCACATTCACATATTAAAAATGAATATTGTAGATTATATATTTTGATCCTGACTCTTTATAATATGCTGATTATTCAGCAGCCAATAAGCAATGTTCTCTATATTCTCATTATTCAAGAAAAGGCAATTCTATTCAAATTACTTTATTGCCTGTATTTACTATAATGAGTATATGTAAGTGGCATAAAAATAGATTGAGAAAAGCTATTTGAAATGTCTAAAACTGATGATCGAATAATATAGATAATATTTTAAAACCTCTTGCAATTTAACACGAAAAATAGAAACTTTCCAAAAGAAGCTAGCAAGGGCTATGAAGAATTTGAAGAACCCCAGAGGACTAATAAACAGAAAGATAAAATCTCAAACTCTCCCACACTCACGTCAGTGGCAATTAAAAGAAAAAAGGCTTATCACTCATTTACTCTATTTACTGTCTAGATTATTAACATGTGAAATTCTAAGTAATTCATCCTGGGATATAAAAATACATCTGAATGAATTTCATAAGCCTTTGGATAACACCAGGAAATCGATCATTAAATCATCAAATATGGTTTTAGACAAATACTTCTCTGTGCCACATGGACATTAAAAAGGTTAAAATATGAGACATACGCTGTAAGTGTTTGCAGACATAGTGAAGATGCATTTAGAAGCAGTCTGTTCTAGTATTAGTTGATAAATTACAGTAAGTATTAGTTGATAAATATTATTCTAGTATTGGATGATAAAAAATAAATCTACTATTAATTGATAAATACTACAAAGGCTTATTATATTTGAGAATTCCATGGTAAGATTTTAGGACTCCATACCACACAAGAGAATGGAGGACAAGCTATAGGTATACACTGAAGCGTTATATATGCATAACAAAATTGTGGTTGTCCATTAGCTAATTATAGTAATTTGTCTGTTCAGATTTGTTGAATCTTTTTATTCCTCCAACATTTCTTTGTAACTTCCTTTTTCATGCCTGAAATTTAATTGCAAGTTGCAGTTTGATAGTCTTATCAACCCAGCAGCTGGCCTACACCTGAGGAGTAAAACAAAAGTGCACCTCGGGAAACACACACACAAGACTCCCATAAAGAAGAAAAAGAAAATTAAATATGCCTACAGTATACAAATGTTAACAGCACAATTTTTCTTTGCTTATTTTTCCTGATATTTCTTTACTTTATATAATTGTTATGTGCATCCACCATTTTACACACACACATTTTCTAAGCAAGTGTAAATGAGTTAGTAACTTAAATAGTTCACCTTCTGGAGCATACCAATCCTAAGTCAAGCGATTACACGCTTTTTACAAAAGGAGTCTTAGAAAGTCATTTACAGATACAGTTAATTTTAGAGTTATACGTGATCATGGCTCACTGCAGCTTCAAATTCCTGGGCTCAAGGGGTTCTCCTGCCTTAGCCTCTTGAGTAGCTAGGACTAAAGGTGCATACAACCATGCCTAGATATTTAGAAAAAAATTTTTTGCAGAGATGGGGTTTTGCTATGTTGCTCAGGCTGGTCTGAAACTCCTGGCTTCAAGAGATCCTCCTGCCTTGACCTTCCAAAGTTCTGGGATTACAGATGTAAGCCAGCATGTCTAGCCATTTTTTTTTCAGACTGATTTCTTGTAGTGTATAGAAATGCCACTGATTTTTGTATGTTGATTTCATATACTGCAACTATGCAACCACTAGAAGAAAACATTGGGGAGACACTTCAGGATATTTGGCCAAGCAAAGATTTTTGGGGCAAAGATCTCAAGTACAGGCCACAAAAGCCAAAATAGACAAATGAAATTACATCAAGCTGAAAAGAATTTTGCACAGCAAACAATCAACAAAAAGATAAGAAATCCTCCAAAATGGAAGAAAATATTTGTGAACTATCCATCTAATAAGGGATTAATAACCAGAATATGTAAAGAACTCAAGCAACTCATTAGCAAAAATCAACCCAATTTAAAAATAGGCAACATATTCAAATATGCATTTCTCAAATGAACACATGTATGTGGCTGACAGGCATATAAACAAATTCTCAGCATCACTAGTCGTCAAGGAAACACAAATCAAAAACACAATGAGATATTATTCCACCCCAATTTAAAGCCTATTATCAAAAAGATAAAAAAATAACAAATACTGGTGAGGATGCAGAGAAAGGAAACACCTACATAATGTTGGTGGAAATGTAAAGTAGTACATTCATTTAGAAAAACAGTATGGAGGTTCCTCAGAAAACTAAAAATAGAACTACAATATGATCCAGCAATTCTACTTCCTCTGGAAGAAAGGAAATCAGTATATAGAAGATATGTCTGCACTACCATGTTTATTGCAGAACTATTCACAATAGCCAAGCAATGGATCAACCCAAGTGTCTATCAATGGATGAATGAATAAAGAAAATGTACTATATATACACAATGGAATATTATTTAGCTATAAACTAGGATAAAATCTTGTCATTTGCAGGGACATGGGTGGAACTGGCTGTCATTATGTTAAGTGAAATAAGCCAGGTACAGAAAGACAAATACTGCCTGTTCTCGTTATTATGTGAAAACTGAAAAAGTAGATTTCATGGAGGTAGAGTGTAGAATGGTGTTCATCAGAGGCTAGGAAGGTTATGGGAGAGGGCTGAAGAGAAATTGGTTAATGGATACAAAAATACAGTTAAATAGAAAGAATACATTCTAGTATTTCATAGTAAAATGGGGAAATTGTGGTTAACAATAATTTTTTGTAGGTTTCAAAATTGCTAATGAGAATAATTGTAATGTTCCCAACACAAAGCAAAGAAAAATGCTTGACCTGATGGATATTCTAATTATCCTGATTTGATTATTCTACATTGTACATATGTATCAAAAATCACATGTACCCCATAACTATGTACAACTCTAACATATTAATAAAAATATTTTTTATAAGACATGAGGGAATTTGTAGAGTGATTTTCTTGTAAGTGCATTCTTTACTCTCAATGGTTGTTGCTTCAGAGCTTTACTTAGCTGGGATTGTCTTCCCACTTACTATGTCACACATATCTGCCTTTTTCCTTTTTTTTTTTTTTTTAAGACAGGGTCTCCCTCTGTCTCCCAGGCTCAATTGCCGTGGTGTGATCAGGGCTCACTGGAGCCTCGACATCTTGGGCTCAGGCAATCCTCCCACTTCAGCCTCCCAAGAAGCTGGGACAATAAGTGTGTGTCACCACACCTGGCTAATCTTTTAATTATTTGTGGAGGTGGGGTCTCCCTACATTGTTCAGGCTGGTCTCAAACTCCTGGGCTAGAGTGATCCTTCTGCCTCAGCCTCCCAAAGTGCTGAGGTTACAGGTACGAGCCACTGCACCCAGCCTGCATATCTGCTCTTACAGTTAAGGAGCGTACATCAGGGATGCCTACAGATAATAAAGGGTGACATCAGAAGTTTTTGGAATTGATTTGAATGAATTATTAATACTGTAACAAAGTCAAGACTAAAACAAAGAGCATCTTTTTGCTTGTGTGATTACTAACAAAGAATCAAAATGAAAAGAAAGTTTAGAAAAAAATGAGAAAAATTAAGCTTTCCTGTCACTTAGCAGACAGATACTAATAATTGTGCAATATGTATTCAGCAGTGTTTTTTTTTTGCTGAGCCTTGTGTTATACATACGTACTCTTCCAATTACTGCCTTAACATGTTACTGAATTTAAGATGAGACAAAATCTTGATATTGTCACTATTTGAAATAGAACTTAAATTAGATAAATAATGTTATATAAATTTGTTAACATTTCCAATTGACTAATAAGAAAATACTCTGTCACACAATTATAGTTCATTTAAAATTATTTTTATGCCTATATAGTCATGTGTCAACAATGGGGATACCTTCTGAGAAATGCATTATTTTGTTAGGGGATTTCATCATTTTATAAACATTGCAGAGTGTACTTACACAAACCTAGATTGTGTAGCCTACTATGTACCTCAGCTTACTACACACCTAGACTATATGACAAACCTATAGAGCATATAAATATAATAAAATCCAAAAGCAATTGCAACACAATACAAAGTATCTGTGTATCTAAACACACATAAACCTAAAAGGATACAGTTAAAATACAGTATAAAAGAATTAAAAGAACGGTACACTTGTATAAAGTAGTTGTCAGGAAAGGAGCTTGTAAGACTGCAAATTCCACTGGGTGAGTCAGTGAGTGAGTGATGAGTGAATCTTAAGGCTTAGTACATTACTGTATGCTACTGAACACTGTACACTTAGCCTACACTAAATTTATTTTTAAAATGTTCTTTCTTCAGTAATAAATTGACCTACACTTACTAAAACTTTTTCACTATATAAACTTTTTGTTTTTAACTTTTTGACTCTTTTGTAATAACACTGTGTTAGTTTATTTTCACACTGCCATAAAGAACTACCTGAGACTGGGTAATTTATGACTAAAATAGGTTTAATTGACTCACAGGCTGAAGAGGTCTCAGGAAACCTACAATCATGGTGGAAGGCAAAGGGGAAGTAAGGACTTTCTTCAAATGGTGGCAGGAGAGAGCCAGAGTGAGGTAGGAACTGACAAACCTTTTAAACTACCAGATCTCATGAGAACTCACTCACTATCATGAGAACAACATGGGGAAAACTGCCCCCATGATTCAGTCACCCCCTGCCAGGTCCCTCCCCAAAAAGTTGGGGATTACAACTTGACATGAGATTTGAGTGGGGACACAGAGCCAAACCATATCAAACAAAGCATAAAACATAAACACATTGTACCAAACCTCAACGAAACACAGTTGATCTGTGTAATAAACCTGCACATGCGCCCCTGAAACTAAAATAAAAGTAAAAATAAAATAAGTGTACTCTGAAAGTATAGTTGATACTTTTAAAATATAAAGTATTAAATATAAAGTATTAAAAGTTGATACTTTTAAAATAAAGTATAGTTTGATACTTTTAAAATAATATAACTGTTACTGAGCTTACTTTTCTCTGCAAGAGAATATTTATTCTCAATAAACAGAAAATATATAAAGTCATGTAGTTAATTAGAGACATTATGATAAAATATATCATCTTTTTCCTCTTAAAAACTACTTTTCACTTTGGATAAAGATTTTGAAAGGGTCCGCTTTAAAAATAAATACTATTTTTGTTAAAGAAAAACAAAAACATATGTTTCTTTATATCTTTATAAACTTTTTTCCTATTTTCATATTATTTTATCTTAATTTTTTATTCTTTAAATTTTTGTTAAAAATTAAGACATAAAGACACACATTAGACTAGGTCTACACTGGTTCAGCATTATCAATATCATTGTCTTTCACCTCCACATCTTTTCCCACTGGAAGGTGTCTTCAGGGGCAATAACACATATGGAGCTGTCATCGCCTATGACAACAATGCCTTCTTCTGTAATACCTCTTGAAGGACCTGCCCTGGACTGTTTTACAATTATCCTTTTGTTGTTGTTGTTAATAAGTAAAAGGGGTATATTCTAAAATAATGAGAAAAAGTATAGTAAATATATTAATCAGTAACATAGTTGTTTATGTCCTTATGAAGCATTATGTACTAGACATAATTGTACATGCTATACTTTTATATGACTAGCAGAAGGTTTATTTAAAATTGTTTCTACAAGCATCAACACAAACACACAAAAATGATTACACTAAGGCATTACTATGGCTACACAATGTCACTAGGTGATGTGAATTTTTCGGCTCTATTATAATCTTACGGGACCACTGTCATATATGCAGGTTGTTCTTGACTGAATGTTGTTATGCAGAGCACGATATCACTCATAAAATACTTTGTTTTATTCTACATCATAAAGTATTTTAGAATTTTAAATGTGTGTGTGTGTTAAAATGTATTATTACTTTTACCCACATGATAATAATATCCTCTGGTTAGAAAAGTCAGTTCACATTTACTGAATTCATTTTAGTCTCTGATTAAATCTTATCTAAAATACTTTCATTTGCTCCAGGCTTGAATGTACAGAATGGAAACAATGCCTCTACTTATTTCTTGTTTCTTGTGTAACTAGAGAAGGGTCTTGTGCAGCCTTTTTCTGTACTCATGTTTTCTGTACTCATGGGGTAAAAGAAAACCATATCAGGAACTTTTCGTTGGTTGGGGTCAGTTACCAGCATTGAGTATGTAGCAATAAGGTAAAACTAACATTGGCCTAGTCATTAATATTTCTTATTTCCTTATAAATGCTTAAAGATATACCATGCACATGTTTATGTCATTATTCTTTACTATTTTCCAGCCTTTTAGTTCCTTGTTTACCAACAGAAAGTACTACATGGCCAAATCTTGTGTAGTTAGTCCTACGCATATGGTAGAATCAACCGAGGTCCTGGGTATGAGAAACTTAAGAAATCGTAGTAGAAATTCTGGACATTAATATCAAATGACTTCCCCTGATGATCCATCCCTGACCTTGTGCTATGGTGGTGATAACGGGCCTCATCTCATTGTATGTTATATCTATTGCACTTTTTTGGGAGCTGCTGTGGACATCTGTTGCTTCTGACAACTAAGCATCATTGCTCCTTTGTCTGGTAGCCACATCCCTATTTATCTTTTGGGAAATATTCTTCCCTGCTGCATTCAGTCTTGATCTTCTATATTGATTACTTTGATATCCAATCCCTCCATAAATTCCATTGACTTAAGGTTTAATCTATATCCAGAATTATCCTCTTCTTACTATTTCCATATTTCCCAGTGTCTCATACCTCAATTACAAAACCCGGCTCTCTGCTCTTTTTGCTTCCCAAATGTAGCTCTCTACAGTCTGTTCTCAGTAGAGCAGCCAACACGATCGTATTAAAAAGTAAATTAAACCACATCACTCCTCATCAGGATTCTCCATATTTTCCCATCTTACAATAAAAATTAAAGCCCCAGTGGGATTTACATGTTCAGGCCCCTGTTATTCCTTAGAGCTTATCTCCTTCTGTTGGAGAACATTATTATGAACATCATCATGATCTTTTAGCCATGGCCCTAAGTGAATATTCTCAGATATTTTCAGGAATATATGCCTTGTTTTTTTCAGATTTTTATCCAAATATTTGAACTGTGTTTTGTACATAGAGGGAAATCATCTAATATTTGTTTCTGAATAATAGAGAAGGCTCTCTGCCTTCCTCTGACAAAGCATAGCCGCATATCCAAGAATACATTTATTGATCTCTCATCTGTCTTTCTCTAAAGAAATTGATTTATAGAGTAGAGTAGATAAGGTTAAAAAGAGTTAAACTGATGCTTGTTGATAAAAGTGCTTTCTCATTTACCAGAGGATTAGAGACCTAACCATGAGCGCCTCTCGTTTCTAGCTGGTGGCAGATTTTCTAATTGCCATTTATTTACCTTCAGTATCATATCCTTTCTAGTCCCAGTTACTCACCTGCCTGTGTGAACAACCCCAGAGCTAGAATCTCTTCTTCCACATTCCAATGCTGACTGCTTTCTGGAATTGTTTTAATTTTTGACTATGGGATAGCTAGTATCTAGATATAAAGATGCTGTTCACACCAGGGCAAACATTTTAGCAAGTGTTGTGTCATATTTTTCATAGTATGAGGAGTAGAAATGTGAAGAATATCAAACACTATTAGAAAATGTGTCAAATTCTTCTATTGTAAATATACATGGGTTTTTAACAAAATGCACATCTTCAAATTGATATCATTTCTAATATAAACTGCAATATAGTTACAGGGATATGATGGTTTTACCGTTTTCTGTTCTCAAAAGCCCACCTTGAAAAACATAAACTCTCTTTTTTTAAGTTCACAATTTATTTATGATCCAAAAGGCCTATAAACAGTTCGTAAAACCCCTATGAAGTGAAAACTGGATACAAGTAACGACATATGATCTTGTGTCTTAGGAAAGGAAAAAGGCATATATTCATCAATTTAGTAATTATCAAACATATATTAAGGATCTACTATATACGAGTTACTCTTACAGATGCAGGGGATGCAATGGTGATTACTCTATGAAATGGCCTATGCTAACATTTTGCTTAGTAAACATTTGCCTGTTTGGAATAAAATACTCTATTAATTTCCACTGCAACAGTCTTTAGAAGACATTTTACATTATTAATATTTGTCCTGTATATTAAATATCATCTTCTTTGTTTTCCTAATTCTGTTAGAAATAAACTGAATGAATCCTCCTTCAAACTTTATCCTCTTTATGATAAAAGAGTTACTTACAAGCCCTATTCATTTTTTTACCAGATTATATATCTGTCTTTACTTATTTAAGGGATATAGGAAAGTTAAATAAATGTGTACCACTTCCAAAAATAGATGCTCAATCTAGTAGAGGATAATTAAATGGAAATAAGTATATTTTTTAAAGTTTGGATTTGTTTAGCAAATATCTACTTAACATATTAATCATGAAATATGCCACTTCTAAATTATGAAATACCTTAAACATTAAGTAATTATTATTTTAATTCATAGTATGTATTCATCACTAAATAGAACTTTTATATAAATACATGATTCTACACATAAAAAATTGACAACTGTAGAACTTAGTACCTAAAATACATCAACAATATTACTTTAGTTACTATTGCTTTAATTTAGTATATTTCTTGTTTGGCTTTGTCAACATTTACATTTCAATATGTGATACATAGCAATAAATACAGTTTGCTCTCTAAGGTCCATTCTTATCAAAAATGGAAACCTACTTTCCTGAAAGTTGAGTGTTCACATTTGTAACTAAACTCATTCCTGGGTTAGCATGTGCTTTTCCAATGTGAGCAATTTCAAATCTCCGTAATGAAAGTATGAAATAATATAGAAACTTGAATAGATTGAATAAAAATCTTATAAGTAATAAGACATAAGTGCCATTATGACCATGCCATCCAAAAATAATACATTTTCAAGAGATTGAAAATTGTGTATATTGATCCCAAAATTCTTTCATCCCAGAAAAATGCTCATTTTTTAAAAAAAGAAAAAAAAAATTACTTTAAAACAGTTTCTTCAGATAGATGTTCCAAGGGTAAATGCTTTTAAAAGCCAAAAAAAATTAAACTTATTTTATAATAGAGTTATGATCAATTAAAAGATGAACTCAATGGATTAAATGGTAAGTAAAGAAGAAATTAGATTTAATATTTCCCAAAGAGGCTGGGTTAATGTCTAATTGAGATGATGTATTTTCATACCTCTGCTCTTCAAATTTTACAGCAGTATATTGATTTAGAATTTCTACTGAGCATAAGTCAAATCCATTTTTTCCTACTTTATCAATGCATAAATATTCCTAATTCTGAGATTAGCATTTTTAATATGTGATTTTACAGTGAATCTAACTGCAACTTTTTAAAAAGTCCAACAGCCAGTATCCTGTGTAATCATTTCTTAATATTTATCCATTTCCATGGATAAATTTAAACTGTTAACACATGTCTCTTCGTATACTTAGAAGTTCACTGATAAAAGAAAACCAAAATCAAACAAAACAAAAATCTAAGATTATGATGTAGGCTATAAAATTTGCTTGCTGTGTTACTTGAGGTACAATTTGTCTCATGTAGATTTCAATATATTTCTTGCATAGAAAGCATATAAATCAGGCATTATTGATTTTTTACTTTTTGTGAATGCATAACAACCATTTTCTTTTATTTTTTATTTGGATAGTTTGGGGCAGGTTTTGTGTTTTTGCATGGTTTATTATGTATTTAGTTAACTATATAGCTAATAATTGGTAATATTTAACATCTTCTTCAGTGCCATTCTTTTTCATTATTTTTCAAATTAAGCCCTTTTGTTTTTTCTGCTTCAAAGCTAATCTGGGAGGTATATTATTCTTTTTTAAAATTGCATGGTTTATTTGGATTGAGTTTTGAAACTTACTTATGTTTTCACTTCTCAATTTAGCCTTCATGTATTTTCCATTCCTAATTCTAGCCCATTTTATCACAGATTCAAAATATATATTTTACTGAATGCTGAATGATGTCTGCTTGCATGTCTAACAAATTAAACATAAATGATGTATTTGACTTATAGGAGATATACTGTAAAAATCAGTGATATCAGGGAAGGTTAAAAATGTATAAAGCATGTTATTACCACAGAGGTATAATTGGGGAAATTGTGTTTTTCTTATTTTGCATTAGTACATATAGAAACATATAAAAGGTGGGCTGAAACAGAATAATTTAAAGATCAGGCTTCTCAGAGCACAGGGCATCAAGTCTCCATTTGCAGCTGTAGGGACTCTGTGAAGCACATATCACAAAACTGCTCTTGACAGTTTGGACAGTGTGGATTTACTCCAGCTGGCACTGGGATGGCCTCCCAAAGGGAGCATAGTCAAGGTTTACAAGGGCCCAAGTGCCCATCATCTGTCAGGCACCCTTTCTCATCTCTGACTTGGGTTCATTTCACTTTATCTCTGGGACACAGACACCACATCACCCACGACATCTGACAGAAACTACAACAGAATGAGAAAATAAAAATAAACCTTGAAAGCTGAACTTTTAAATCATGTTGTATTTCTTTGAAAAAGCTGTTATTTTATTAGAATGCGTCCTTCATCTCAGACGTGCTGGCTTTTCTTTAAAAGTGAGTTACCATTCAATTCTTGACAGAGAAATGGATAAACGATATTTCATTCATATTTCTCAAAATGATTTGCTTTTTTCTCATTAAGCTTTGTTTTAGTGGGTCTCAAAATTCTACAATAGATTTTTTTGTCAAGTTGTTTCTATTAAAAAGTATGGATTTTAAAAACTAATAACTAAAAATTGCCAAATGCAAAAAAAGTAGTTTACAAACCACTTTCCTTTCCTTCTGAAGGTTTTACGATGCATTGTTATCATCAACCAGACTTATCATTAAACTTAAATGGCCAATTGAAAGAAATAGTTCTGAAACCATTCTTTCACCACTGATTAAGACTGGAATGGTAGATAGAGGTATCACATTCATTTAGCCTTCTGAGTTGTCTAGGCAGACTTAGTTACCTTGCCAGCTTCATAAGCCTTCTTGTCGACTATGATGATGACACCCAAGCAACTGTTTCATATAATGAACAGCAAAATTACCTAGAGAAGAATAGTTAGAGAAGGTCTCAACATACATGTGCTTGCCAGGAATCATATCAATGATGGAAGCATCACCAAATTTCAAGAATTTAGGGCCATTTTCCAGCTTCTTACCAGAAGAGTGCTCAATCTTTTCCTTCAGTGCAGCAAACTTTCCAGCAATGTGAGCAGTGTGACAATTCAGTACAGAGGTGTAGCTAGCACTGATTTAGCCTGGATTGTTCAGAATAATCCTCTGAGCAGTGAAGCCAGATGCTTCCATTGGTGGGTCATATTTGCTGTCACCAGCAACTTTGCCACAACGAACATGTTTGACAGGCACATTATTAAAACTGAAGCCCACATTGTTCTCAGGAAGAACTTCATTCAAAGCTTCATGGTGCCTTCCAACAGACTTTACTTCAGTTGTAACATTGACTCAAAGAAAGGTGACCACCATGCCAGGTTTCAGAATACCAGACTCCACTTGGCCCATAGAGATAGCACCAACATCATTTTGTAGATATCCTGGAGAGGCAGATGCAATGGCTTGGCAGCTGGGTGAGTTGGTGGTAGGATGCAAACCAGACCTTCAAGCAGCATGGTTCCAATGGCATTGCCGTCTTTATCAATGACTTTCAATGTCTTGAACCAAAACATGTTTTGGTTCATATTATCCAGCATATTGTCATCATTCCAAACAAAAATTGGCACAAATGCTACTTTATCAGAGTGGTAAGTCAATTTTCTTAGTGTGAGTGCTGACTTCCTTAACAATTTCTTCATATTTCTTCTCGTTGTAGGGTGACTCAGTAGATTCCACTTTGTAAACACCAACAATTCGTTGTTTCATACCCGGTGTGTGAGCCAGAAAGGCATGCTCATGGGTTTATCCACTCTTGAAAACATAGCATGAAAATCACCAAGGCCAGGAGCAACAATCCGGACAAGCCAGCATGAGATATGCCTGCAATCAGATTTTTGATAAAGTTTCTGTGTCTTGGGTCATCAATGATAGTCACATGATACCTGCTGATTACAAATTTCCACAGAGCAATATCAATGATGATACTACATTCACACTCAACAGTTTACTATATTCACACTCAACAGTTTATTAAGACTGACCCAGGCATACTTGAAGAGTTCTTTCTCATCTCAGTGGCCTCACTCTCAATATTTTCAATGGTTCTTTTGTTGATTCCACCTCATTTGTAGGTCAAATGACCTTGCCCAAATCTACATCTCCAATGACAGTGATATTGATGTGAGTCTTTTTGTTTCCCATTTTGGTTTTTGGGGATGGTTTTCATGACGTCTGTGTTCTGACAGCAAACCTCTTGCAAAAAGAATGAGTTGCTTTGCTTTATCAGTCTGCTTGGGTGATCAAACTGTGACTAAATGGGCAATCTTGTGTATGGCATACTTCTTTTAGTTAAATAGTATTTTATCTTCACATTATAGACATGGACTTATAACTGCGTCAACATAAAAGGCAGACGGATCACCTGAGGTCAAGAGTTTGAGACCAGCCTGGCCAACATGGCAAAACCCCGTCTCTACTAAAAATACAAAAACTCACCAGGCACAGTGGGACATGCCTGTAATCCCAGCTACTTGGGAGGGTGAGCCGGGAGAATCGCTTGAACTCGGTAAGCAGAGGTTGCAGAGAGCCGAGATCAGCCACTGCACTCCAGCATGGGCAACAGAGCAAGACTCTGTAACAAAAAGAGAAAAAAAATTCCATTGTTAACTTTTACCTGACTTTGTTTATGTTTGTTTTAATTTCATCTATACTAATGGTTCAGGGAAAGTCCTTTGCATACTGTTTTATACTGTGATAGGGATGACTATATCTTCAGGTTTTCAATACAAGGGCAAAATGTATAGAACTACAAAAATACATTAAAAAAATCATTATATTGACTCCTGTTTCCCCAATACTTTGCAACATGCTGGATTGTATAATACTGTCTATAAAATAGTACAAAACAGAGACTTCATTTCTCTTGACATTTTTTATTTTATGAAAAATATTTCTTGCACATTTTCCCCTTCTTGCACCTCCCATTTAGACATTTTCTAAGCTCTCTTGCTTTTTGATGGTTTACCTGTTAGATATAGATGGGTATTTTGAAAAGGATTTGTGGTGGTTTTCCTAGAGTATGATTTACAGCCAGTGAACAATTTCCTACAACAGTCAACTTCTTGCTGTTAGTCATCCATTGGCATTGATTATTTTGCATTAAATTTGTAACACTTTAATTCTCAGTCTGGCATCTGATCTTTTTATAAACCACCCAAATTCTACTTTATTGTGATACTTGGAGTTAGGTCCATGCAGAGCAGAAAACTTATTTCACAGTCCCTACTTGTTTATTACTTGTATAAATCCAAGTGATATTATTGTGTCTCAGTGAACTACATGCATCTAATTAATCAACCAACAACTCTGCGCACCGTATGGTACACAGATAAGTATAAAACAGTCAAAGAATGCGTTCAGCATTCTTACAATCTGAAGTGACAAGACACAAACAAGGAATCAGCAAAAGAAGTGGAAGAGAGCAAAACATTATAAATTGATCAAAGAGATAAGAAATAAGTGCTTAGGACTTACAGAGAAGAACAGATTTCCATGGAGAGAAATTGGACATGGGAGTAGAGAGGGAATGCCAAGAGAGATGATAAAGGAACATTAAATAATAAATAAATTTATATTGATATTTTGAGGAGATAGAACATGAGGAAGATGATCCTGAGGAGAGGAGAGTTGGAAGACTTGAAAAACATATGGACGCAAGAAAGAAAATTGAATTTGTGGCTGGGTGTGATGGCTCACACCTGTAATCCCAGCACTTTAGGAAGCCGAGGCAGGAGGATCACAAGGTCAGGAGATCAAGACCATCCTGGCTAACACGGTGAAACCCATCTCTAGTAAAAATACAAAAAATTGGTGGGGAATAGTGAGGGGCACCTGTAGTCCCAACTACTCTGGAGGCTGAGGCAGGAGAATGGCGTGAACCTGGGAGGAAGTGGTTGCGGTGAGCCGAGATTGCGCCTTTGCATTCCACCCTGGGTGACAGAGTGAGACTTCAACTCAGAAAAAAAAAAAAAAATAGGAATACACAATTTTCCTAATGTGAATGGTTTTTGTATATAGTATGAAGTAAAACTGGAAGAAAAGGTTGCGTTTTGAATCTAACAACATAATATACCATGTTCAGCAACCTGAGTCTAATAGGTAGGTTGTATGAATCCCATATAATAAGCTATTATTTCAGCAAAACCAATAAAGTACTATGCAAATGTGTCCTAATAATTAAGTTTGAAGAATAAACCATCTCATTTCAGTGCTTCAGCTGGCATTTACAGGCATGCAATAGAGCGTTAGCTGTAGGAATAAAAAGAAACGATGGCTGAAAGATAAGTTACACTGAAACAAAAGATTGGATAATTAAGGTAACCCTGAAATTTGTTTTGTCAAGAAAATTATGAATTCAGTTTTTGAAATGCCAACTTTTAGATGAAAATGGAACATCTCAGTGTTTCTGTTTAGCTATTTTAGATAGAGGGCCAGAATTCCGAGAGATTAAAAACAAGAGTGAAACATTTTAGAGTTGAGCTTTGAGGTTTCTATGAATTTTTTTTTATACTTTAAGTTCTCGGGTACATGTGCACAACGTGCAGGTTTGTTACATATGTATACTTGTGCCATGTTGGTGTGCTGCACCCATCAACTCGTCAGCATTCATCAACTCATCACTTATATCTGGTATAACTCCCAATGGCATCCCTCCCCCCTCCCCCCTCCCCATAATAGGCCCCGGTGTGTGATGTTCCCCTTCCAGAGTCCAAGTGATCTCATTGTTCAAGTCCCACCTATGAGTAAGAACATGCAGTGTTTGGTTTTCTGTTCTTGCGATAGTTTGCTGAGAATGATGGTTTCCAGCTGCATCCATGTCCCTACAAAGGACACAAACTCATCCTTTTTGATGGCTGCATAGTATTCCATGGTGTATATGTGCCACATTTTCTTAATCCAGTCTGTCACTGATGGACATTTGGGTTGATTCCAAGTCTTTGCTACTGTGAATAGTGCCACAATAAACATACATGTGCATGTGTCTTTATAGCAGCATGATTTATAATCCTTTGGGTATATAGCCAGTAAGGGGATGGCTGGGTCATATGGTATTTCAAGTTTTAGATCCTTGAGGAATCGCCATACTGTTTTCCACAATGGTTGAACCAGTTTACAATCCCACCAACAGTGTAAAAAGTGTTCCTATTTCTCCACATCCTCTCCAGCACCTGTTGTTTCCTGACTTTTTAATGATTGCCATTCTAACTGGTGTGAGATGGTATCTCATTGTGGTTTTGATTTCTCTGATGGCCATTTCTCTGATGGCCAGTGATTACGAGCATTTTTTCATGTATCTGTTGGCTGTATGCATGTCTTCTTTTGAGAAATGTCTGTTCATATCCTTTGCCCACTTTTTGATGGGGTTGTTTGTTTTTTTTCTGGTAAATTTGTTTGAGTTCTTTGTAGGTTCTGGATATTAGCCCTTTGTCAGATGAATAGATTGCAAAAATTTTTCCCCATTCTGTAGGTTGCCTGTTTACTCTGATGGTAGTTTCTTTTGCTGTGCAGAAGCTCTTTAGTTTAATTAGATCCCATTTGTCAATTTTAGCTTTTGTTGTCATTGCTTTTGGTGTTTTAGACATGAAGTGCTTGCCCATGCCTATGTCCTGAATGGTATTACCTAGGTTTTCTTCTAGGGTTCTACGAATTTTTGACAGTGAAGCTCTGTTAACAATTACCAATTAAGTTGCCTGTAATGTTAAATCCTTTCATATATGTTTGTGTTGAACAAATACAATTTTCCTGGCCAAAGGCTACGTTCTAAAATGTTTCCCCTATTCTACCTCCTGGGAAATATATACTATACTTCATAAATGTAAAACATTACTACAAAATCAACTCCTAGTACTTATCCTGCTGATATTGGAATAGCAGTGAAGTTCCATTTGTAGTAGGACATTCCTCCTATATGATAGAGACAAGTTTTCTTTTTCAGAGCAGTTACTACAATATCGCCAATAATTTATGTACTTTGTGTTTTCTTCCATTGATTCTTATGAAGCAATTTTCATAAGTACCTTATTATTTACACATGATACCTGACCAAGACAAGTATTTCAGCCTCTCATTTCATTTCTTGCTAAATACCTTATTATTCTATAGCTAGCCCTGAGAGAAGTAGGTACACTATTTACTTATAGTAAAATCACTTTTGAAACAGTAAGGTAAATATATAATGCGCCAGATCTCATTTTAATGGAGAATTTTTGAAAGCTAAAGTGCTGCAGGAAATTGTTTATTTGACATTCCAGTGCCTTGTAAGTTATAACATTCATTAGTATTATTAATACCTAGTATTAATAATGCCAGATATATTTCAAAACTGTGCAAAGTATTTATTTTACTCAAGAAGCATTAATCAAATTCAAACTATTTTATATGCTATTGTAGAGTAGGGAGATTTCTGTTTGATTACGATCATCCTTAAAATTAATAGCCCCACTTTTGGTCTTACAGATCCTGGCATGACTGAGCCCATGCCAGTCTGTTAGAGCAGTACATTGAAAATGTGTGCAAATCTTTTATTATTTCTACCTTTAAGAGTTGAAGTCTATGTCTTCTTCCTTTGAAAGAAGGCAAGTCCTGTGGCCTGATTTAACCAACAGAATGTGGTAAAGTGACCTTGGATAAATGCTCAGATTACATGTTGAAAGATCTGGAGCTTTCACCTTTAACCATTTTACATGCTCTGTCTTAGAAGCCAGCCACCTTATAAGATGTCTGACTACTTTGAGGACACCATGCCGTGAAGAGGCCAATTATCTACATGACCGTATATAAGTCACTTAGCATGGTAATTTAAAAATAGGGAAAATAATATCCTCTTTACCTACTTGATACTTTGAAGATTCCCTAACTAGTAAATATGAGTATATTGTAGATGGGTATATATTACTTTTCAGTATATACTTTTATGAATATATATTTAAAAATAAAACTTGCTCTGCAAGGTCTGTGACCTTGAGAAACCAAGAGTTTAATGTATTTTTGAATATTCTATGTATTCTATATTTTAGGATATTTACATAGGATATGTGAACTTGAATAATAAATATTTGCACAGACTAATATGCAAAGGTAGCTCATCTCTGGCCAAGGCTATATTGGCATATGTGGCACATTAACATTCTGTAAATAACAAAAAACAACTTGAGTTTAAGTAGAAAAACTCTTTATCTTGAGGATTCAAAATTCAATGGGCCAAAATATATCCAGGCCTCAGAAATCAATTGAAATAAGAAATAGAAATACATCAGTAACTCAAGACAATCTTATTTATGGTTGTCGATGTTTAGCTACATCACTATTCTTTGGCTGTAACCTGTATTATGTGCTGCAATTTTGTCCAAGTACTGTAGGCACATTGCTCTATAAGGCATACATCATAAAGTTGCTTTTTTTGAAGGGACCAGCACACATTAAACCATAATATTTTAGAAACCAATCGTCTAATACCAATTTTAAATCATGGGAAATGGATTATTGTCTTTGGTCAGGCAGCCACTTGTGCAGTCATTTGTGGCCATGGGAACAGAACTTACTGTAGTGACACCTCCACTGAAGTTACAACCATATGAATTAGGGAATAGACATGGATTCCATAGGAAAACTAACGTTATGATTGGCTTAAGCTGGGCAGTAAACCTAGAGGGGTCTCCTACTGGTTGCCACTAGTGGAGACAGAAAACTCATCTTAATTTGTCAGGTCTCAGGACAAATTTCCTTTTAAGTATCATTTTTCTGATAATATTTCTGATGCCGTCTTCCTTTATCATCATGGTTTCATTCAGAGGGAAGTGACCTATTTGATTTGTAGCTGAGAAAGCATGTAATTAAATAACACCCTTGGGCTCATTCTATTTTTCTGCCTTATCACAAAATAAAAAGGAAGGTCTCCTAAAGGAGAAATAAAGAAAATGCTGATACATAGCAAATGATACTTTAGATTTGCCTACAAGGACAATCCTCTTACTACAAAATAAGTGACTATAAAGTATTGGAGAACTTTGGAAAAAAATAAAACAACTACACAAGCATTGTGAATGCTGTAATGTAATTTATTAAGTTTGTTCCAAAACAAAAAGAATTATTAGGTCATCTTTCATTGATGCTGCTTCGTTATCATTATCAGCATTTGCAACTTCAACAAAAACAATACTTCTAGACTAGAAATATATTAGATTATTTAAATTATGCTAAAAATTAAGACTTCTTATAAGAGACATTTATTTTAAACTTCCAACATGTTTATATTAGCATTAAAACAGAAAATATGTAAAAAACTTTAATGAAAATGAAAGATTTAAATATAAGGTGAAATTTCAAAGATTACAATGTTCTTACTAGACAACAAATATAAACTATATTTTAATTGTTTTTATTTTAATCATTCTCATACTCTCCCACCTTTTGTATGCACCTGAAAGAGATGTATGAAATTGAAGAGAATAACAGTAAACAACAAAAAGAACACAAAAATATCACTTAGGAAGATGTTAGTTATAAGCAGGAGCTAAAAAAAAACCCCATAAATTTGAAAGCCACCTTATGGAAATAGCCAGTAGGATTTTGTCAATAAGCATACTGATATCTATTTGTACTGCATAATTTATAAGCACGTCGAGATATCCAAACCATGAAAAACACAATTCAAAAACACAAGCAAAAAACCAAACAAACAAGCTAAGAGCATATACATGAATATATTTGGAATATAAAGCCTTAGAATTAAGTTTAAAATTGAAGATAGCACTGATTGTAGTGATCATCATATTCAACAAGCAACTAGTTCATTAATCTTAAGAAAAGCCTTCATTTATATATTTGATAACATAATAACTTACAACTCACATGCTTCAGTGAAGACAGTGGAACAGATAAGTTCTAATTAAAAAAAAAAGTTTTATAAACCAAATGGTATCACATAAGTTCATTTTATTAGGCTATTGCCACAGCTATCAAAATATCATAAAATAAATGATTAATAAGGCTAACAATACTAGTTTATTATTTAACCCAGATTTACTCAGCACCTAATACTTGTAAGTCAAGTGATAGGTCCTGGTAAATAATTAAAGAGATGAAAAATGCACCATATCTAAGAAATACTCTAAAACATTAAAATAATAAATGTATTCACTACACAAGATTAGAAAAGACTAGCAAGTAATTGCTAGAGTACTTAATCAAAAGTTCAGCAAGCTGTATGTGCCAATTGAGAAGATGCAGCTGGGAGAGTGAAACCCTCATGATTGATTAGGGAAACATATTTGGTTGTCTCTAGTTGGTCCTAAATTGGAAGTTGGGACAAAAATGAGGGAAATTGTTAGTTATTGTTTAAGCAGTGACTGTCTGGGGATGATTGCTGCCAGGTTTGTAGCTTGGCTTCCTGGATTGGTTGCTGCAGATTCTGGGTTGGCTCTATTTCTGTATATGATATGTTAAATCCCTCATTACTTAGGCAAAAAAAAAAAAAAAATTGTGTGTGTGTGTGTATATACACATACATAGTTATAATAAATATCTAGAATTATTAACTTTAACATTATAGATAATGTCAGTTATTTATAGGGTAGGTGGTTGGATTTTCAGGGATGGATACCTTCTTTGTGTGAAGGTAAAGAAATTAATAACAATTACTTATTGAGTATATTAAAAACTGAGTATTTTCAGGTCACTAGGATTTATAAGCAAAGGGGTATAAATCCTGTAAAAATTGATAGAATCATGAAATCATTTGTATTATTTTGACCAAAGAACTGAGGCAATTCAATATGTGAGGAGAGATTTTCTATAACTTTTTTGATTTTAAATTTTCTTGCATATATAATAGGTGTATATATTTATAGGGTACATGAAACGTTTTGCTACAGGTATGCAATGCATAATAATCACATCCTGAAAAATGTGGTATTCACTTGAAAGGAGAAATTCAATTGCTGCAGTACTAGAACTAAAGATGTAAGTAAATGTAGAACATGCTCATTACCCTCTGCCCACCTTACAATAATGAAAGGTAAATGAAGTAAGCCAGAATATATAGTTGAACCCGCTTTTCATCTAACTCTTTGTGAAAGCTCTAGAGAAGATTTTGGGAAACTGTAGAGATATAGACAAATTAATGAGGTCATAAATTAATTTGAGTTAAAGATGTAAGAATTACTTTTAGTCTTTATGTCAGTGAGAGTTTCTGACTTTGAGAATCTAGCCTTTCTTCCACATACTCTGGCCAAGTTAATGTAGACATGACTGCATATCCGCATTGGGTTTTCCTGTTTTATTTATTGGCATCTGTGTCTAAAACCAAACAAACAAATATCCTTGAATTGAGAAACTGAAGCAGCTCATTCTCCTTGTTTACTATGCAAGTTCATCTGGGATTGCTAAATTTATGTAGCCAGTTACCTAGATTACCCTTCTTACCCTTACTACCACAAAGCATCGGTACAAACAGGTTTGTGGCAGTAAAGCAGAATCAGATTTTACTGTCAAATTTTCCTTAAATCTCTATAATATTATCTACTTTTATGATGAAAATTCACCAATGAATACTCCATAGGAATTGAGAAGCCCCACTATCATGATATCTGAGACATAATCCCTGTACTCACTGAGTATATGTTTATTATGGCAAAGCAGACTTGTGCACAGATAACTCTAATAAAAGCTTAAAAGTTAGTAACCTCATAGATGTACCGTAAAGTCATACAAGTTTTCAGAGTGGGCAGCGTGTGTTCGCATTTGAAGTAAACGATTTATTGGATCAAAGTGGCTTTATGTTGAGGATAAGATTGAAATGGATATTCAAGGAAAGGATAAATCGATTTTGTAGAAAATCAGAGAAGGAACTTAGAGAAGTATTTTTTCTCTTAGAAGGAAATCATATGAACGAAAACATAGAACCTGGAAACTTGTTTGGAAGGCATATAGATATCTCTGGGGACAATGATACTACAGGTTAGAAACTAAAGAAAAATAATACATTATCTTGAAACTATTACATTTGGAACCATTGCAGGAAATTGGGTTTAGAAAACATTGCTGTGTATGAGATATGATGCCTTTCCTCTACCAGCCTACAGCTTAACTTGTGGTATGATAAAATAAGCACACAGAAAACAATCCAATTGACAGGATAGCATACATGTTATATGAAATGTACACTTCACTGATTAAATGCATACTTTTGCTGTAAAAATCTATTGGAAATCAATACTTTCCTGTGTTAGATTTAAAATAAGATTAAGAAATCTTTTTTCTGCAGTAAAATTTTATACATTTGATTGATTCAAATTCTTCTTAAATATTTTTATTGTTTTACAATTTGACTGGCAAAGATAAGAAAAGTTTCAAATTCTTGATGACCGTAATTTTCTAGGCTTCATGCACTGTTTTACCCTTAAAAGAGAAGCAGTGAAAAGTATTTCCTGCTGTCATGGCATAATTTTGATTTTGGAGCCACTGCTGTCAAGGCAAGGATATCTAGAATTATTTTGCTAGGTTTTTCTCCTGGGGGAGACAGTTTAATAACTATCATTATCAAAACAAAATATAATTACTAATAATGTTTTTTGAAAATAGAGGTATATAGTAGCAGAATGAGCTAATGGGAAGCCTCTATTCAACTCGTTATTTGCCTTTCTCATTTTATGACAAAATATCACTGGAAAGATAATTAAAAGCATATAGTATATTTTTACATTTTTATATTTTAAATAAAAATAAAAATTTTAAGCCTTCCCAATGGAACTTAAAAATAAAGTAGTCATAGCTGTCCAAAAGCATACACTAGGATTACTACTTGTGGTCTGGAGTGTATTACAAGACGCAATGATTTTTTTAATTAAAGGCTGTCTAGATTATTCTTCATTAACATTTAAGGCCACATCCAAACTGATTAAGAAAAAACACGAATGTTTTGACTATCAAGTATCAGTTTCTTGTCTTTCGCCAGCTCAGAATGGTTTAATCTTCTTTCATAACCCTTAGACTATCTTTCGTGTTTTTAAGCCATACACATAACTCTCCATACTTCATGTGTAATGGCTAATATTTCTGTTTAAAAAATATTAAACATTTGTTTATCTTGCAAGAGAGATTCATTTACCATTAGACATGCATTAAGGTGGAGGTAGTACAGTTAAGAATGTCAGCAGTTCGTAGGATGCAATTTCAGTTGTTCAAGAATGCTCTTAAAGTAAATATGCAGACAGGCTCAACTCGTTTGAGGCTTTCCCCTTTATTTATACGACCAATTAAGCTTTCTAATATCTACTATCCTTTCTCCTAAGGCCAACTGCTCTGGAATTTTTAAGATAGAAAAATAAACTTTTTTGGTAAAAGATCATTTTCTCCTAATGTAAGAATAGAGAGAAACTTGCCTTGGTCATATCCAATACATGATTCTCTTTTTGTTTTATCATTGCTTTGTATCACATCAAATTATACTTTGCAACCCAATTGCCTCCATATCAAAATCTCTATTTGTTTATCAGAGGGAAAAATTCACACAATTTAATATATATTTAGTCATATTTTTATTAATTACATGTAGAATATATGTATTTAATTATATATCTAATTATACATTTTATATATAATTTTATATAAAATTATATATAATTTATATACATATAATTTTATATAAAATTATATATAATTTATATACATATAATTAAATATATAAATATTTATAAATACATATTTAATTATATATTTAATATATATTTGTGTGAATTAATGATA
This sequence comes from Papio anubis, assembly GCF_008728515.1. Taxonomy (NCBI): domain Eukaryota; kingdom Metazoa; phylum Chordata; class Mammalia; order Primates; family Cercopithecidae; genus Papio; species Papio anubis. The sequence continues at coordinate 92,664,210 of NC_044980.1, forward strand.
TATATGTATATATATTTAATTGTGTGAATTAATGGTGTATATATATGTGTGTATATATATCTATAATGAGAACCTAAGGGACAGTGAATTATCTTATCATTCCTTATATCCCATGGTCAGCAGATATCAAAAGAAGAATATTCAGTAAAAATAAATAGCTTTCTTTAAAAAATTCTATATACTTTTTTCATACCAATCCAAAAATCTTGATAGTGTGTCTGGAGTTGGTTCCTTCCAGGGGGTTCGTCATCTCACTGACTTCAAGAATGGGGCCACAGACCTTTGCGATGAGCCTTACAGCTCTTAAAGATGACACAGACTCAGAGTGAGAAGCATCAAGATTTATTGTGAAGAACCAAAGAACAAAACTTCCACAGCGTGGAATCGGACCCTAGCATGTTGCCGCTGCTGGCTGGAGTGGCCAGCTTTTATTCTCTTATTTGTCCCCGCCCATGTCCTTCTGATTGGTCCATTTTACAGAGTGCTGATTGGTCCATTTTACAATGTGCTGATTGGCCTTTTTACAGGGTGCTAATTGGTCCATTTTACAAATCTCGAGCTAGCTACAGAGCACTGATTGGTGAATTTTCAATACTAGCTGCAGAGTGCTGATTGGTGCATTTTACAATCCTCTTGTAAGACAGAAAAGTTCTCTGAGTCCCCACTCCACCCAGGAAGTCCAGCTGGCTTCACCTCTCAATAAGTTTGAAGATTCAACTGCTTCCATATTTTTCTTGTTTTCATATTTGCTTATGGTGATACATTCCTTTAGAATTGGAAATATTGGCTTTCTTTGGTTCTGTTTTAGTGTATGGAGCTTCTTTCTGCCTTCTTCCTAAATCCCATGTGTGAGTGGAGTGCCTTTCCGTGGGGGAATATAGAATAATTTGCTTCAAAATTTGACAACACTCTACCTTTTGGTAACCAAAGGGAATGTTGGTGAAGACATGAAGGTTAAGCAGGTGAGATAAAGTGATTAATTAACTATTATGTTATCTTTAGTTCACATGTGGTACATGTGTTAATCTTGGCATTAACTTGCTGTGTGGTATTTGACATTTTACTTTTTTTCTGCATCAATTCCTTATCTACAAAAATAAGTATAATTATAACTGGTCTCACTTTATAGTGAAAATCGTTACCTCTACTAGTTCCTTATTACAGCCTCCCAGTCATGCCACAGTTCTTTGGCTCAATCAATATTCCTCTCTTCTAGATGAGCATTTTATTCTTTTATTTATTTGTTTAAAAACCTAACACATTGTCCCTCATCCATATTCCCACAGGCCGACCTTATTTGCTATTCCTACTTGGGTAACAAAGAAAAAACAATTGGAAGAAGATTTCAGCAAGCTTCCACCATTACATAAACCCTCTTTAACTATATCTGTGCTGTTGTGTCTTGTGCCTTCTTCCTCTAAATGTGTGTGAGTTCTCTACTCTTTATAGAGGCCAACTGTGTTACTTGTGTGCTACATCCATTCCCTTTTTCATATTCAAAGACGTCACTACACATTTCCCCTTTCTTTCTGAAATTATCATGTTATTTATTCCCCTCTCAGTTCACTGCAACCTCCACCTCCCGGGTTCAAGTGATCCTTACCCATCAGTCTCTCAAGTAGCTGTGGCTACAGGTGAGTAACGCCATGCCCAGCTAATTTTTTTTTTTTTTTTTCCTTTTTCTTTTTCTGAGACAGAGTCCTGTTCTGTTACCAAGGCTGGAGTGCAGTGGTGTGATCTCGGCTCAGTGCAACCTCCACCTCCCGGGCGTAATCCCAGCATTTTGGGAGTTTGATGCAGGTGGATCACTTGAGGTCAGGAGTTCGATCCCGGGTTTCACCATGATGGTCTCAAACTCTTGACCTCAAGTGATCTGCCTGCCTCATTCTCCCGAAGTGCTGGGATTAAGTGCTGGGATTACAGGCGTGAGCCACCATGTCAAGCCCCAGCCTTTTCATGAGTCATAGACCACTCCTCAAAACCCTCATCATCCCTGCACTCACAAAGCCACTGGTCCAAACAATTATTAGGCCACAAGCGAGTTGCCACAGTAGCCTCCTAACTGATATTGTTTCCCTTTCCTTCAATCATTTTCACCATAAATCCAAAGTGTTTCTCTGTAGGCATATGCCACTCCTCTGGTAAAACCACTTCAAAGACTTTTTATGTCACTCATAGTGAAATCCCAAACCCTTCGAAATGCTTAAAATATTTTGAGATCTAATATCTCTTAATCATTCTCTCTCATTTGTCTCAAATACCTCTCTACACTTCTTCCTTTTTGGCTGCATTATCTTTCTTACTATTCCCAAACATCCCAAACATGTTTTCTGTAAACATTAAACATGTTTAATCTGAGATTTTGCCCTTGTTGTTCTCCCTAACTGAGATGCACTTCCCAAAATATTTTCCTTGTTATATCTCTCTCTCTTTTTTTTTTTTTTTTTTTTCCTCTATTCAAAGCAATGTTTGTTTACACTGAAGACAATGAGAGAGAATACAGGGAATGATTAGAAACAGTTGAGACTGGTAGAGGAAAAAAAGCAGATATCATATAAATAAATATTATAAATACACAATATTAACAGTGTTGCTTTCTAGAATATAGGATTAATAAACATACATTATATTTATTTTCACAAATAATGTAAGTTATCTTTTTCATTATTATACTTTAAGTTCTAGGGTACATGTGCACAAATGCAAGTTTCTTACATATTTATACATGTGCTATGTTGGTGTGCTGCACCTGTTGACTCGTCATTTACATTAGATATATCTCCTAATGCTATCCCTGCCCCCTCACCCCACCCCATGAGAGGCTCCAGTGTGTGATGTTCCCCACCCTCTGTCCAAGTGATCTCATTGTTCAGTTCCTACCTATGAGTGAGAACATGTGGTGTTTGGTTTTCTGTCCTTGTGATAGTTTGCTGAGAATGATGATTTCCAGCTTTATCCATGTCCCTACGAAGGACACGAACTCACACTTTTTTATAGCTGCATAGTATTCCATGGTGTACATATGCCACATTTTCTTAATCCAGTCTGTCACTGATGGACATTTGGGTTGATTCCAAGTCTTTGCTCTTGTGCATAGTGCCTCAATAAACATACATATGCACGTGTCTTTATAGCAGCATGATTTATAATCCTTTGGGTATATGCCCAGTAATGGGATGGCTGGGTCAAATGGTATTTCTAGTTCTAGATCCTTGAGGAATTGCCATACTGTCTTCCACAATGGTTGAACTAGTTTACCCTCCCACCAATAGTGTAAAAGCATTCCTATTTCTCCACATCCTCTCCAGCATCTGTTGTTTCCTGACTTTTTAATGATTGCCATTCTAACTGGTGTGAGATGGTATCTCATTGTGGTTTTGGTTTTCATTTCTCTGATGACCAGTGATGATGAGCATTTTTTCATGTGTCTGTTGGCTGCTTATCTACTTTAGATTTGTATTAAAACATCATCTTCAAAGGAAGTCTTGCTCTAAGTATTCAACCTAAATTAGCACTTCCTCCCAACCACACCTTCTATTCCCTTTCCCTGCTTTATAAAAAATAACACCAATCTTTTTTTTTTTTTTTTTTTTTTTTTGATGGAGTCTCGTTTTGTCACTCAAGCTGGAGTGCAGTGGCGGGATCTTGGCTCACTGCAAGCTCCGCCTCCTGGGTTCACGCCATTCTCCTGCCTCAGCCTCCTAAGTAGCTGGGACCACAGGTGCCCACCACCATGCCAGGCTAATTTTTTGTGTTATTTTTTAGTAGAGACAGGGTTTCACCGTGTTAGCCAGGATGGTCTCAATTTCCTGACCTCATGATCCGCCTGCCTCTGCCTCCCAGTGCTGGGATTACAGGTGTGGGCCACCATGCCTGGCCAATAACACCAATTTTTAAATGATATTTTGTATTTTGATAATTTGTTATGCACATTTTCTGACTCCTCTCTACTTACCATGACCATAATTTAACATTCATGAGGGTGGGCACTTTTATGGTTTTTAAGTTTTACAATTCATATATACTGTTTGAATTAATCAATACTTATTCCAAATGGTTGCTTTAGAAATAGAGGAGATAATATATACAATCTGAGTAAATTTGGCAAATAGTAGAATCTTAATAAATGCTTTCTATTATCAAGGAGAGTCTTTGAAACCTCAATGATATGATCATAGTTAAAGATATGGAGGTAGGCATCTGTATTGATTTAGAGAAGGAGGTTCATTCATTTCCATTTCAGTACTCAAGGAACATTTGAATGGGAGAGTGTTGGGGTCCGCGTGTTTCCTAAACAAAGGAATGAACACACAAGACAACACAAGACAAGACAAACATGGCGGCTGCCTCGAATGGCGCGCTCTGCTTTATTTTATACAGTCGTTTGTGGAATGTTGCCAAGTCACAAGACACATTGTTGTTTTTCTGACCTTTCCCTGACTTTCTGGATTTTCAAGATGTTTACACATAAACAAGCCCCCAACACCCTGCTTCGTTTGCAAGAGCGGGACTTATCGGGAACGCCCTGCTTCGTTTGCAAGAGCAGGACTTATCAGGAACGTCTCCTTTGCGAGCACGTAGTCCTCTACAGGAGAGTGAATAGTAGATTTGTCTATCTTCCTGCTTATAAAAACAGAAGGTAATTTTTTATTTAACTTAAGAAGTTAGAGGTTGCTACTTGGATTACATATTTAGATGGGGATTTTCAAAAAATAATCAAAATTTTTATTCCCATTGAATTAAATATTGCAATATATAAGTATATGCCATTTTATTTTGGGCTTGTAAATAGTAAATAATTTTATAACACAAGATTAATACTACTAAAACTTATTCATAATCTTTATTATATAATAACACTGACAATGGTGAAAAATCTTTGTGGTCAAAAATACTGTATAATTAATTAAATATTTAAATAAAATTGTCAGTTTAAAAGAAAAAGTAATATCATCTAATTTTCATTAAAACAGCACTTCTTATGGAGATTATTTGAAGCTGTTATCTATCAGTTTGGGTATATATTTAGTTTTATAAAATTGGAAAAATAGTAAAACTTTACTTTTCGAATTAACACTCCATATCTTTATACCAATTAATGGTGATAAAAGCTGAAAAATGATGTGTAACAACTCATCAAGTACTAGGTTGTATGAATCAAAAAATTAAAAATCCTTTGAATGGTCCTAAATTATCTCTCTGGCAAATTAAAGTATTTAATTTTAATATGTGATTATGAAGAGATTATATATTGCTTCTAAATCTTTTTTGCTTAGTGATTTTTGAAATATTGCTATTGTAAACTAAAAAATAAAGTTCTTAGCAGCCCCCCAACAATCTGAATGGACCCCTCTTCTTCAGCAAGGACATTCCAAAGTTAACCTGAAAAACTAGTTCAGGCCATGATGGGAAGGGGGAGCTGGACATGCCTCATTCTACCCTCCTCCCTGTTGGAATTACTGATAGAACAGGCTCCTTAAGTTGGATGAGAAACATTTATAGTCTATTATCTCTGAAGCCTACTACCTGAAGGCTTCATCTACATGATAAAACCTTGGTCTTTACAACCCCTTATCATAACCCAGACATTCTCTTCTTTAGAGAATAACTCTTTCAACCAGTTGCCAATCAGAAAATCTTTAAATCTACCTATGATCTGAAAGCCCCTGCTTTGAGTTGTCCCACTTTTATGTACCAAACTAATGTATATCTTACATGTATTGATTGATTTATCATATCTCCCTAAAATGTTTAACATCAGGATGTAACCTAGCTCACTTTGTCAGGCAAATGTGGTCAGGAACTCCTGAGGCTGTCACAGGCATGTCCCTAACCTTGGCAAAATAAATTTTCTAAATTGATTGAGACCTGTCTCAGAGAGTTTTGCTTTACACCATAAACCAAAAATAATAATTTATTAAAATATTAATATCTTACAAAAATTTTTAAATATGTTAAATTATTTTTTATTTTATTTAATTTTTTTTTTTTTGAGAAGAAGTTTTGCTCTTATTGCCCAGGCTAGAGTGCAATGGCACAATCTCAGTTCACTGAAACCTCCGACTTCTGAGTTCAAGTGATTATTCCTGCCTCAGCCTCCCAAGTAGCTGGGATTACAGGCAGGTGCCACCACTCCTGGATAATTTTGTATTTTCAGTAGAGACAGGATTTCTCCATGTTGGTCAAGCTGGTCTTGAACTCCCAACCTCAGGTGACCTGCCTGCCTTGGCCTCCCAAAGTGCTAGGATTATAGGTGTGATCCACTGTGACCAGCACTCTTTTAAATGTTTTGATATTTAAACTCTGAGTCAGCTCTTTTAAACACCTTCAGGTTATAAATTTGTCTCAATTTTGCAGCATGTAATCTGAGATCTACTACCTTCAAATACTCAGGAAATTTATTTGATATAATTTATCATAGTTTGAAAAAAGGCCTCTTTAATGTGGTCAACATACAATTATAACATAACTGTAGTATATGTATATATAATTTATTATTCTCAATCTGTTTAGCAAAATATACAAAGACCAAAAATTATTTGCAGAATAAGTAAATATTTGCAGATTAGAAAAAAAAAAAAAAACTATGAGTTGATTGAATTATCTACTATCTTTTGGTAGACAAAATACTAAGTAAAAAACAAGAGATGTGCAATTCTAAAAACGTTTACAAGTTGTAAAAAATGCAGCTTATTTATTTTCCAGTAATAGAATTGTAAAACATATAATAGAAACACAGCCAGACATTCTTTTACTATTAGCAGAACTCAAAGTCATTTAGAGAAAAACAACTTTTAGTAGAAAAGAAAACATGTTATAAAATCTTTTAAACCTTAAAAACCCAGAAAAGAGACAAATGTTTCCATTATGTATTAGAATGAGAAGAAGAAAACACACATACACACACACACACATACACACACATACACAAACCTTTTAGAGGATTCAAAATTGAAGCATGCAGTCTCTAAAGTTAATGAGTAGGAGCTGTGGGGAAAAACATTTTCTTACTTGGCATATCTACATTGTAGTTATAGCATTTTCTGCGTTGTATTGCTACAATATTCTAGCTACAATTTGGCTAAAATGGTTATTCCAAGAGTTTCTTTCTAGTGTCTTTTTGTGAAAGACAATTATATTTCTCAAATAGCTACAAACTTTTTCAAGGTCATCCTGAAACTTTTGTGTATAGTGGGAGAGTATGGAACATGGTGACCTGCTGATATTTAATGTCTCTAGTATTCAACTAAGAGTATGTATGATGGTTCTATCTGAAAACATAAACAAGATTAGAATTTTTTTTAAAGAAGACAAGATAATCCCAATTTAAAGAAAATTATGGACACATGTAAATATAATTATAACCATTTTATCCCTAAATCTAGTTGGCACTCATAAATCTGAGTACAAATAAAGCTACAGTCACAGATTTTTATTTTTTATGTATTTGATTATTATTATTTTATATGGATTCTCACTCTGTCACCTAGATTGGTGTGCAGTGGTGCAATCTCAGCTCACTGCAACTTCTGCTTCCGGGTTCAAGTGATTCTCCTGCTTCAGCTTCCCAAGTAGCTGGGATTACTGCTGCATGCCAACACGCTCAACTGATTTTTGTATTTTTAGTAGAGACAGAGTTTCACAATGGTGGGTCTCATAGTCCTGCCCTCAAGTGATCCACCTGCCTTGTCTTCACAAAGTGCTGGGATTACAGGCGTGAGCCACTGCGCCTGGTCAACAGTCACAGTTTGTTGTTTTTTCTCTTGAGACGGAGTCTCGCTCTGTTGCCCAGGCTGGAGTGCAGTGGCCGGATCTCAGCTCACTGCAAGCTCCGCCTCCTGGGTTCACGCCATTCTCCTGCCTCAGCCTCCCGAGCAGCTGGGACTACAGGCGCCCGCCACCTCGCCCTGCTAGTTTTTTTTTTTTTTTGTATTTTTTGGTAGAGACGGGGTTTCACCGTGTTAGCCAGGATGGTCTCGATCTCCTGACCTCGTGATCCACCCGTCTCGGCCTCCCAAAGTGCTGGGATTACAGGACTGAGCCACCGCGCCCGGCCAACAGTCACAGTTTTTAAATAAATTATTTATACCAAATCCTCAAATGATATGCCATATCTTATATCATTTTTCTTTTATTGAAAATTACAGAAGGGTAAAACCTCTCACATCTTTTATAATGTTGATAGCAATATTCCCCAAAAGTCTGTATAAAATAGTCATATATTCATTAAAATATGGGCATACTTAATTCATCAATGTGCAAATAAAATAATGATAGAGGTAGGATAATGTTTTGCTCCTTAGTTCAGCTACATCCGGGTTCTTGTCTCACGACCAGGAAAAATTAAGCACACAGACGCATTGAAGGGTGAAGAGGGCAGAATTTATTAGGTGAAAGGAAAGCTCTGAGCGAAGAGAGGGGTCCTGCGTGCAGGTTGGCTCCACCACATTCCCTCAGTGCATATGGCCTCCAGTCCCTGCAAGCATGCCTAGGAAAACCCCCTGTGTAGGTTCCCTTATCTGCACAAAACATTTGGTGTAACACTTGGGCAAAGTGGAGATTCTCCAGGGACCCTTCCTTATCTGCCTGGGCATCTGTCTGGCTCCTGCCTCTATCAGTAGGCCGGCCGCGGTGGCTCACGCCTGTAATCCCAGCACTTTGGGAGGCGGAGGCGGGTGAATCACAAGGTCAGCAGATCAAGATCATCCTGGCTAGCACGGCGAAACACCATCTCTACAAAAAAATTAGCTGGGCGTGGTGGCGGGCTGGAATTTTAGTAGTCCCAGTTACTCGGGAAGCTGAGGCAGGAGAATGGCGTGAACCGGGGAGGCGGAGCTTGCAGTGAGCTGAGATCGCGCCACTGCACTCCAGCCTGGGTGACAGAGCAAGACTCGGTCTCAAAAAATAAAAAAATAATAAAAAAAAATAAAATAAAAAGAATACATTGTGACCAATTGGTTTTAAACTTGAAGAGCATGAATGACATAATATTAAGAAAACTATTACTATACATATAAATATTAACAGAATATTACTCTTTGTCCATATTAAAAACACTTAAAATATGCCAATAATAGGGACTTTTGGTAACCAACCAAAACATCTACATTAACACTTCTAGTAATCATATTGTTTAATGTTGAAATATTAGAACCATTTAAATTCTGATTAAAACATTAAGATTAGGATAAGAATTACCAGAGTTTCGAGACAAAATGTCGTTGGTGATTCTAGCTAACATAATGAAACAACAAAAAATAGTATAAACTTAGAAAGCAACAAACATAGTTCACAAAAGTTAGGATTAAATATCAATAAAGTCATTGTCTGCATAAAAACTTGTAACTAATAGAATTCTAAAAGATACACATTCTGAAAGATCATTACACTAAATGTGTCAATGCCCTTTTATAACTACAAACAACATAGGAATAAATGAAAAAAACAACTGTAAGTCTGACTGGAGCTAGAACTATTACCTTATCAAGGATATAAAATAGGAAAAATAAATAATAATTTATATCTCTAATGAAATTTAAATCTGCATATCTCAGCCATTCTACTTGCAGGAAAAACTTGGAAAAACTTTCACCAATTTATATAGGAAAACTTGGACAGGACTTTTTTTATTATACATTTTATGAATTGCATAATGAATAAATGAATTATAACTCATGATAAATAAATGTATAGTGTGATTATGAAACATGAATAAGGAGGAAACTTGTAAAATGTGGAATAGTGGTTACTTTCAGGTGGGAGAGAGAAGAATAAGAGTGGGGAGTCAAACAATGGAGACATAGAAGAATTGAACACAATGATCAATGAGATAGACTTACAATATGCATTGGATATACATGCTGATAGAGGTTGTGTCATCTTTTCAAATGCACATCAATATTTTGAAATTGCTGTATATTACATGATAGAGAAGATCGATAAGTGTCTTGAAATAGAAATATATCATTCCCTGATGAAAAAGCAATCGAAAAGGAAATTTTCAGTAAAGTAAACGCAATAACATACCAAAGGCCTTTCCAGCAGGAAATTAAATAAAACCTTTTACTATAACAAAAGCAAGAAAAAAAAAAAAACCTCTTTTGTAACAAGGGAAATGCAAATCTTAAAAATCCAATCAGATATCTATAATGTTCATTTTTTAAAACCTATAAGGGACAGATATTGTTTTGAAGTACAGGCAAAAATAAAAAGCTCTTCAATACATTATTAAAAGACTAGAAAAAACTCAATATCAAACTGGCTAATCAACTGCAAGCCAATGTCACTTCTGCATTTAAATGTAAATATTCTTTAAAAATGAAAAATATCTGTTCTGTAGAAAAATAATGAATCAGGGCCACATCCTACTTATAAAAGGAGATCTTCACCACTTTTCCCAGATGCAAAATGCTTCATTATATGGATGTATTAATTTATTCATTCACTGTTCTGTTTATGGGCATAGTGTTTTATTTTTCCTTTATCTTCTTTTAGTTACACGTAATACTACATGAATATTTTAGTTGCTGTTGAAGTATCATTAGCCTTAATTCATAGAAATAAGTTTACTGGGCCAAAAGTTAAATGTCAATATACTTTTGTTGGATATTGCCAAATTTCTTTCCAATTACAATTGTATATGAGCAATATTTTATCCGCAAGTTCACGCTCAGACTGTCATCATACAGTTTTGTACTAATGTGATAGGTGAAAAGTGACAAATTAAACCACTGTGTAGTTTAATTTGCATTTTTCCAATTATAAATCATGGCAAAGTTTTTTGTTCTTTGCTTCGTTTTTTGGATACATCTGGGAACCAGCATGAAAGACAGACCAATGATTCTTGCCATAATACCATAATGGTATTATGTCCTTAGGTAGTCCATTTCTACATTGAAACAAGGCTTGCCCTTGTGACCAATAGAATACTGTATATATGATGGTGTGTGACTTCTACGAACAAACCATAAAAGGTATGCCAGCCATAAAAGATAAACCTTTAGACTCTTGCTTTGTTCAATCTAGAATAATCCAGTTGCCATTCTGTAACAACACTCAAGCTGTCTTTGTAGAGGGAACCTATCAAGAACAACTGAAGTATTTAATCAATAGTCAATACCAACTCTCAAGCCTGTGGGAGTGATTCACCTTGATATCAAATCATCCAGCCCCATTTCAGCCTTCATATAATTCTAACCCTGGATTATTTCTGAATACAGCCTCATAAAAGATTTAAGTCAGAAATTCCCAGCCACTTTATGCTAGTGTCGGCTCCAGGTAAAGGGGCTCCCCAATTTGTTTGTCTGAAAATGTATTTTATTTGTCAATATTCCTGGAGGATATTTCCCAGTGGAAATAAAATGCTGTAATGGTAGTTACCTTCTTTCAGTACTTAGAAAATGTCAAACCAGTATTTCTCTTGTGAATATGACTGAGTTATTTTGTCACTTCAGTAAATGTAAATTGTAGGTTTCTATTACTTTTAGGATTTTTGTATGACTTTCTCCTCGAACAGTTTTGTTATGATGCTAAGTGTGATTTTATTTGATCTATCCAATTGGGTTTTTTAGAATTTCTAAAGTCTTTGTGGATGGATGTATTTTGTCAATTATTTTTTAGTTTTGCAAACTTCCCATTCACTATTTCTTCTGATTTTGTCCATCTGCTTTAAACTGCATTTTTCTATTGATAAATAATTTTGTTAATATATTGTCTCTTTAGTTGCCTCTAATCTGTTGCTAAGTACATCTACTGAATTCATAATTTAAACTACCTTTTATATTTTTTGAAGTTCATTCATTCTTTTTATAAATTTCAATTCAATGCTGAAATTTTGCTTTATTGTGTTTATATTCTTGACCTTGCAATTGTAAATTAAACATTTTGACAATACTGATATTCGTATCATTCAGTGGTCTTTTTTTGGTGAATTTCGGTTTTGTCTCCTGATGTGACCCTAATTTTGCATTGAATATATATTTATATAAATACACACACACACACACACACAGAAAAAAAAAAAAAAAACAACTGGAGACTTTAAATAATGTCACTTTCCTGGCAAGAGTGGTTATTTTGTTTCTGGAAGCCAATAAAAAATGGGCAGGTGATCTTAATTTGTCTTGTATTGTGGTGATTCTCAGGTTTATTTTACTTTGATGGGCAATTTCCAAACCGTTCTTTCTTTAGTTTGTTTCACTTCAGAGTCTATACTTAAAAGCTTACAGTGTTTCTTAGAGATCCTCCATTTGTGGTGGACAGTGATCTCCATAATAACCTGCCAAAAGCTGTTTTAGCCTCGGAGGTATTTAGCCATTGCTTATTTGCTTAGTTATTAGCCTTTTTTACTGCTGTGTTCAAAGAAGAAAAATACCCTGGAAGGAAACAGTGATGCAAGATGTAAGGCTCATTTGCATTTCAGTTTTCTCTGTGATCTTGTAAACTCAGTTTCTGTCTACTTTCGTGATCCTGAACTCTGACATTTGTCTCTTCAGCTCTGATGGAAGAAAACACTGTTGTATTCCACATTCTCTTAGTTATGGTTTTCTACATAGCTCTTCAGGACCTTTACCTTTTCAAGATCTTATGTCAAATACCTCTAGAGAAAAATAGCAAAACAATGAAGTTTATGTTGTTTTGTTTCCTCCTTCTTGCTGGAATGACAATTTCTGATTCTAATTTTAATAACATTTTTCTTTTTAGAGCATCAGGTCCTACCAGCCAGTTTTATATAGCTAGAAGTGGAAGTTTACTTGCTCTCTTCTTTGCAATATTCACGGTATCAAATTGCACTTAAATTCTTTTCCTAATATGGGTAAATATATACGTTAGCCTGTTTTGTGGGTGTTTTTCCCAGCTTAAAAAATTGATATTTAAATATTTTGAAGATATTGCTATCTGAGTTCTTTCTACATTCCTTACCAATAATTATTTACTAAGATTTTATTTTCCAAATCATTTGGATCAGGGTACATGTCCATTCCCTTTCATTGTAAATCTAATTTATAATTTTCTTAGATTTTTTAACTGAAAAGGTTTATTTTTCTTACCTGTACATGGAGATATAATTGCTGTTGTTGTTTTTGTATTGATTCTGTAAATTCTTTCTTAGAGACAATAACCGTTCTAATTGGAAGGTAATAGACAATCATCACCTTATAGAAGGCATAAACACAATTTTGTAATAGTGTGCCTTGTAATTCACTGCCTATTGATAGTGTGGGGTACTTATATTAGGTATGCTACCACTTGTAAAAATAACTAGTTTAGTTGCATGGATATTAGGAGTCCTGTCCATGTTTCTTACTGTTTTTATAACCTTGTACAAATTAAACTAACATTTTTTTTTGAGACAGAGGCTCACACTGTCTTCTGAAACTCAATTTATATTCCTCTCTGAAATGATTTTAAAGAGACATAGCTTCCTTTATGGTAATTGCACAGTGGAAAATTTGAGTTATGCATTAGAACAACACGGACTTTGTTGGATGCCATTATCTTTATACATAGCTTTTTCTATAGACTGAAAAATATGTAAGAATGTAGAAAAATAGCAACAGAAGCTGCAAATTTGTCAAACTAAAAAAGACAAAATAACTGCAATTTCTCTACATGATTATTTTCCCAGCCTATCTTAAATGCTACATTTTTTTAGATTCTATGAGCATTACTACCACAGTACTCACACACACACACACACACACACACACACACACACACACACACATAATTGTAGGGTTTACATTTTAGCTTATACTTAGTATTTCCAGAACAAAGATTTGTATTTGTTCATCCAACTGCTCATTCAGCCATATTGAACTAGAAGGGAAGCAACTTCCTTTTTGTTACGCTTTAATAGATACATTTTGGCAAGTGTTTTTCAATAAGCTTCACCTTATTCCTGAGAAAAAAAAAAAATCAGGCATTCTCTAAGCAGGCAAAAGCTAATAAATCAAATGCAGTGTTAATCAATAAAAGTAATCAGCCTCTGTAGCAAAACCTGTCTATTACAATATGGAACAACTAGCTTTGGGGTGTACTTTAAGACACAATTTAAAGTGTAAACACTGAGTTGTTCTTTCCACTTTATTTCAAGTAACATTAGAATTTTAGATAAGACAAGTTTAACCAGATTCTTTGAGAGTATGTGCACTGATGAGTATAAAAAGAATGTTGAAAAGAATCATGGAAATCAGTGTGAAAACAATTCTATGCAATATGATGTATCACATAAAAATAAGCTCTGCTGTATAATTACAAATGAGACTTTGTGAAATGAAAATGCACCTTTGTGGTTTACGTGCCATTCAAAGTTTTCATCTAATTTCCATGTCAGCATCTATTGTGCATTTTTCTCATTCTATAATCAACTGTAGATTTAATGACATGCCTAGTTTTTTTTAAATTGCATTTGGTTAAATTGTTCTACACTTTATGCTTTGCTGACATAGATTTTTAAATTAATTAATTGACTATATAAGATACTTAGAGTAGCAGAGAAACTAGAATAAGAGTGGAATATTAAAGCAATTGAGCATTAAAAAATGAAGAAATTAAATAAATTATTAGAAGAAATTGTATAAAAATATTTATAACAGGTATGTACTGGAGGAGGTTAGCAAAAAAAAAGTATTAAAACCAAAAATAACAAAAGCTACAATGAATTCATGTAATTAAGAATAAAAGAAAGGCTAGTTGGAACACATTATTTTTTAGCATTACAAAATCTTTATGGTAAAAAAATACAAGTATTTCAACCAATTTTTGCTAAAATAAACTCCTCCAATTCTACTATATATAACAATGTTAATGAAAAGTACTTTACAAACTTAAATACTTATGATTATTTTATCAAAAATTGCTAATATCTTTGTCTTTCTAAAAATATCATTAATGTACTAAGCTCTTTAAATATTGAATATCTAAGTAGCACTAATCCAGTAATATAACTATGGTAACAACAACCTATCAACAACACTTAGGGTTGTTTACTACACAACAAGCATATAAATTCTTATATATGGTCTACAACAGTGGTCCCCAACCTTTTTGGCACCAGGGACTGGTTTCGTGAAAGACAATTTTTCAACAGACCAGGGTTGGAAGATGGTTTCAAGATGATTCAAGTGCATTACATTTATTGTGCACTTTATTTCTCTTATTATTACATTGCAATGTATAATGAAATAATTATGCAACTCATTATAATGTAGAATCACTGGGATCCCTGAGCTTGTTTTCCTGCAATTAGATGGTCCATCTGGGGATGATGGGAGACAGTGACAGGACATTAGGCATTAGGTTCTCATAAAGAGCATGCATCCTAGATTCTTCACATGTGCAGTTCACAGTAAGGTTCACACTCCTACAAGAATCTAATATCGCTGCTAATCTGACAGGAGGTGGAGCTCAGTCAGTAATGCAAATGGGGGGAGTGGCTGTACATACAGAGGAAGCTTCTCTCGCTGGGTTTGTCTAGCAGAGTTCTTAACAGGGCACAGACTAGTACCAATCTGTGGCCTGGCGGTTGGGGCCTCCTGATCTACAATCTATATTGCAAGTCTGTAAACAACTCTCTCATATTTGAAAAACGAAATATAAAACTTTAATTTGGGGTTTATTTGTAAATGTTCCCACACCTAAGCTTCATATTAAGTATTTATAACCCATGGGGAGCTGCAACATATATTTAAGACTAAAGCACTTAGATGAGCAACAGTCTGTTTGGGGACTGGAGAAATACAAAGTCTGAAAGGACTTTTGCTGTGGTGATTCCCTTATGTTATTAGCTGCTTAAACAGCAGGCAGAAAGGAGCATTGGGCACAGCAAAACACCAGTTTTGACCTGTATGTTTGGTTTAGATACATGAGAGCTAGTGTGGCACAGCTCACCTACTGGAACCTCATTACCAAGCTCATTAAGGACTTATTGCTAGAGTAAGGCTGCTACACTGTGTTAACTCCAGCTAGGAAGGAAATTGGAGTACCAGGGGCAAAGTCATGTATGTGACCTGTCAGATTAAGACCTACTGATGCCTAAAACTTAGGAGCTGTTGTGTGGAATTAATTTCTAAGTTACTATAATAATCCCAAGTAAGGATTTAGTTAAGTTTCTTATTTTTGTAATAAAAGGAAATGTAAAATTCAATGATCTATGTGTATACTTTCATGTTAAATTTTCAACAGGTGA
This sequence comes from Papio anubis, assembly GCF_008728515.1. Taxonomy (NCBI): domain Eukaryota; kingdom Metazoa; phylum Chordata; class Mammalia; order Primates; family Cercopithecidae; genus Papio; species Papio anubis. Next base: position 92,680,399 of record NC_044980.1, read on the forward strand.
TATCTATCCTCTATTCCAGTTTTTCAAGTAGTAACTTTATGAAACAAGGTTTTTTTGTGTGTCTTTGACCACTATACATGAGAGGCTCCAGGCTTCTAGGAAAATTGTCTGTAAGAATGTTTTTCCAGAAAAATTAAAATTTATCAGGAAAGTATTTACAGTTCAGATTGCCAAGTGTTTGTTTAATGAACTTATACTTCTCAAAAACAAGCTCTTTGGAGTTCAGTTTTAAAGCATGTTAATTCACTCTAACGTGACATAAAGTCTTTTTTGAAATAGGGCTAATGGAATTTTATTCTCTATCTCCACTGAAGTGATTATAAACTTTCACTTAACAATATCTCTGTAGCTTTTATGGAAATCCCCAAGGGTTAAGAAATGGGCCAGAGAATAGCATAATCACAATCATTTTTCATACTAAAACTCTTCCTTTTTACACATTTAAGCATTTAGAATAGTTATGAATCATTAATTTATGTTAGTGTACAGTTTTAATACCCTGAAGCAGGCACAGTCTCTTACCAGTTTTCACTGTAGCACTCCACTCTGTGCCACCTGGATCTTATGAAACAGCAGCTGCTTTCAACATCAATTGAACAATCAGCATCCATGGTCATAGGGCGAGGAGCTTAATTATGAGACTTAAACTTGTTTCATGAGGACAACAATTTTGTTTTGATTCTTAAACTCTATGAAAGGAGCTTGTCTTTTCTATCCCAGCAATTGAATTATTTACTGTTTCAACTTGTCTAACTGATGAAGTACCCTAGGGTCTTCTTCAAAGTCTATCATACAAGTGTTAATAACCACACTTTAAACCTCTAACAGAAGTGTAAAATGCCAGTAGATGATGGTAAATCTCAGAGTGTGCAATACACCCTATTATAGTTGAAAAACATATTTTTTCTTAGGCTAATGACTATCTGTCATGTCTTTAAAACCCAAAGCTCTCAAAACTCCAGTGTATAAAATGAAACTTTAAAAAGGTCTAAAAAATGCAAATTCCCCTAGAATTTGTGAAAATAACTTACGCTTTAATTTTTATCCCTTGTTTTTGCACCAGCAATTAAGGCAATATGAGTAAACTTTAATGCTATCTGCTAATATTTTCTTATCAATTATGTTAGATCTCACTTTCCAGACATATTTCTTTTCTTTTCTTTTCTTTTCTTTTTTTTTTTTTTTTTTTTTAGACAGAGTCTTGCTCTGTCACCCAGGCTGGAGTGCAGTGGCAGGATCTCGGCTCACTGCAAGCTCCGCCGCCTCCCGGATTCACGCCCTTCTCTTACCTCAGCCTCCAGAGAAGCTGGGACTACAGGTGCCCGCCACCACGCCTGGCTAATTTTTTTTGTATTTTTAGTAGAGATGGGGTTTCACCATGTTTGCCAGGATGGTCTCGATCTCCTGACGTATTTCTTAAGTTGATAAACAGACAGCTATCACATTTATTCACAATATTATTTAATTTCTACATTTTTCATTTTATTAGACATATTTTCAGTAACTTGAATATAAATTACAAATAAAAAAGAAGGTATACTGCAATAAAAAATTAGTTTATTTTATGACTTTATAATAACCAAAAGTAAAATAAATCAATAGGTTCATTTGATTTAACCAAAAGTAAAATGAACCAAAGTTAAATTGAGCAAATATTAAAAATAAAAATTAAAAGTGCTACTACTTTTGTTTTAATGTATTAATTGTTTAATTCAATTAGTTAGAATTAGTATAATAAGAATATGATGGAGATCAGTTTGTTAGTGAGTTGAACATTATTACTCCTCTGTCTCTATGTAAGACTTAGTGAACCAGATTTCATGAGGCATCTGTGGAAGGTGGAAAGTGGACTGGATAATAATAAAGAAGTAAACACAATTCTCAGACCAATAGCAGTAAACTGAAAAAAAAAATGTTCATAAAATTAAAAAACTAGAAGTGATATTGAAACTGACCCAATAGCCTCATAGACAGGTGTTAGGTGTTTGTTTGTTTGTTTGTTTTGATAAACATAGAAATTGACCCTTCTGGTCTTAAAGCTTGAAACTCACCAGATCCAGACAATGATATGCCAGGCCCCTCATTCATTATGATTGTTTCCTTACTCATGCCAAGTTCCTATTTTCCAATAGATAGTTACATTTCTTCCCTAATATAAAAACTCCTCATTTTAATTGGCCAGGGAGATGGATTTGAGACCAATCTCCCATGTCTTAGGCTGCAGCACTCAATTAAGCCTTCTTCCTTGTCAATAATCATTGTCTCAGTCATTGGGCACTCTGTGTGGGGAGCAGAAGAACCTAGACTTAACCCCTGGTGTTTTGGTTACAGTATCTTCTAGAGAGAGAAGGGTAAGTGCTTTCTAGGGATGCCATAACAAATTACTCCAACCATGGGGGCCTAAAACCACAGAAATACACTCTATCGTAGTTCTGGATACCAGAAGTTCAAAATCAGGGTATTGGCAGAGCTGCACTCCCTTCAGAGACTGTAGAGAAGAATATGGTCCTGGCCTCTTCCAGCTTCTGGTAGTTGTCAGCATTCCTTAACATTTCCTGGCTGTAGCCACATTACTTCAATCTCTGCTTATGGCTTTACATTGCTGTCTCCTGTGTGTATCTATGTCCTCTTCTGTCTGTGTCTCTCTCCTATAAGGACACTTGTAGATATATTCAGGATAACTCAGAATTATCTCCTCATCTAAAAATTCTAAACATAATTACACCTGTATACCCATTTTCCAAATAGATATTAAAGATAATATTTATAGATTTCAGGAATTAGGATGTGGATATATCTTATTGGGGGACCAATGGTGAGCCCACTACAGTAACTAACAATTTTTAAAAAACTAGTAAGAGCATTCTCACAAGTCAATCCTTTGTCAGTGCCCAACTTCTCCCAGAATAAGGATATAACAATAGTAGGTTTATTCTGTCTGTCATGAGCAATGACTTCAGATTTGTGGTTAGGAGGACAAGAACTCACTCATAGGCTTGGTTATATTTGGCAGTCATTGGTTATATTTGGCAGTCATGAGAAAAACAAGATTCTAAATGATTAAATACTAAAGTACACTCTTCAGCAGTGAAATCATAAGCGTTGGAGGTAAGATGGAATATATAACATTCGGCATAAGTCCCATTCTTCACCTCTCCACACGTACATGTATCACCTCCAGTAATAAGCAGCAAAGGAAAACTGTACTGTAAACCAATAAATACCAATGCACAGGTTAAAAATATAAAATATGCACTCAGCTGAAAATCACCAAAACTTAATGACAGAAAGCAGCATGAGATAGCAATAATATAACAAATTCAGGTAACCATCTCATGCCCAAGAACAAAATTTTAATAATGCAAACAAAAAGAAAAGAATTAACATTATCAGTGCCTTTAACAAAATGTAAGGCTTAACCTCTCACCATTAATAATTATAAAATCTAGGTTAAAAGTTTCAAAACAAACAGATCTTCAAAGGTGTCAGAAAATATCAAAATTAGCCATAAATCAAGTGGCTGAGATCTCAAAGAACAGATAAGGAAGCTGAAGAAATTCCAGATTCATCAATGCATTAATCCTTAGAGCATTTGATAATTTGCTCATTCCTGGAAAATACCTAGAGACTGAAAAGAATGTAGTTACCTAGAGTTTGAGGAGTTCTTGCAGGACTAGAGAGAAAGTAATTACATAAAAACCAGGCAGGACCAAGCTGCCATGACTTGAGACATTATAACCATGAAAAAAAGCTGTGAAACATGCATGAACCTAATATTTTATAAGCAATATATGCCATTAAGGCATTTAATAACTCCTAAAGGGCAAGTGCAGGGTGCAAAAAGAGACAAGACAAAAAACTGCAGCTCTATGGCTAAAAAATTAATCAGAAAAGTATTCAACATCAAAGTACTGTGGAGAAAATTAGAGTTCAGTATCACATAAAGAAAATGTGTCCTGGAAAACACACCAGACTTTCATTTGTAGCAGATTCTGATAATAATGAATAGACAGTTTTAATTGAATTAAAATGATTTGCTCGTATTCTGTGCACCTAGTGGAATAAGTCCATTGTTTTTGGAAGGAAAAGGTATGATTTCACTTACAAAGTACAAAGTTTAATTTAAAATTACCAGGCATTCCAGATTTAAGAATAAAATTATTAAAAACCAAAATAACCGACAGATTATATAAACATACAGAGCAGATCAAGATGTAGAAGTTATCATGCAAGAATTTTATTGGAATTATCATTCATATGTTTGAAAAAAATAAATGAATAAAGAGAATTTCATCAAAGTATTAGACTGATTAAAAATAACTTAAAAAGTCATAAATCTCAAAAATAGGATAATTGATATTATAAATACAGTAGATGGGCTTAACCAAAGATCACGCAAAATAGGCAATAGATCAAGATTAAAGAAGGAGATCAAAATCATTGGGAAATAGCTAAAAAATAAGGACATGTCAGAGAAAGTCTAGGTACTAGAAATAAAAACATTCAAAAAGGACACATGTGGGGCAAAAGAAAAATGTTTACTAAATGTGTAATTGAAGATTTTGAAAGAGGAATAAAGGCAAAAGCAATATTTTCATACGTATTTTATTTACCAAAGTTGAAAAAGAAATCAAACCCCATATTCAAGAAGCTCTGTGAAATCAAATCAATATAAAGGCAAAAAGATTGACATCTTACCAAATCAGAATAAAACTGCATAAAATGGAAGACAAAGAGAAAATTATTTTAAATAGTCAGCAAATTATATATTTACTTTAGAGGGACAAAAACTACAAAACAAATGACTTTTCAACAGAAATCATAAAAATTAGGAAGCAATAAATGATTTCTGTAATCTGATGAAAGAAGAAATAAATAACAATGTAGAAAGAAACTTTTTTTCAGAGAAAGGTTCTTGCTATATTGACCAGACTGGACTCAGATTCCTGGGTTCACGCCATCCTCCCACCTCAGCCTCGCATGCCACCACCTTAGGCTCAATGTAGAATTTTGTATCCAACGTTAAAAAATGCAATTGAATAAATCCTGCTTTTAGTTCAAGATGTAGAACTTCAAAGAGCACCACTCTACACTTACAAGGAAAAGCTAGACAAGTTAAGAACTTTACCTTAATTCATTAGCGAACTTGTAGCTGGGCAAGCAAGTAACCCGAAATATGAGAGACAAGCACATGCAGGGAGGAGGATCTGAGCATTTCCATACCTGGAAAGACATTACTGAGTGCCATTATATCCCTTAAGTGCTGTATAAGCTAGGAAGAAGATTAAACTATAAATTTTTAATGAATTGCTAAAGGCCAGTTTTTGGCTAATGTGTAATTATGATGATTCTGGGACCACAGATATGAAAAAAGTGGTTTTACCCAGTGGCAAGATAATCTTTCAGGAACCCTACCATGATTGGGGAGAATTCTGAGAAGCTTCACTCACAGTGCTACCTGAAGCAGAGAAGCAACTGAAAAACTTTACCAGACGTTGCTAGATCTCCCCTATGTCACATCTGTGGCTAGCTTTGATGTTTACTTTGTGTCTTGGGAATATTTTGTTTTATCACTTTTTTATTTCCATATCTCATTGGTTTTATCAAAAGCTGGATATCCTGTGTAGGAAAGTAGGGATGGAATAAAGCTATTTTCTTCCTAGACCTGGCAATATTTTTCCTTCCTTTAGGGCCTTAATACAGTTGTTTGAGTTAATTTAGTTGGAAGTTACACTGGGTTTGAAATGTGTCACTGCTTTAGTCTTGCTCAGCTTTTACGCGCAGAAGTGGCTACACCATTTTTGTTATCGTTTGTTATGTTTCTAGTGTAGGGGTTTGAGCCGATCTAGTTAGGGGTTGGGCTTGAATTAAGGTTGGTTGTTACCATAATTACCTTTAGTGCACCACAAGGGGCAGGTTCTTCTGAGAATATCTTTTGCTTACAATAGGATTTTATTTACTCCAGGGTTTTAAGAAAATATGTTTCTGTGCTTGTTTGTTTGTTTATTGTCTACCTTTGGCAGTATATCTATACATTGGTATTAGTAATGATTAATTTTATGTGTCAACTTATCTAGGTTATGGTACCCAGACATGTAGTCAAACATTATTCTGGAAGTCTTGGTGAGGGCAATTATAGATGAGATTAACATTTAAATTGGTAGACTTTGAGTAAAGCAGATTGCCCTCCATTCTGTGGGGAGTCTCATCCAATCAGTTGAAGGAATGAATAGGACAAAAGACTGACCTGCCCCAGAGCAAGAGGGAGTGCTGCCAGCAAATAGCATGCAGACTTGAACTTCAACATCTGCTCTTCCCTAGGTCTCCAGCTTAATGGCCTTCAAAATTGAACTGCAGATTGTGGACTTGCCAGCCTCTATAAATTGTGTGAGCCATTAGCTTAAAATAAAACTCTCTCTATGTGTACAGATTCTATGGGCTCTGTTGCTCTGGATAACACTGAATAATACAGAATCCAAGTTTTGTTAGCCTGGTGTTGAGAAGAGAATTCACTCTGTTCTAATGTAGGTATTGCCTTAGACAAGCACAAAGCCCCTGTGTCTCAGCTATCTATTCTCAGTGATTCTGCCCCTTTGCAGGTGTATTTCTCAGCCCACATTGTATTTTTATCCCTCCTCCAAGGGTAGTTTCTGTTTGTTTGTTTGATTGATTTTCTTCATTCAGATGTAATATGTTTACTTCAGTGCCCTAATGGTGACAGTGTTTGTTGCTTTTACCTCCACATGTTAAAGCTTATGTTTCAGAAGGGAGACAGTGGAGAAAAGTACAAATGGAACTGCATGCCCCTCCTACCATAGTGTCTGTTCTCTAGGTCTACACCATGAAGGACATTTTCCTACGGCTTTATCCAATAAATTTTGTGAGCACTTGATGGGGTTCATGGAGAAAACTCTTAAGAGGATATGGATTTACCCAATTTCTATAGCCTCCAGGGGCCTCACGCTCCCTCACCAATCCACTCCTGATGTCCACCAATCTTCTGCTCAGTATCCAATGTCCTCAGAGGCCATTACTTAGTCTCTTCTTTCAGGCATGTCTTTAGATTTCAGGCCAGTTCATTGTTCTGCAATTTCAGGTTTAAGGAAAATTGTGAATTTGTAGTTTGACTTTTTTCCCTGTAAGATTACAAATACTCTTTCTAGGTGTCTACATATCTGAACAGATAGCAGATGTCAACAATAGAGTTCTATTAAAATGCTTAGGTAGCTTTATCATCATTTGTAGTAAAAAAAGAAACCATATCTCACACTGTGCAAAGAAAAAATTTTGTTCGATTAGATATATGAATGTAAAAATGAAACCATACAAGCATTACATGTGGCCTGAAATCTAAAGAGGAACAAAACCTTGATTGCAAACAAAAGAAAAAATTTGCATGGGTAATTTAATATAAAGGTATAAAAATGATTTTGAAAATATGAAAACCTTTAAAAACTTACTCATATTTAAATAAATACAGTTAAAACAACAATATGATACTACTTAGCATCATATTGGAACAATTTTAAAAGTGTGAAAACATGGTTGGTGAGGCTGTGCTATCACGTATATTGCATATTACTGGTAGAAATGCAAACTGGCACAACCTTTCTGGAGGGAATTTGGCAATACCTTACAAAACCACTTAGGAACTGAACTTTTGCTCCAGAAATGTTATTTTTAGAAATCTACCCTGAAGATGCGTTTCTTATATGATGAAAATACATTTGAGCAAGGTTGTCATTGAAGCATTGTTTGTAATTGGAAATAATATAATGTCTATGTAAAAGAGCAGGTGAATAAAGTATCAGTTTACTGTGGTTTAAGCTTCAAATCTAGGGGCAGTGAAATGCCCTAATCATTCATACAACATAGGAAGTCAGATGGCATTGTATTAGATAGTCCCTACTAGAGGCATGACTATTATAATCATTTTTATAACTCATATCTTAATTACCATTTTTATACCTCACTAATGAAAATCATGAATATAATAAGTATGATTAGTAAAAACTGTAACTTGTTGCTAGAGTGGTGGAGATTGTAATGGACTCTTTGGAGATGGTTTGCGCTCTTGCATGCAGATGATGTAAAGATTTAGCGAGGCCTTTACAACATATTACCTTAACTACTTTGGAAATAGTCTTACAAATTCATGGCCAGATAATATGAACCTTGTAAGACTTACAGTCCTGTCTCTTAGAAATGGCACCTGAGTTTTGATTCCTAAATGACTTTGTTTACCTGTGGGTTTCTCAGGATTCTCCTTGCCTGATGTCAATTTTAAGTACAGTAAAATCTTGTTTCTGTTATTGTGTCATTTGTGCTTTAAGGGAAACTTTCCTGAGCTAGTAACCAAGTTAAATTTAAAATTAAGTTTTAATGACATACAATGGCATGAGAAAAATATAATCTATGTAATACAGAGTGAGAATAACAAAATGTATTCTTTAAAAATTGTCTCTAACATAAAAGGAATATATTCCAAAACTTTAATTATGTTTAATCTCCAAATGGTAGGTTTATGAGTGATTTAGATTTTCTTTTTTTTTTTTTTTCCTTTTGGTGAAAATTAAGTACATAGAATTTTAAAAATCCATGTTCTTACTAACTATAATTATAGAATATTGACATTTGTCCATATTTGTTTTATTATCTTTCTTCTTTTGAAAACTCAGTATTAGTAAAACAGTTGAGTTTTCTCTTTTTTCTCCCTGAATATATAAATTTGCCTTATAAAGAAGCAAACACTCTCATGAATCTTATCTCTATATATTCAGTATATTCATTTATTCACTACCTACATACGTACCCATCAGCAGCATGCAGCAGAAGCTCTATTAACTGGTCATCGATTATCTGATCAACAGATTAGCACATAGTCTCATTTTCCCTATAAACTATATTGCTGTCCATAGGGTATTGAATGTCACAGTCCATAATGTACTTCCTGCTAATGCTACTTCACCCACCAAATGTGATTATGTATTACATATCTATCAAGAAGTGGATATTTTAATCCAAAATTTATATATGCCATATGTACTGCTTTTGGATTGATATAGTTTAATTGTTATGCATGTATATATGATAAGTAAAAATAAGTATTTTTTAACAACTAAATGTGAAACTTTGAAAATTCCAAAAACACATTAATGTGAGAAAGACATCTACGAATTTGGGGGAAAAACATGCAAATCTATAAGACTTTTTTATACTTGCACTGATGTGGAATTTTAAAAAAAATTCTTGCTCTAAAGAAAATAAACTGAATATTACATATAATGCTGTTTATAATAAAATGGAAAAGAAGTCTATGTGAAATTCCAAACAATGACCTCACATTCAAAGAAATAAAAAAATCCACTAAGCCCTAAAGCAGACTATGTATGAGTGAACATAGATTGATGTCTTTTGAAATAAAAACTGATGATATTTATGTTTTTTTAATGATGCTCTACTTAGCAATTATTTTTTCAATTAAGCAGCAAACTGTTGTTAACATTCAATGTATCTAGGAGTTCTTTATTTTATTGTTTGGTTGTATTGATTCATAATACATGTGTTTTATATATTTTTGCTATCATTAGGCTTTTATCATCTATGTTATAGTGTACAACTCAATTTAATTTTCTCAAGGACGCACATTTCTCTCCCTATACTATATATTAGTCATTTGTCCCTCTGTGGAAATGAATTTAGTATATTTATCTTTACGCTTACATGAAAAATAGCTCAGGAACAAGTGCTGCTGTCCTGAATTAGACATTACTTAATCTGCTTTTAGAATTTCTTCATAACTAGAAGATATTCTACAAGTATTATATTTGCTGAAATTATTGATATATTTTCTTTTACTTGCAAGATATTCTCTTCTATTTCTATCTTCCTCAACATTTATACTGTAAATGTTTTCCATTCATGGCAACAGTATTTCTCAGTATTCTTCTGATTAATTTAAAATAAACGATCTAGTTCGTTTGGTTTTTTTTTTTTTTTTTTTTTTTGGGTTGAAGCATTCTAGCATTTTTGAATTCTGCTTGGAACATAATATTTTTCATACATGGTTGGATTTTTTTTGCTGTCATTTACTTTTAATTTTAAAAACAATAGTATTAGAATAGCATTGTATTTTTTCTGATATTATAAGATACCAATTTATGACTATTGCATCAGCTTCAGAAAATGACTTAAATATGTTTATTTTTTTATTGTACTTTACAATGATACTTATTTTCATAAATGTTTAGTAAACTCTACTTTTCAATTGTCTAAAGTAAGCTTTTTTGCTGTTGTTTATCAAAGATTTTGGATTATTTGTTCATTGCCTGTTCTTTTAGTATAGTCAGATTATCTTTTTAAAAATAAATTAATAAGTTTTCATAATGTCTATATTTTCAAAAAACTATTGGCATAAAATTGTGTATAATATTATTCTTTTCTAGTGACCTATATTATCTCTCTCTGTTTCCTTTTTCCCTTCCGAGTATTATATATGAATACCTCCCTCAATTTTATTGTTTTCTTATAAGAAGGTTAATTATTTTGTTAATATTTTCAGGTAATTAGTTTTGATCTTTTGTATTGACTTTTGCTTTTTTACTTACTTCATTATCTTATTTTATGGATTATTGAGTTTAACATTTACATGTATTTACAATCTTTCCTGTATTTTTATCTATTTTTATTATACATATTTATATAGCAATGTTAGACTCTACATACAGAGTTTGATACATCCTTCAACTTGAACTACAGTACTTTTATTAACTTGTATAGACATATTTATTTATCTGATTTTTGACAAAACCCTTTCTGGACATTTGGGATATACCAATGTTAAGAACAAAAACAACCATGGAGATTATAGTATTTTGGGGAGGGTGGGGGAAGAATAAAAAAAAAAGATGACATTCAATGCAACAAGAAGAGCTAACCATCCTAAACACATATGTACCCAATACAGGAGCACCCATAAAGCAAGTTCTTAGAGACATACAAAGAGACTTAGACTCCGACACAATAATAGTGAGAGATTTTAACATCCCACTGTCAATGTTACACAGATCAACGAGATTAAATTACCAAGGATATCCAGAACTTGAACTCAGCTCTGGACCAAGAGGGCCTAATAGATACATACAGAATTCTCCACCCCAAATCAACAGATTATACATTCTTCTCAGCACCACATCGAACTTATCGATTAAAATTGACCACAGAATTGGAAGTGAAACACTCCTCAGCAAATGTAAAAGAGCAGAAATCACAACAAACTGTCTCTCAGACCATAGTACAATAAAATTAGAACTCAGGATTAAGAAACTCACTCAAATACCGCACAGCTACATGGAAACTGAACAACCTTCTCCTGAATGACTACTGGGTAAATAACAAAATGAAGGCAGAAATAAAGATGCTCTTTGAAAACAATGAGAACAAGACACAGTGTATTAGAATCTCTGGGACACATTTAAAGCAGTCTGTAGAGGGAAATTTATGGCACTAAATGTCCACAAGAGAATGGAGGAAAGATCTAAAGTCAACATCCTAATATCACAATTAAACGAACTAGAGAAGCAAGAGCAAACAAATTCAAAAGCTAGCAGAAGACAAGAAATAACTAAGATCATAGCAGAACTGAAGGAGATAGAGACACAAAAAAATCCCTTCAAAAAATCAATGAATCCAGGAGCTGGTTTTTTGAAAAGATCAACAAAATTGTTAGACTACCAGCCAGACTAATAAAGAAGAAAAGAGAGAAGAATCAAATGGATGCAATAAAAAGTGATAAAGGAGATATCACCACTGATCCCACAGAAATAGAAACTACCATCATAGAATACTATAAACACCTCTACACAAATAAACTAGGAAATCTAGAAGAAATGGATAAATTCTTGGACACATGCCCCTCCTGAAGACAAAACCAGGAAGAAATTGAATCTCTGAATAGACCAACAACAGGTTTTTAAATTGAGGCAATAATTAATAGCCTACAAAGCAAAACGAGTCCAGGACCAGACAGATTCACAGCTGAATTCTACCAGAGGTACAAAGAGGAGCTGATACCATTCCTTCTGAAACTATTCCAGTCAATAGAAAAAGAGAGAATCCTCCCTAACTCATTTTATGAGGCCAGCATCATCCTGATACCAAAGCCTGACAGAGTCACAACAAAAAAAGAAAATTTTAGACCAATATCCCTGATGAACATTGATGCCAAAATCCCCAATAAAATACTGGCAAACCGAATCCAGCAGCACATCAAAAAGCTTATCCACCACAATCAAGCTGGCTTCATCCCTGGGATGCAAGGCTGGTTCCACATATGCAAATCAATAAATGTAATCCATCACATAAACAGAGTCAAAGACAAAAACCACATGATTATCTCCACAGATGCAGAAAACGCCTTCAACAAAATTCAACAGCCCTTCATGCTAAAAATTCTCAATAAACTAGGTAATGATGGAACATATCTGAAAATAATAAGAGCTATTTATGACAAACCCATAGCCAATATCATACCGAATCAGCAAAAGTTGGAAGCATTCCCTTTGAAAACTGGCACAAGACAAGGATGCCCTCTCTCACCACTCTTATTCAACATACTATTGGAAGTTCTTGCCAGGGAAATCAGGGAAGAGAAAGAAATAAACGTATTCAATTAGGAAAAGAGGAAGTCAAACTGTCTCTGTTTGCAGATGACATGATTGTATATGTAGAAAACCCCATCATCTCAGCCCAAAATCTCTTTAAGCTGATAAGCAACCTCAGCAAAGTCTTAGTATACAAAATCAACATGCAAAAATCACAAGTATTCCTATACACCAATAACAGACAAGCAGAGAGCCAAATCATGAGGAAACTCCCATTCACAATTACTACAAAGAGAATAAAATATTTAGGAATCCAACTTACAAGGGATGTGAAGGCCCTCTTCAAGGAGAACTACAAACCACTGCTCAATAAAATAAAAGAGGACACAAACAAATGGAAGAACATTCCATGCTCACAGATAGGAAGAATTAATATATTGAAAATGACCACACTGCCCAAAGTAATTTATAGATTTAATGCTATACCCATCAAGCTACAATTGACTTTCTTCACAGAATTGGAAAAACCTTCTTTAAAGTTCATATGGAACCAAAAAAGAGCCTGCATTGCCAAGACAACCCTAAGCAAAAAGAACAAAGCTGGAGGCATCACGCTACCTGACTTCAAATTATACTGCAAGGCTACAGTAACCTAAACAGCATAGTACTGGTACCAAAACAGAGATATAGACTAACGGAACAGAACGGAGGTCTCAGAAATAACACCACACATCTACAACCATCTGATCTTTGAAAAACCTGAGAAAAACAAGAAAAGGGGAAAGGATTCCCTATTTAATAAATGGTGCTGGGAAAACTGGCTAGCCATATGTAGAAAGCTGAAACTCGATCCCTTCCTTACACCTTATACAAAAATTAATTCAAGCTGGATTAAAGACTTAAATATAAGATCTAAAGCCATAAAACCCCTAGAAGAAAATCTAGGCAATACCATTCAGGTCATAGGCATGTGCAAAGACTTCATGACTAAAACACCAAAAACAATGACAACAAAAGCCAAAATAGACAAATGGGACCTCATTATACTAAAGCGCTTCTGCACAAAAAAGAAACTATCAGCAGAGTGAACAGGCAACCCACAGATTGGGAGAAAAATTTTGCAATCTATCCATCTGACAAAAGGCTAATATCCAGAATCTACAAAATACTTAAACAAATTTACAAGAAAACGACAAACAACCCCATCAAAAAAATGGGCAAAGGATATGAACAGACCCTTCTCAAAGGAAGACATTTATGCAGCCAACAAACTTATGAAAAAATGCTCTACATCACTGGTCATTAGAGAAATGCAAAACAAAACCACAATGAGATACAATCTCATACCATTTAGAATGGCAATCATTAAAAAGTGAGGAAACAACAGATGTTGGAGAGGATGTGGAGAAATAGGAACGCTTTTACACTGTTCTTGGGAGTATAGACTAGTTCAACCATTGTTGAAGACAATGTGGTGATTCCTCAAGGATGTAGAATCAGAAATACCATTTGACTCAGCAATCCCATTACTCGGTATGTTCCCAAAGGATTATAAATCATTCTAGTATAAAGACACATGCACACATATGTTTATTGCAGCACTGTTTACAATAGCAAAGTGTTGGAATCAACCCCAATGCTCATCAATGATAGACTGAATAAAGAAAATGTGGTACATATATACCATGCATTACTATGCAGCCATAAAAATGGATGAGTTCATGTCCTTTGCAGAGACATGGTTGAAACTGGAAACCATCATTCTCAGCAAAATAACACAAGAACAGAAAATCAAACACCATATGATCTCACCTCATAAGTGGAAGTTGAACAATGAGAATACAGGGACACAGAGAGGGGAACATCACACACTGGGGCCTGTCAGGGTGTGGGGGACTGGTGCAGGGATAGCATTAGGAGATATACCTAATGTAAATGACGAGTTAATGGGTGCAGCAAACCAACATGGCACATGTATACATATGTAACAAACCTGTATGTTGTGCACATGTACCCCGGAACTTAAAGTATGATTAATAAAAAATAAGTAAAAAGGAAAAATAACTAGAAAAAATAAAAAAGATGATCTTTAAAAAAGACAATTTCATGTTATGTTAAAAAGGGGTGGGTGCTATGGAAAATACAAAACACAGATCAGGCTTAAGTAATAGTGGAAAGGCCAGGAAGTAGTGGCACATGCAATATCAAATAGGAAATTTAGGCTACTTCTCTCTGAAAATATGAAATTTGAACAAAGATTTGAAGAAGGTAAAATAGCTAAAGAGATATATGACTCACATGTATAATAATAAAACTAGATGTTGTTAAGTACAGATTAAAGGGAGGCAGAGAAGAATTGATGATGTCTTGAGAGGTAATGGTGGCTCTAAATAGATGGTAACTATAACAGTGTTGAGCCTACCTTGTATATATTTTAAAAGTATGAAAGATAGGATTTGCTAATGTTTTATATACGAGGTGACAAAGAAAGAGTAGATAATTGTGACTCTAAAATTTTTGGCCATCCATGGAGCAAAAGTGGGCTTTAAATGTAACAAGAAAATATTTTGAATTCAGTTTTTTATCATTGAGTATGAGAAATGTTTTATCCATCTAACTTAAAATGTGCAGTAGATAGATCTATGTTTAGAGTTCAAGGGAGGCCTGGGCTGCTGAAACACATTTTGAATTTGTGAACACAGAGATGGCATATAAAATTATTAGAATAGATGGGATCACCACAGGAAAAAACATAGATGGCAAAGGGGACCCAAAAGAGGAGCTGGAAAGAATTCCAACAGAAGTTTGGGTAGAAAAAAATATACCACCGTAAAACACTTGGAAAGAACAATCAATAAGATGAGAGCAAAATCAAGAAGGTCTGGTGTTCTGGAAAGAAAGTGAAGAAAGTACATCAAGGAAGGAGTGATCATTTGTATCAAAGGTCTTGAAAACTCTAAAATGTGAAATGTGTAAATGTAAATAAAGTGACCATTTGATTAAGCAATAAAAGATTAGTGTTAACCCTCACAGGTTTTTTTTGGTTTTGTTTTTAGAAGAGTGCACTGATGTCATCTAGAGCTTAGACCCAACAAAAGAGTGAAAGATAGGGCTAAGTTAGTGAGAATCAATAATTAAAAGTCGTGATTGTGAGTGAGCTAGTAGAAAGAAACTGATGATTAAAGAACAGGATATGTCACATTTAATTATAGAACTGTACAATAATTGCAATTGTAATGTTTATGGTGAATCATGTGAATAAAGAGGATGAAGTAGGGAAATAGGAAAAAATCATTTATAGGAACGGAGTTCAAGGAACTGAATGGTTAGGATTTTGAAACTGTTATTTCTTTGTATTAAAACTTCCATGAATTGTTTAGTGATATTTGAGAAAGTGACAGTGGGACAGCAGCTACAATCAGAAAATGAAGGGTGAGGCTGAGCACTATGGTTCATGCCTGTAATCTCAGTGTTCTCAGAGCCTGAGGCAAACGGATAACTTCAAGCCATGAGTTTGAAAACAGCCTGAGCATCACAGCAAGACCAATCTCTGCAATTTGTTTTTTAATTAACTGGGTATGGTGGCATATGTCTGCATTCACAACTACTGAGGAGGATGAGCTGAGAGGATGCCTTGAGTTCAGGAGTTCAAGGCTGCAGTGAGCTATGATCATGCTACTGCACTCTAGCAGTAGCAAGACATAGTCTAATAAAAATAAAAATAAACTAAAAAGGAAATTAAAACTTGATGTCCTGGGGATACTCGGATGATAACATAAAGAGGTGTAGTAGTTGACACAGTATGTTAACCTGAGATTCAAAGCTGAAGATTTTTGGAAAGATGGTTGTATTATTTATATTTTGCTGTAAAATCAATACATTAACAAAATTAGCAGCTTAAAATCACAGCAAATATTTATTATCTGAGAGTGTCTCCTGGTGAGAAAATTGAGCACTTTCCTGAGTACTTCTGCCGTGGGAACACTCTCAAAATGTTGCAATCTTTATGAGCTATGACTGGTCTTCAGTTTCTTTACTGAGCCTGTGAGATTTACTTCTCAGGTTGCTCATTCATAGGGTTCACAAGTTGATTCTGGTGATTGAAGGGAGGTCTGTTCCTCAACACATGGACTTCTCTCTAAGGGTAGTGGAGTATCCTCAGAACACTGCAGCCAGATTCAGAGCAAGTGATTCCAGAGAAAGAAAGACAGAAGAGCAATATCTTTTATGACCTACGCACACTCACTCATCACCCACAATAATGTATTGGTTACCACTGATGCCTTATTCAATATGGGAGGAAATACACACAAGTGTGGTTGCTAGGACATGAGAATTACTAGAGATGATCCTTCAGTATGGCTACTAAAAAGGTGGAAACGAAATCAAAATATCATACTAGAAATAATATATATATATCTAGTTGACTTCCAAGCAGAATGATATGAGAGCTTTGAGAAAAATAAAAGTAAAGTCACCACTGTGAGTGAAAAAAAGCCATCAATGAGAGACACTGCAAATAATTTATCCACTAATTAATATGTATTGGTGAACAGCTGGTCTGCAATTTGAGCAAAAGAATGAAGTACTCATATAATGTGTTGATGATGGCAGCTGGTGGCTCATTGGGAGTGGCCACTGTGAAGATGCTGGATATAGTGGGGCCGATGCAGCCATGGTTGCAAGGTCTGCATGGCTGGCAGGAGCCAGGAACAGGCAGTTTCCCTGCCACCTACTGAATTGGCAAGATGGGAGCCCAGTGATCCCAGGTGCAGCTGCGGCCACCCCTCCATGCTCTGGACCCAGGCATTTCTGAGTTCTCAGGAACACAGAAATCCCCCCTCCCACCACAGACTCGGAAGTGTCTGCTCCAGCTCCCTGGCCTCTCCCGCTCCAAGCACCTGCACTGGTGTGGAACAAAGTTGTAGCCAAGCCCAGGCACTGTCTTGACCCGACTGGGTGAACCACGACTCAGGGTGGCACTGACATGCCAGCACCCACCCTGCCACCCTGGTGCCCTATGGACTTTGGAGGCTGGAAAGTATGGGAGTGAGGCTGGGGGCCTGAGGATGGCTCAGAGTGAACCTGTAGGCACCCCTCAGGCTGGGTGTCACAGACAACATGTTGATGGTGGGAAGCAGACAGATTCCTGGGAGGAAGAAAGGGGTGGGTGCCCAGTGAGACTCCACTTTCAAGCCAGGGTTGACCTGAAGCCTGGGGGACAGGCTGCCAATTCCAGGAGGAGTCTGGCCGGGTGTGAAAAATTATGGTGCTTTTCCCAGGTGGCCCATGGCTTGCCCTGGACCAATCGGCATGCACTTTCTCCCTTTTGAGATCATAAAAGCCATGTACTCAGCTAGACTCACACATATGTCAGGGCTATCAGCTGAAGAAAGGAGCTACCCACTTTGGGTCTCCTGAGAGCTGTTCTGTCACTCAATGAAGCTCTTCACCACCTTGCTCACCCTCCAGTTGTCTGCATACCTCATTCTTCCTGGATGTGGGACAATAACTCAGGATCCAACCAATAGTGGGGCTGAAAGAACTGTAACACAAACACGGCGGAAACACAAACCCTTCCCCACCCCCACCGCTCCCTGACTCACCATGTTGCAGGCAACATGAGGAGAGAAGAGCTACAGCCCTTTGGAGAGCCCAGACCTAGGGTGACCCTGACCCAGGGCTGTCACTTTCATTGGTGCTCTGTGGTTCCTGGAATCTCCAAGCTTCTGAGTGCCACCATGTTCCTGGTGCCTGGGATGGAATCTGCTTATGGTACACCTGGTCCAGCCAAAGCCTCACACGAAGCTGGCATCTGTACCGGTGCCTGGAGCTTCCCACCCCACCACAGCCGGCATGCCTGGTTGTGCACAGTGGCCGGACCCTGCACTCACTCACTTAACACTATCCGCTCTGTGCCTGGCTTGCTCTTGGCAGTCATGGGATCTGGGCTGGTAGTGTGAGTGGAGCACAGGCTGCCAGCCTGAATGGGTGGAATAAGACCATCAGCTCGAGCAAAACTTGGGCCAAGGTGCCACCAGCCACAGAGGTTTCCAGCTGGAAAAGCAACACCCTAAGGATCCTGTGACATAGACAATACAAAAAATTTTATGTTTAACAAGATTTTAAACATAACTGTTATACATAACAGTGAAAATCAGTGATAGAGTGAAGGAATGTGAGGAGACAAGACTGCAAAAGGAAAAATAATAGGGATGCACAAAGCTTTGTTGGGATTAGTATGTGGAGATCCAGTGGCAACCTGACAGCCTGAGGGGTCTTTTTGTGACTAACATAAACAAAGACATAATAAGAGTAGTCTCCGTAGATTCATTGCAGAGCTGTGGCAAGCCTTTGAGAGTACTACAGGATAGGACATGGTGAGTTTCTGGAGTTTTCTCTAAGTCCATCATAGGTGGAAGTCCGAGGAAAAGGAAGATGCAACTCACAGTACTCAGACTTCTCTTAGATGAAAGATTTTGAGTTTCAGGGAGATGTGTTTAATCCCAATGGTCTCTAGTAAGAGGGTTTCTATTATACCCATGTGTGGGTCTCTACTTCAACCCTGAAGATAGCATTTAAGGAAAAAACAGGAAAGAAAACAGTCTTTTTTAGTCCAATTATTTTGTAATCACGTTATTTCACTTTACATAGAAAATATCACTGGGAGTGTATATTTTTAAGTTCCCCAAAATATTAGAGAATTGTAAAAAAATGTTCATTCCAGACTTTTAATTGTATAACATTCAGTATTAAGAAAGTAATTGGTATAGTGGTGACTATTATTATTATTATTTCTTATAACTTTGCCATTTTGTGTCCGGACACATAATCCACTTCTGAAAAGAGTTAATACATTTGGTGATGGCTATGGAGTTATTATTAACATGTGGCTATGCATACATACCATGTACACATCCACACAAATTATGTATTATATGTAATAACATATTATATTTTATACCTAATATATCATTATATGTAATATGCATTTAAACTACCTGCTTTACTATTTAATTCATGTTGTAAATAATTAGTTTTCTACTGCTGATTCATTTTGAGAAAAATTCAAATATTATCTTAGATATACTTTCATTACTTAAATTGTAAAATTCATGCCTTATCATTTATTATAATATTTTATAGAAGGTCTGAAGCAATGAATGCCTTTTAATTTTTTCTATTTTTTTGTGAATGCTTTTTATATCTTGGTAGATTGTTCTCTATATATTAGATGCTATCCTTCTTTATTCCCAGTCATACTATTCTACTGAAATTCATGTATTTTTATATGTCATCTTTCTTTTATAGAATTATCTTGTGTCTTGTTTTGCTATTCCTCAATTCTATACCTGTCTAAATCATTATGGTTTAGGGGAGGCTCTGAAATAGTATAAAGCTGTGAGTTTTAAAAATACTAACACAATTTATAAGTCTTTAAATAATTGGTTTAATAACTTTGCATTGATTATGATTACTAATATATTTGGAGTTATTTATATTATTTCTTTTTTTGTCTTTTTTATTTATTGTTATTATTATACTTTAAGTTCTAGGGTACATGTGCATAACGTGCAGGTTTGTTACATATGTATACTTGTGCCATGTTGGTGTGCTGCACCCATCAACTCGTCAGCCATCCCATTACTGGGTATATACCCAAAGGATTATAAATCATGCTGCTATAAAGACACACACACACGTATGTTTATTGCGGCACTATTCACAATAGCAAAGACTTGGAATCAACCCAAATGTCCATCAGTGACAGACTGGATTAAGAAAATGTGGCACATATACACCATGGAATACTATGCAGCCATAAAAAAGGATGAGTTTGTGTCCTTTGTAGGGACATGGATGCAGCTGGAAACCATCATTCTTAGCAAACTATCACAAGAACAGAAAACCAAACACCGCATGTTCTCACTCATAGGTGGGAACTGAACAATGAGATCACTTGGTCTCGGGAAGGGGAATATTTATATTATTTCTATGGCATTTTATATTGACTATGTTTCCCTTTTCTTTTTTCTTTTTCTCCTTTATGTCAGGTGAGTGGTTCTCAAGTGAGGCTGTTTTTGGTTATCACAGTAGTCCCAACAGACAGAGAGGTAGTACTCACATCAGTTGGGTAGAGGCTAGAGATACTATTCAACATCTTTCAATGACTAGGACAACCCCACACAATCAAGAGATTTCCTGCCCCGAATGTCCATATGTGAAGGTTAAGAAACAATCTTCTAAATATGTGTCTTCTTTATTCTATTCATTTCTCTTAATTTATTAACATGGAGTAGAGTTTTTATTTATATTATTTCACTTGTAACATAAAAACAATTTTCAGAAGAAACTGAGTTAATAGGTATCTTTATCCTCCTATACTGCTAAGAAAATCATCTGCAGACATTAAAATTTAATTCAGCAATTTATCTCATTTTTATATGGTTTTTAAAGTTTTGATTCTACCTGATTTTTAATCACCCAGCACTAAGTTAATTGCCAATATTCATAGAGATAGCTATATATGTGTGTGTGTGTATATATATATATATATACATATTCATATGTTTTACCATTTTATCATTTTATTTACTTATACCCCCTTTCTTCCCTGTTTCTTCTTTCCTTATTGCTGAGGTAGATCTATTAGTAGCTCTTTCAGTAGAGATAGATGGATGGCAATTTTTATATTCATAGTAATTTCTCTTCAGCACTTTGAGTCTCTTATTTTACTATCTTCTGGGACCTGTGATACATGTATTATTCATTCACAAGTAAATTGTTATTTATCACTAATAACTTTAAAAATATATTTTTTACTTACTAGCAGTAATTTTGATACAGGGTGTCTCAGTATGGATTCGATTTTGTTTACCTTGCTTGGGACCCATTGTAGGTGTTATCGTTGTTTAATTGGATAATCAATTAAGTCGGTTCTAGAAAATTATTGCTATTGTCTTCTTAAAAAAATTCTTCTTCAAATTGTATCTTACTTTCTGAATGGATTGTTAGAAACATAATAAAACTTGTTGTATCCCTGTACTTCAAATTATATTTCATATATTTCTTCTAGTATCTGCAGAATTGTAACATGTTTCTGGGTACATATTTTACATCACCAGCTTTTTCCTCACCTTTTTTGAACTTTTAATTCTCCATTAATTGTTTCTTTCTTCCAAAGTTCATGATTTTGGGAATTATAAAGCTGGAACTTCTGGTTTTGGCTTCATCATATACGCCTATTTTAATTTTCGTAATGTTCCCTTTGTTCTTGATGGATTTTTTAAAATTATTTTGACACTTTTCAACTCATATCGTTCAGTCAGAAAATGGCTGCTGAGCAATATTCAACCTTATATACACATTATAACGGAGAATAAGATTGTTAAACTTCACACTCTGAAAGTGATCTATCTTTTAAAAGTATTATGTTGCAATTCCAAACCCATTGTGGCACCAAGACCAAACACAGAAAAAGGGAGCTGTGGTTTATCGCAGTAATCTGTTTCAGAAACAGAGACCGAAGAACTATGCAGGCACTTAGAGAAGTGGGGGGGAGTTGCAATGGGTACCGTGTGGCAGCCATGGAAGTGTTCAGATCTCTTCTAGAACCTTTTATAGGAAGCATAGCTGCCCATCAGCCTCCCACTGTTGCCCATATTGGTTCTATTACAGCCTTCAGATGAAGGCTCTGCTTTCCTTTTTTTTTTTTTTTTTTTTTTTTGAGACAGAGTCTCGCTTAGTCGCCCAGGCTGGAGTGCAGTGGCGCGATCTCGGCTCACTGCAAGCTCCGCCTCCCGGGTTCACGCCATTCTCCTGCCTCAGCCTCCCGAGTAGCTGGGACTACAGGCGCCCGCCGCCTCGCCCGGCTAATTTTTTTTGCATTTTTAGTAGAGACGGGGTTTCACCGTGTTAGCCAGGATGGTCTCGATCTCCTGACCTCGTGATCCGCCCGCCTCGGCCTCCCAAAGTGCTGGTCTGCTTTCACTAGGTAGGAAAAGACTGTGTCTACAACCCAGTTCTGAGAAAGTTTTGGTTAGACTGATAGACTGCCCTTTGAAAAAGTCCTGAACTGGGCACAGAATTGGATGATTCCAGTATTTCATAC
Source organism: Papio anubis (assembly GCF_008728515.1). Classification (NCBI taxonomy): domain Eukaryota; kingdom Metazoa; phylum Chordata; class Mammalia; order Primates; family Cercopithecidae; genus Papio; species Papio anubis. The sequence goes on from NC_044980.1 coordinate 92,703,112, forward strand.
CATATTCGGTCTTTGGCTCAGGGCAGTCTAGTAAAAGAACTGGGTTGTAGACACAGTCTTTTCCTACCTAGTTTTTCCTTTTACAATTGTCAGACTTACCCAGGATCTGAAGGCCCTTTACACTTACTCCAGCCCCATGCCTGGCTCCCCGCTTATTTCTTGGAGTGTGTAAAGGCAGTTTTATTTCATTTTTGGAAATGTTGTCCATGAGATTTTGGTCTTCTATATATTTTCTTTAAATGGATTTTCAAAGACCCCAAATCTAAACCGTTCCTGTCACAGGGTCCTTAGGGTGTCAGTTTTCCATCCAGAAACTTCTGTGGCCAGTGGCACTTTTACTTGAGTTTTCCTTGGTCTTGCTGGGCTCGTTCCACCCACTGAGCCTGGCTGGCAGTGTTCTGCTTGTGCTACTGGCCTGGATGCCATGGCTGCCAAGAGTGAGCCAGGCAGAGCGGTGAGGAGTGTGTGAGTGAGGGCAAGGTCTGGCCACTGCACACAGCCAGGTGTGCTGGCTGCGGCGGCGTGGAAAAATCCAGGTGCTGCCACAGACACCAGCTCTGTGAAAGGGTGCAGCTGGACCAGGTGTACCACAAGTGACTTCCACCGTAGGAACCAGGGAACATGGTGGCACCTGGAAACTTACAGACACCGGGAACTGCAGAGCCACAAAGAAGGTGTCATAGCTTTGGCTTGAGGAGCTCCTAGTTCTGGGGTCCCCAAAGAGCTGAAGCTCTTCTCTCCTCATCACTTGCAATGTGGTGAGCAGGGGGTGTGTTTCAGCCCTGTTTGTGTTACAGCTCTTTCAGTGTTGCCATTGGGAGGATCCTGAGTTCTTGTCCCACATCCAGGAAGAATGAAGTATGTGGAAAACTGGAGGATGAGCAAGGTGGAGAGGAGCTTCATTGAGTGACAGAACAACTCTCAGGAGACCTGAAATGGGTAGCTCCTTTCTGCATGCAGGTCCTGACAAGTGTCCAGCTGTCAGTGGAGAAGCAACCCACAGTGGGTAGCTCCTTTCTGCAGGCAGGTGATTCCAAAGAGTCAAGGAGACCCAAAGTGGGTAACTCCTTCCAGCAGCTGGTAATCCCAACCTCTGTGCGAATCAAGTTGTGTCTTGGGGTTTTATGGGTTCAAAAGGGAGGAAGTGTGTGCTGACTGGTCTGTAGACAACCTTGGGTGGGCCTGGAAAGTTCACCATAAGCTTTCACTCCAAGTAGCAGACTCCACCTGAAACAGGTAGCCTGGCCCCTAGGCTTCAGGCCATCACTGGCTTGAGGGTGGGATTTCACTAGGGACCCACCTCTTTCCATCCAGGAATCTCTGTCTGCCTTCCACCATCAACCTGTCTTCTGTGGAGTCCAGGCTTTCCGTGCTGACAGGTGCCCACAGATCTGCGCTGAGCCATCCTCAGCACCCCAGTCCTCCTCCTACGCTCTTCGGTATCCAATGTTCGGAAGGGATTGAGGCAGCGGCAGTTCAGCTGGTGCATCAACGCTGTCCCAATTGCATGCACGCCAGGCCAGATAGCAACAGCACCTGGGCTCAACTACAACTTTGCTCCATACTGGAGTGGGTGCCAGGAGTGGAGAGAGGCCAGGGAGTGGGAGAAGGCACTTCCAAGTCTATGGAGGCAGGGGGAATTCCTAAGCCTCCAAGAGCGCAAGGATGCCCATGTTCAGAGTAGTGACTGGGAAGCTGCAACTGCACCCAGGAGCACAGGGCTCCTCCCTCACCAACTTGGTAGCGAGCATGGCTCCTTCCTGTTCCTAGCCCCTGCCAGCTCCAAGGAGCATGCAGCCCTGGTGTTGCCTCCCCTTCTGCAGCCAGCATCCTCGCAGTGGCCACTCCAGATGGGTCATCACCACCATCACTATCACTGCTATCTTATCCCCCAAATTCAAACAATGAATGTTTACCAGAGAAGGTCTCATTTTTTATTAGCTATATTAATTATATAATAGACTTGTTCTAAACAAATATTGAGATGTATAAATCTATAAGTTATTTAGTAATTATAGAGAAAATACAGGAAATGTGTATCCTAGAAAATTACTTCTAAGCATAGCCATAAGCAAATAAAAGAGAAACTGGGTTTGATAAAGTTGATTGCATAATTGCAAGAATATCAATAACTTTACTGTGTTAACAGGATTTATGTGTGTGTGTGTGTGTGTGTGTATATATATATATATACACACACATATATATATAATTTGTTAGACAATTCAGAGCTGATAGTAAAAGTATAAGTTAGATGGCAACCTGCATGAGTCTGTGCCAGGCTGCTCGAAGGTGCCCGACACAGGTGGGAATCCCGGCCAACTGTCCTCAGACGTGTGGCTCCATTAGGTGGGCAATGGAACTGGAGCTTGAACTGCTGTTGCATGAGGCTTATGAGAACATGGAGGTGACACAGAGCTCCAGGCAGGAGCTGTGGGAAGCACAGAGGCAGATCAAAGAGTGCATCACAGACAAAGGATGTTCTCAGACAGCATTTTGATGATTTAAAGGGAGCCCTTGGGAGCTCTTGGATGAGCAATTGGTAACCCTTTAGCAAGAGGTGGACATCATTGAACAGGAGACCATTAAACCATTAGATAACTGCCAGAGGCTCATAGAACACGGAGTCAACACTGCAGAGGACTTAGTCTGAGTAGGTGAGATTGCTATGGTTGGTAGTGTAGAAGAGAATGAGAAACTGTGTAGCTTTACCAAAAAGGTCTCACACATTCAGTTGGACAGCTTACCAGAAGCACATTTACTGGTTGATGTGCCTTGTTTATATGCGCAGTTGGATGACTCAGTTCTTATAGTAAAAGACCACGTTTCTAAGCATGAAACAGTAGCCTCTCTCCCACCAGTACAGATAGAAGAACTGATACAGAAACCTGGAGTCATCACAGTAGGATGGTGTAAGGTGGATGATGATTTTACAGCCCACGATTACAGGCTACAGTTTTGTAAATGTACTTTAAATCATTTTGAGGATGTGTACGTAGGTTCTGAAACTCAATTCATAGTATTGCAAGTAGACTCCAATGTTGATTATCAGTTCAAAGTCTGTGCCTGAGGAGATGGTCAGCAGGAGTGGAGCCCCTGAAGTGTCCCCCAGATAGGTCATTCCACATTGGTACCTCATGAATGGACAGCTGGTTTTGAGGGGTACAGTCTGAAAGTCGAGGTAATATTGCATTCTGGAATGACTCTGGATCCTCAGGTGTTCTCTACTCTAGAACTCCAACTTATTTCTGTGGGCAGACATTAACATTCAGAGTTGAAAGTGTGGGACAGAAGAGACAGTACAGGGGTGTTTGCAGAAAAACAGAATGGATGTGACTGTCTGCAGCAGGATCAAGCTATGTGTATGAGTACAAATGGTGACGTTTTTGTAAACGGAAAAGAAATGACTGATGAGTTAACTTCAGTTACTTCTGGGTCCACTGTCACATTTGACATTGAAGCTGTCACTCTAGGAACCACCAATAATAATGAAGGCAGGAACTTCAAGCTTCGAGTAATGATTAGCTCAAATAACAGAGAAGTGGTTTTTAATTAGTCACTCGATCAATCTTGTGGTTCTCTTTACTTTGGATGCACATTTTTCTATCCTGGATAGAAAATATTAGTGTTTTAGATGTTTGGGTGCTTGGCTTTGGTTTTCAGGGTTTAGCGTAGCTGCTCTTCAGCCCAGTTTAGTTTTAATTGTTTTTTTAAAAAGTAGTTGCATTCACCTCTCACTTAAACTGTTGGAAACGGAAAATGTTTACTGAATTCCATTCATAATTTTTTTAAAAAAGAGACTTGAATGTTGGGGAAAATCTTATAATTCAGTCAATTTTATTTTTAGCATATTGTTAACTAAAATATCACCTCATAATAGAAATCAAATTTACTTTAGGAGTATGAGAAGATACAGAAAGTTCTATACCCTTCCACTGCATTTCTTAAAGTTGGTTATTAGACTAGGAAAACAATGTAATATTATGTTTTAAACCATCATAAAAGATCCAAGTTCATGTAAATTTTTAAAATAAAACAAGAGAAATATACTAGATAGTAGAAGTCATGTGATATACATTCACTCATATGCTGTCCGCCTGAATTTATTAGCAATACGCTCCATGTTCAGGTATTTATAAGGAGTGTTGACTTTTATCCCATCTTCAATAATTTTTAAGTTCTCAAGCATTATAATTTTTGCACTTTTTAAATGCTTGAGCAAATATCTATTATAGGCAAGTATTATCTTTTGTTCTTTTATTACAATTTAATTCAAGATAGACTACACTATTTTCATAGGATCAAACTACCTATGGAAGTAGTATGCACAGTAGTGTTCACCATTTCACATGTATGTAATATGCACATGTGTGTATCTAGCTTTTGACATAATTTTACTTTTTTAGAGTGTGAGCTGCAGTCCAGTTTAATGTCAGTTTGATAAATGGTCTCTTAGCGGACCAAAAAAAAAAAAAAAATAGGGTAAATACTTAACCTAATTTTTTGAAAACTTAAATTTGTGTGTAAAAATTTACTTGAAAAAATTAATATATAAAAATAACCATCTTAACATGCTACCCCAGCCTACAGATTTTATTTTACTGTGAATTATTTTTTTTTCATTTTTATCAATAATAAAAAAGTAGAAAAGCAAGTATGACATTATTGTAAGATAATTTATTTGGGGATCCCTGTTCCCTGATAGACAATTATGATCTTTTCTCCTTGTCTTTTTATATATAAGTAAGTAGACACTCACTTCTTTAAGGATTAGGAAGCTTTCCAGAATGTAGATACCTTGTCCACCGATCTGAATCAACATAAGTAACTAAAAGTTAAAAAATAAGTAATTTGGCAGCATTCTAAATAGGAGCAAAAGTATAAATAAGAGGAGTCATAATATATTTCCTTTTTATTCTAGGATATAAAAGTTCTGTATAAATTTCAGTATTAGTCTACGGGTTAGTAGTTAACAATATCAATTACAGAATAAACTTTTATTGCATTCAGCAAACTGATAATTCTAAAAGTGAAGATAGGTATTAAAATTTTAGTACAAAGAGTATTAATATCGATGAGTAACTGAAATGTAACATCCTCTATTTTAGCAAGTTATATATATGGTGTTAATTGTTATGTATATTTTCTAGGAAGAAAGAAAATAGGCATATCCAATTGGAAATTCTATAACACAGAATATAATTCTGAAATAAGGGGAAATGACATTATAAAAATTCAAGTCATTTTGACTGAGAGAGGTAAAATAGAGGAAATTTCTAAGTAACAGAGAGCAGTTAAAATTGTCCTTAGAGAACTGTAACTTACATGACTGGCACTTAAAAGAGAGATAATAATTTGTGTAGACACTGAGTTTGGCAGAGCTATGGGGATAATATATCTTTTCAATCTCAAATATTATTTAATTTTGGATGCTAAGTCTTTCCTGTAATATTAACTCTTCATACCATTTTCCCTCAATGACCTTGACCACCGTGTGGGAAATAATAAACCTCATCTTCCTATCATCTTATGTCTTGAAGGGTTTGGTAATTTATCTTGGAGGGATGTCAGTGCAAAATGTCCTCATCATTATTTGAAAGCTGAATCACAAAAACCACTAATGCTACATTAGGCAGATGTGAAACTAACTGAAACCATGAATTATTTTAGGTAGCAGAATATTTTAGAACGCAGTAAGATAGCCTAGTTTCTGTTTCCATCCAGGTATATTCTGTGAGAACAAATGCATAGAGAGGTCTATGAGACAAAGGCAAGTTAATCTGAAACTTAGTGTTGATTTCTTTACATTTAAGAATTTGTTTTTACAAATTCATTCAGAGGTTAACTCACTATTTCATCATGTTAAAAACACCATATGGCATGTCACTAATTACTAATTCATTAGTTTTTGATTACCAAATTTCTCACTTCATAGCCTTTAGGTAGCGTAGTTTTTGCAATAGCTTTTGGAAGTCCTTGTTGCCTCCAGTATGTATTGCTGACTGCCTTATTTTGAAACACAAACATGTAAGTGTTTGGTGTTTCAGCCCTTTTTCTTTATAACCATTGCACCTTGTACCTTACCTCTCTGTGACAGGAGTCGGTCTAACTTCCATACTATGATTCAGGAAGAGGCATTTTGAACCTTCCTAGAGGGTAAGAAGTCCTTTGTTTCTTACAGTTCCAAGTGAAAACGGACCACCTCTGAACCTCCTTACACTTCGGACCTGAAAGGAGATGATCAGGAGAATTCCTGGGTAACCATCTGCCATCTTCTCTTTCCTCTTTATCGACGCATCAACAGAACCTGCCACAAAAGTCATTGTGAGTGGTATCGGAAAAGGCAGATTTACAGGAAAGCTAGAGAAACTTAAACTTCAAGGCCTCTCTTTTGCAAGCATCATTCTAAGGCCTGGGTGTGTAAGGGGCTATAAATGTGTTCACACTGACATATTATTTTTGAAAATTTGCAATAGTAACATTGCAAATTTTTGAAAATTTGCAATTGTAAGATTATTTTTCTCATTCTTTAAAATTGCCTCTCAGATTGAATTGGCTTTAAGTTCAGCAAAACTTTTATCCGCTTCTGGCAATTTTTGAGTACTTATGAGCACAGGAAGAATGAATCAATAATAATGCTAATAATAATAAAATGTTTGAACTAGGTGGAGCTTTATACTTTAATTACTTCAACTCCTTCCTACTAAAGATGAAAGAATTAAGGTTTCATCTTAGTGATGAAGTTCAGTGACATGCCTGAAGTCACAGAGCTTGTCAGCTACAGAATTAGTACTATAATTCAGTTGTTTAAATCACAACTGGTGTTCTTTAGAATATACTACTGTACTCCTCAAGAAAGAGTAATCCAAATATAAATAATGGAGTATCATGTGGTGTTGATTTAGTAATAGAACAAATACTTTAGAGTCTGGTGTACGAAGATTTAATTCCAGTACTGACACTTGCTAATGAGAGAAATGTTCATACTTACACTTAAAAAATGTTGTGTGGCAATGACATCTGTTTCACTAAATTGTTCTAAGGCTGTATATTGGAATTTGCTAAGAAAATGAAAATTATCCAACTGGCACACTAGGCTGGCAAATTGCCCAATTGGCAACTGGCCATTCCCAGTTGAACATAAACAATGCTCATAGATATAAGCCATAAGCAAGGTTATCTTCCAAACCATATATATATATAGATATATATAAAAATATATATATATAAATTCCTCACTTCTGATCAACAAATGGTAACTCTAACCCAATTTAATCCACTCACCAACTATAGAGCAATCTTTACAAAATTCACTTATTTGAATTACCCTCAGTTTTTTGACATCTTATTCATATTTTTCCCTTAAGCCCTACTTTTTTCATTCAACATATCAAAATTCTATTTAAAATTTCCTGCTATACCCTCTTATAGGGACGCCCAAGGACCTGGAATATGTTCCTTGCTCAAAACAGTTAAATAAATCAACTTTATTCACTTATTTATTTTTGTTGCCTTTAGGTATGCTTCTGATTGTCTTTGAGCAGTAGGCTTGTACAGTCCTTAGAAAAAAATCACTCTAAAAAATTACTCCCAGCACATAAAAATGATAAATACTCAAGTTGATAAACACTCTAAATACCTTGATCATTACACATTCTATGCATGTAACAAAGTATCACATGTGCCCCCACGAATATGTACACTGTACCAACAAAAACTTAATTATTTATTTTTTGCTTTTCTGGTCAACCTCTGCTTTCTTCTTACGTTTTTTCAATGCTTCACTCATAATTTAAGAGTTTGGATTAGTCTGGATGACTTTCTGCTTTCTTATGATCTTGTTTCTGCCCTAGTCAGGGTCTTCCTGTTCATTGTTTTCTTATCCACTATCCTTATGGTGTTCTTGATTAGTACCTCATATACTTCACTTACTTAAAAATTTTTTGAGAGTCCTTTTCTTAAGTAAGATTTTTTGTTCACAGATACTCTGTGAAAATTTTTACTTTATTTATCATATACTCATTACATTCCTTACTTTTTCTCTGAGAAAATAATAATCATAAATTATATTTCTGAATATCTCATATTGAATTTCAAGCAATCTGAAATTATGATTGCCACTGTTTGTCTTAACAAAATGAATCCACTAAAAATGAAGAACCAATTTAAAAAATCTATTTCAGTGAATTTCATGACATATTATATTCTAGAAAGAGCTCACAGTCCTGAAATGAGAACTAACATGATGTGTATTAGATAATGTTATTTTTCTTTTAAACTTAAAGTTGCCAAAAAGCCAAATGTGACGTTTGTAACAGTTGTAAAATTTCGCTTTTCATTTCTGTAGATACTGAGTGTCAGCTCCTCCACCTTCAACACTTCCTCTCATTCTGGTAAAAAGAAAAAAATAAAAATGTGTCAAACTAGATAAATCATAAAATTGTTTCTAGTTACTTTTTAAATATATATTGCTACATTGTAAGATATTTTACATTTATTTGTGTAATTATCTATAAACCTATGTAAAATATAAACTGAACAACATGATTCTGAAAATTGCTTTTCCAAGTTTCATAATTACTCTTCTCAAGTTATCCAACCACAATTGATAGCATTGACTATTATTATAGCATTTTCTGTTTATACAAAGAATTTTGAAGTGGCTTTGGGTTCAGGTTTGAATTTGAGGTTTTGTTAGACTTCTAACATTCCTGTGGTTTCAGTTAATATAATTATCGAGCTTCACTATTTAAGAAACACAGAATAACTCAAAATTATCATGGTTAAATGCTCGAATTGAGTGCATGGCCATTTTAAATGCCGGGCATTACTTAGGATAAGTTCAAATTAGTACTCATTATTCAAGCAGGAAATATTGAATCTGAATATGGAAAGGACCCTAAGATTCAGGAGATCTCTATACTAATGTTAGTAGAATAAGATAAATTTAGAGGCACCTGTCAGTTTATTAGCTCATAGAAGGCAGATGCTTTTCTAGCTCATTTACTTTTGTATTCCATGTCTTGACCAGCGCATGTTACATAGTAAATGTAGCATGTTTAATTAATTGAAGAAAGAAAATTAAGGAGAACAAATACATTTTAACATAAATTTAATTCATAGCATACTTTTCATCTACATAGAGGAATGGCACATTAACGCAATCCCTACAAAGACTAACTAGAGAGAACAATTTAATAAAAGACAAATAAAATTTATATAATCCTACAATCACTTTATAGTTTTAAAGCTAAATTTTTGTTGTATAAAAGCACAATATATTATAAACTTTTTTCCTGAATTACATTTTAAAACATTTCTTGCACTTAAATATTATCAGCACCTGTGTAACTTGTTTTATTAAACAAATATGCAACTCAGTAATGCTATAAAATTTATAGGAGGCCGGGTACAGTGGTTCACACCTTTAATCCCAGCACTTTGGGAGGCCAAGGAGGGCAAATCACCTGAAGTCAGGAGTTTAAGACTAGCTGGGCCAACATGGTGAAACCCAATCTCTACTAAAAATACAAAATTAGCTGGGTATGGTGGTGTAGCTTCTCGGGAGGCTGAGGCAGTAGGATCACTTGAACCCGGGAGGCAGAGGTTGCAGTGAGCCAAGATGTGGACACTGCACTCAAGCCTGGGCAACAGAGCCAGACTGCATCTAAATATATATATATCTATACACACACACACACACACACACACACACACATTTTTTTCATATATATATATATAAAAGAAAAAAAATTATGCCAAACTAAGAATGCGTTTAAAAGATGGTTTGGGTCCTGGAAAAAAAAAAACAAAAAACAAAAAACATAAAACATAGACTCCGGATGTATTTGTTATTTACAGTAGCTGCATTTAGTATCATTTCACAAATACTTTAAGACATGTAGCTAGTTCATTGACTTTTTATTGTCTTAAGCTTGAAAAAAAAAATCAATCTTCAGAATGACTCAGAGAAAATAGTTGATAGATTGCTGACCATCTTCTATCTTTTTTTCTCAAGCAAATCAAGAAAAAAACAAACAACATGATAAAACCTGGCATTGAGCTCCCAAAGCAAAACAAAAAGGAAGCAAAATATTCTGTTGCAAAGTAGCGAAATGATTACTTTATTTTAGAGTATATTCAATATGATTTCCCATGAAGGAAAACACATTTTAATAAAATAGTTATTACTATTTTTTTTCAACTATGAAAAGCACTGAAGTACTCTTACCACAAGAACAGAATAAATAAGGTTTTTTTATGTATATATTATTTTCCTATGTGATTTTCCTTTGTGACAAATGCTTTAATGCTAACTACATTTTTATTATATTCTGTGTGATTTTTGTACTTTATGGCTATATTTTTCCTTTGAAACTATAAATATTAGAGAAGAGAGAATTTATGCAACTCAAATTTTGTATTTTTTTTCTGGAACCTGGAAGATAGTAAGTTTCTTGTTTTTACACGAAAGTGAGTTGGTAGCCTAAAATAAGATGCATACAGAAAAATGTGTCATATCTTCAAATGGCAATAGCTAAATTCTTGTCAGAAAACATAGCTTCTATAAAGATATATACTGAAAATATTTATGAAAAGGTGGGATATAGAAGTCAGTGTCACATCACCAAAAATGAGAAGGAACTCACTTGAGAAAAGAACATTTTTAATTTATCTAATATCTTTAATATGTACATTTGCAGATTTACCTAATTTATTTTTTTGGTCTCTCAAAGCCTCAGTTTCCTCACTATTTAAGAAATAATATATTTAAATAATTTTAACATTGGCCATATATTAGCTATCAACAACCATGATTTCCCAGTAGTCAAGTTGTAATGTTATTAAAAGTTTAGATAACAGATGATGTTGGAAGGAGAGAAAACAGGGGGCATTTAATAGAAAGGGGACACAAATAAGAATACATTGCTTTTCCAAAATCACCATTACTATCTATTGGTAAGGAGTAAAGTCTAGACTGACCCCTATAATATTGTCTTAGTGTATGTCTGTGTGTGCTCTCACACCCACACCCATATATTTGTGTATGTACACATATTGTTTAAAAAACTTCAGAATTAAATTTCAGAATGTTTATTTGAGCAAAGAATATTTCCTGAATCAGGCAGCGCTCAGAGCGGTTCCAATTGCTCTACCCATCTATGTCAGCATTCAATATTTACAGAAGAAAAAGGAAGGGACTTAAAAGCAACTTAATTTGTTACACCTGGGTATAAGCCTTATTTGGCATGGTATAATCAGAAATTTCCTTATATGGACATAGCATAATCAGTTGGCAACCTGTGATTGACTATCTCTTGATTACTGTAATTGTCTGGGACTCAGCTTTTTACAAGAATATCCTTTTAAGTTATATTGTAGTTAATTTACATACTATGTTAGGTTGCAATTCACACATACACACAGATACATATATATACACACACACACAAAGAAACGTGTATATAAATACATATATACACATACACATACAGAGAAATAGATATTGAAATGAACACACACATGTATTTGTATACATGAGTTTTTATACGCACATATATGCCTTGACTTCTGTGAAAGGGCCTAGTAATAGTGACACCTCAAAAGCAGCAAGCATACTTCAGCCCAGGTCTTGATTTTTAAGCTCAATCATCTAATCAAATGCCTAGGAATTCTTAGAGAAATGGGTATTCTAGAGTTAAAGCAAGAAAAACACAAGATGAGTCTGTAGCATCTTGCAGAGACAGAAAGGAAGTGCAAAAGAAAGATGGAAGGAAAGAAGGAACATTCCAAATAATACATGTGAATGAATAAAGAAAATAGAAAATTATCAGTAGAATCTCCCACTAATACTTCCTCAAAGAGGTCCACTAATTAATGCTAAAATTTGTGAGTACATTTTAAGGAGAAACAAGATATTTGCACAGTTTCAAATGTATTTAGCCTCCAAAGTATTTATTAATGACTTTGGTATTAACATAAGCTTATGGAAGCAATGAAATTCTTCCCTCTCAGTGGTGGAGCTTAATTTCTCTCCCCTTGAATGTGGGATGAGCTCAGTTACCCTCTTACAGTGAACAGAATATGGAAAGAGAAAAATAATTGCACAGTTGTGAAGCCTGGCAGACGTAACTCCAGTTGGTGAAGGCTAACCTCATCAGTAATCAGTCATTTTAACACCATGAATTCCTGATATGATGCAATGAGGTCACTTCACTTGTGGGCTATTTTCTCCTTAAAACCATAAACTTACTTTGATAATAAGAAAAACATCCAGCCAGGCCTGGTGGCTCACACGTGTAATCCCAGTATTTTGGGAGGCAGAGGCAGGTGGGTTGCTTGAGCACAGGCATTTGAGACCAGCCTGGGCAACATGGCGAGATGCTGTCTCCACAAAAAATACAAAAATTATCTGGGCATGGTGGTCCCCGCCTGTAGTCCCAGCTCCCTGGGAGGCTGAGGTGGGAGGTTCACCTAAGCACAGGAGGTGGATGTTGCAATGAGCTGTGATCCTGCCAGTGCACTTCAGCCTGGGCAACAGAGGGAGACCCTGTCTCAAAAAACAAACAAACAAACAAACAAACAAAACTCAGGTAAACACAAACTGAGGAACGTTTTATGAAAACACCAGACTAGAACACCTCAAGACCAGCAAGATCATGAAAAAACAAGGAAAGACTGGGAAACTACTACCTAGCAGAAGAAAGTAAGGAGACATGAAACTCACTATGCCTTGGCATGCTGGATTTTATCCCAGAACCGGAAAAAGGAAATTAGCATAATGAAACAAACAAACAAAGCAAAACAAAACAAAACCAACAGTAACACAATAACACTGGATAAATCCAAATACACTTTGTAGGTTAGCACTGTAATAATGTAAAAGGTAGTTTTGATTAATGTACTATGATTGCATAGTACCTTAATGGTCAGATGCTAATATTGGGGGAACTTGGGTGAAAAGTTGGGTGAAGGGTACACAAACTGCTCTGTAAATATTTGCAAACCTGTTATAAATCTTAAGTTATTTTAAAATAGCAAGTTAAAAACAAAGAAATATAGGTATAGCAGACAACTATTACTAGCAGCTTAAAGAGCCTCCCACAAAAAAAATTTCCCTTGTTTAATCTGTTTAAAATATTTGGAATATGACAGTTAATGGGAGACCTTCAAAACAAAATATAATTCCACTAAAGATACATGCAACCAAGTAAAGTTTCTACTAAATCAGGAGAAAATATTAGGGTTTTTTGTTGAAAAAAATGAATGTCTTCATCAGTAAATCTAATGGGATTATGTTAGCTTTTGATTTTTTAGTCATCATGATAAATATTAATATTTTTTCTTTCTCTTTCTAATACTCTTTTTCTATCTCTCCCTCTGTGTGTGTGTGTGTGTGTGTGTGTATGAAATCTACATATATAAGTAACTAATTACAAATAATACATACTCTATATGTAATGTTGTTATATAATTATAATTACTGAATTATAGTAACATGTACATGCCTTTAATAATCTCAGACCTCAAAATTTCAATCTAAAGCAGCATATTACTTATTTTAATTTGCAATTAATGAATGTTTACTGTGATTAAAGTACTGAATAAATTAAAAGTTTTACACTGCACTTCATGCTTAACAATTTTCAATTTGCTCGAGAAAAATGAAAAAAAGAAAAAAGGCCATCTGAGATTGAGATTAATAAAGTACTAAATAAATTAAAAGTTTTACACTATATGTCATGCTTAACAAGTTTTTATTTGCTCGAGAAAGAAGAAAAAAAGAAAACAAAGGCCATCTGAGACTAAGATATGACACTAAAAAAGAAAATAGCGCAATGAAAATTTGTCATGAATCTCTTCCCTAATTAAAGCTGTTGTTTACTTTTCTATTACACAATATTATCAAATATATGAGCGATTTTAGGAGAAAATAATGATCAAAGATAGTATGAGAAATATTAAAAAATTTTAAGTGGGCAGGTATATCATGCATCAAGAATATCCTCTAAAATGTATATCAAAAGCTACCTCTTCAAAGGCTCCTTTCAAGATAAAACATTATTTAAAATGTTTCAAAGAAATAAGATGAAATATGATAGCAGGAAAATCTAATGGACTAAATTAAGAAATTGCTGTTAATATCAGATGTCACTCTTATCATGTATTATTGAAAATCCATCTTCTTTCTGAACAGGAGAGACAGGGTAGAGTATGTCCTATAAATATTTTCTGTGATTTAGACTGGTAGAATTACATAACGGGCTTAGAAATCACTTGCATCTGTGAATATGACTTTTTCTTTCATACCAAATTCTTTTCTCAAACAAGCTACTTTTACATTTTTCAGCTTATTTTCAAATTTTGGCCTAAGTCATTAATCAAGTTAATCAAATTGAAATCTTGTTACAAAATGCCAAAAAGTTTCTCTTAAACAAAAGGTTTCTCACCATAAACAACCCATGTAGTAATTTAAAAACAGAGAACTGCAAATCCATGGGAAAACATTCTTATTAGAAGTATAGAGAAAGACTAAATGACAGAACCTCCCTCTCTCAAATTCTTCCAAAATAAATACAATCAAGAAGTTGCGAACACTAGCACAAATTAAACACATACCATTATATCTTAAGAGTAAAAAAAGAAAACATACTTAAAAATCAATACCTGTCCTAAGTGCCAACTATGATAATTGTACTTCATCCAATATTAGGAAGGAAGGAAGGTGACTGAGTGGTCAAAGCCTGGCATCCACACTTATTACCACTTAAAAATTAATTTGTGGAAGACCCATCCTGAGAAGATAGGCTGGGGTTCTATAGAAAAGAGGTTGAAAACTTTAGCACAGATGTTTAACTTTACCACTCAATGTGTCACCACTGCTATCTAGGACTATCCTTTAAAGCTATGATGAAAAAGCTTGTAAGAAAAGGCAGCTAATTTAAAGTATTCTCCCTTAAGACTTCCTCTATGACTCATGAGTTATATAGAAATGTGTTTTTTTACTTTATAAATACTTGGAGATTTCCCAGATAACTTTCTATAATTGAGTTCTAGCTTTATGTTGTCATAGTCTAAGAACATAACTTTGTATATAATTTCTATCATTTTACAACATTAAGATTTGTCTTATGTTCCAGAACTCAGTCTATCTTGATGTATTTCAGTTACTCATGGGAAGATAATATGTTCTGCTGTTGTTGGGTGGAACATTCTACAACTCTTAGATCCAATTGGCTGATAAGTGTTTTTCAGGTCATCTATTTCCTTACTGACTTTCTGCCTACTGAGTTTTATCAGCTACTGAGAGAGACATGCAGATGCCTCTAACTATAATTCCAGATTTATCTGCCTCTCTTTTCAGGTCCATCCATTTTTCCTCACGTATTTTGAAGCTCTATTGATAGACACATATGTAGTTAGGATTCTGAAATCTTTATAGGAAATGTACCCATTTTAGTATTATGTAATATTTCTATTTATTTCTGAAAACCTTTCTTGTTCGGATGTATAATTTGCCTGAAATTAATATAGTCAAAACAGTCCTCTTTTGGTTAGTGATTTTTATCTTTATCCATCCTCTACCCTAATTTATCTTTCTCCATCCTTCCTGGTTTATCCTCTCCATTTTTTTTTACCCTAACTTATCAATGTCTGAGATTTCTACTGTTTCTCATAGACCACGTACAGTCAGATCATTATTCTTTATGTAACATAAAATTATCTTTTAATTAGGAGATTTAGATCATTCACATTTAAAATGGTTATTTCTGCCGTCGGATTAAATTAGAACATATTGTTAGTAATTTTATATTTGTAACAATTGGCTTTGCTTCTTTTATTTTTCTGCATTCTCTGGTTTAGCATCTTTTAAAGTAATATCATTTTATCTAATTTACAGACTTACTGGTTATATTATTTTTAATATTTTATGTGGCCACTCTAGGATTTGCAACATGCATTTTAAAATAACCTGACGTTACCTTCAAAGAATATTATACTACCCCACGTATACTGTAATTACATATAGCCAATTCCTCCTTCCCATCCCTGTGCCATCATTGTTACGCATTTTATGCTATACACACCCAATATAGAGTTTGGTTTGTTTTTCCTCGGTTATCTTTTAGAAAAACTAAAAGCCTTTATTAGCAAAAATTCAGTGTTTAGTACTTTTTAAAACATTTCTAGCTTGATCTTTTTACCAATCTATATGACATTCTAGAGCATCTGTCGCAGGTAATCAAGTACTTGGATCCTTCTTCTCCTTTCAGAGGAAAGAGCCTCTTCCTCTACTTTTTCAATATTTGAGACAGGATTTTGTCCTGCAATCTCAGTTTTCTTTTTCGTTTCTTTTCTTTCTTCTTTTTTTTCTTTCTTTTTTTTTTTTTTTTTTTTTGAGACAGTCTCGCTCTGTCGCCCAGGCTGGAGTACAGTGGTGCTCACTGCAAGCTCTGCCTCCTGGGTTCCCGCCATTCTCCTGACTCAGCCTCCCGAGTAGCTGGGACTACAGGTGCCCGCCACCACCCCCGGCTAATTTTTTTGTATTTTTAGTAGAGATGGTGTTTCACCCTGTTAGCCAGGATAGTCTGGAGGTCCTGACCTCGTGATCCACATGCCTTGGCTCCGAAAGTGCTGGGATTACAGGCGTGAGCCACCGCAGATTAAGAGAAGCTTTTCTAATGCAATATAATTCTTAGGATAAAGGGTCTTGATGAATATTTTTTTCTTTACTTCTTATTAACAAAGCCAATGCTAGTAACACACACACAGACACAGACACACAGACGTGCACACACACACACACGCACACACAAAGACTTTGCATTTCCATGCCACCTCTTAGCTTGCTGGGAAGTGAAAATGACTGCTGGAGAGAGGACATGTCCTGATGGTTAATGACTGAGATTTAGTCCCTGTATTAGTCTGTTCTCACACTGCTCTAAAGAAATACCAGAGACTGGATAATCTATGATGGAAAGAGGTTTGATTGACTCATAGTTCTATATGGCTAGGGAGGCCTCAGGAAGCTTACAATCATGACGGAAGATGACGAGGAAGCAATGACCTTCTTCACATGGCGGCAGGAGGCAGAAGTGCATGTGAGAGGGCAGAAAAAACTACCATTTATAAAACCATCAGATCTTGTGAGAATTCACTCACTATCACAAGAACTGCATGGGGGAAAGCACCCCCATAATCCAATGACTTCCCTCCCTCCGCACATGGGGATTACAGGTCTTTCTGTCAACACATGGAGATTACAATTTGAGATCAGATTTTGGTAGGGACACAGAACCAAACCATATCAGTCTCTGATCAAGTTTTAATAGAAACCTCCACCTGTGATGAGGAGTGAACTATGTACAAACTCTTTGACATTACATGAAGAAACCTAGGCACTACATCTATGAATAGTCATTGAGTTGTCCTTGTTCTTTTGTATCAATAAGGATGTGCTTAGTAATAATTTCTACCAGAGAAATATTAGCACACCTAACATATAACTAACACCCAACAAAACGGGCAATATCTAACAGAAGTCCTGTGATAGAGAGTTCAAGACTGGTTCAGATAATCAGAGACACAATTTGGAAATGAGACTTAGACATACTTGAATATCAGCCTGATTTATAGGTTTACTTTCTACTGTTTGAAATCCTGGACATCTCATACCTAGGTAAAGAATAGATTTATTTTCATTATTTTTTAAAGTCAAGGAGTAAGACCTTTACTAGAAATCATCCCCCCAGCAGACTTTCTCTGGGTCTATTACTGCTATGAATCAAGGTTTGTCATTATGTCTATTTGCTTGCTGTAATTGAAAGTGGGAAAGCTAGTGTCTGACATTAGCAGTTTTTATAGTAGAAGATAAGCTCAGCCAGATAGGAAAATGGGTGGGTCATTAGGCTTTTGGGTATGCAATTATTGGCATGGTGAAACATATTTCTCCTTAAAAATACCTTGCTATGAAAGATGGATAAAACCAACAATATTTATGTCTCAAGCCAAAACTTCAAGGGAAAGACAAATGTCTTGGGTTATGTGGAAATAAAATATCACCATCTCAGTGACATCATCCTGGTTCAAGACATCAACAATAGTTACAGCATCCCAATATGTTACTGTGGAAAATTATTTAATTATTAATGTAATAAACTGAATTATATATGATAGCTAAAGGTAATTCCAACCTGGCATTTGTCATTTCAATATTTAGAACAAAGTCATCATGGTATGTTATGTGGTTATAATTAAGTTAAAGTTTAGTATAGGGCTGAATTTTTACTGTTCAAAATGGAATAGAAAAGAATGATCTCCTTTCAGGCATTCTAAGCACAGTTTTCTCATGATATCTTTGCTCCTGGAGCAACAATCCAATAAGAAGACCTAAAAAGAAAACATTGAAAAATACATGGGCAATCTCAGGAATTGAAAAATGCCATTAAACAAAACAATAGAACAGTAATTTTATTCATCATCAACATGTTATTAAACAAGTATATTCCGTATTTTAGTTTTTGTTTTAATACTGAGAAATGTAGATCATGGCAAAAATAAACACATTTGTTTAAAATCATAAAACACATTATGAATCAACTTAAGATTAAATTCTTCCTGCTATAAATTCAAAATTACATACCATTATATATCCCAATTCTAAAGCAATATGCTTTATTAAATCACCCTCCAAGAATAATTTTGTAGTGCAATTAGTGGCATCATTAATGAATAATTCAAATTTCTTAATTCAAAGAACTTGAAAATGGCAGAAGTACTTAGTGGATCCCTGAAGCCAATACAGTTTATGTTCAGTTATTCTATAGTTGTTATGAAAATTTTATAAAATACTACAATTATTCAATAAATTCACAAATCAATTCTTATGAGTGTCATCAATATCTATATTCTTAACATAAATATATATGAAGTTTTAGTAATAGTTGATAGACTATTTAGTCTATTACAAAGTATTTACAATATACATTTAAATTTCAAGGACAACTGATAATGTCAAAAATTATAGAAAAAGTTACTAAAAATATATGTATTAGAGGGTTTGCAAAATGATTTGAAGAGTGAAATGGAAACATGTATAATATATATAACTGAAAATGTCATTTGAGTAGATCAGAAAATTGATAATATTATATGCAAATTTTTAATAAACTTTCCTTAGAATAAAACCTCATCATTCCTCATTTCCCCCTCTCCCAAGTATAGAAATTATCAGCTTTTATTGAATGCCTATTATGTTTCAAGTTTTCTATGGAGTGCTCAAATTGAAAGAGCTACAATTTCCAAGAACTTCTTAGACTAGTAGAGATGATAGACAACTAAGCAATTTCAGTATAATTTAAGTATTGTGTGAAAGATTAATATACAAGCTTTTATAATAGTATATGAAATATGTTCTTCACATGAAAAGAATGATATGATTAAAGCCATTTATAGTAAACTGTCATCTAAGCTAAACTGTCAAGTTAAATAAGAAATGGTCATGTGAAAGTAGTTTTCTCTCCACAGATGGACTACTATATGAAATACCACAGAGGCGCAAGAAACAAGGCACACTCAGAAGGTTATATTTATCCTTCCATTTTTCTGTGGGCATGATGTTCAAGAAAGGAAGGGACAGGCTAAAAACCTGGAAAAATAAGTATGTTCAAGACATTAGGAGTTGTGTGTGAAGTCACAGCACAGTAGTTGTCACTGTTACCTCTCTAAAACTCCATTTTTTTTTTCCCTGACTACTTGCTTCTTGGTAAAATTACCTCAACTGGTAGCCATATGGACTAAACTGACCATAATTTTATGCTAGGATACCAGCCTGTATATAGTTGCCCCTAAAATATATGTGAGACCAAGAGCCATATCCTACTGACAAGAACAAGAGGACAAAAAGAACTTGGCAGTTCTACAAAACTACCCAGAGCACTACCCCAACACTCTCATTGATGTTTTGTCACTCAGAGCTTTTGATATATCAAGAGGGAGACTTTCATTTGCAGATGTTTAACATGACTATCTATCTATCATCTATGTATTCACACAATAATGATCCAAATGAAAACAGGCAAAGTTTCCATTGAATTTAACTATGGGTCTACAGTAAAATGTGAAATAACGCTAAAATATTTAAACACCATGTATGTACATTGTTATTTGAGAACTGCAACTACAGGGATTGCCTTTTCAGGTCTGAACTGAACCAGTAAGTACGTTTTATACTACATATACAGTTTTATACAATATATAATATTGGTATCTAATGTATACATTGAAGTTTTTGTTTAGTTCTGATTACAATCTCTCAGTGTGCTCAGAATTTATAGATAAGAGATTATAGAAAACTCTCAAATAGAAATCATTGTAAAGATATAACTAACTAGTCACAGGCATTTTTCAAGGCATTAGAGGGAGTGAACTACTTTACATTGTAATTTGTAAAGCTAGAGCAGAATGTTAATATGGACTCTATCTGTGACTATTTTTGCTAAGTCCCAAATCTAAAAAATATACAAAGGGCTTGATGCAGTGGCTCACGCCTGTAATTCCAGCACTTTGGGAGGCTGAGGTGGGCAGATCAGGAGATTGAGACCATCCTGGTTAACATGGTGAAACCCCATCTCTACTAAAATTACACACACAAAAAAAATTAGCCAGGCGTGGTGGCGGGCACCTGTAGTCCCAGCTACTTGGGAGGCTGAGGCAGGAGAATGGCATGAACCCAGGAGATGGAGCTTGCAGTGAGCCGAGATCATGCCACTGCACTCCAGCCTGGGTGACAGCGTGAGACTCAGTCTCAAAAAAAAAAAAAAGTGTATATGTATATGTGTGTGTGTGTATATATATATATATATATATATATATATATATAAAGATTACAAACATCCACTTAGCCAAAAGCAGGACACGAGCTCATTTATGCTTTTTAAAAATCAATTCTGCCCACATCAATGATCTATCTGCAGGGTATAAATTGATGGCAGTTGAAATTTGGATAAGAATATTTAGTCAGGGAGAGTTTTCAGCATAATATATTTTTCCTCAGAATCATGGGGAAGAAAGAGAAGTCATTCTACTCTTACTCCAAGCGGAGGAAAAAGGAGCTTATGAAGTCATTAAAATAGATATTTGTACCAAGATATTTGGCAAATATGAAATATCCATGTGGGAATGAGTGATAGCAAAGGTTACCAGAAAAAATAACTACCCAAAACTTGACAAAAATAAGGTAAAATTTTGGAGGCAGTTTATTTTGACACTAAAATAGACACAAAAACTATCCAATGAGAGTTTAGGGTAATGCATTTAGTTTAATGGTTTTAGATTAAGTAACATTTCATTTGAACCTTTAGGTTTTCAGCAGTAGTGATGCAAAATAATTTGTTCAGTGGAAGAGATTGCTCCAAAGATTTATGGCCTGTTCAGTATTGACCAGTTTCATATCTAATCCAGCAATCTTTGTCCAATTGCCTGCAAATAAGCTGGATTCTCAAATGCTCATTAACTTATTTTTTATTCAAAAATTAATGACTCAAATAAAATCTGATACATATGCATTTTATATTTGTCTGAAAGTCATAGCTTTACCTTTTTGAAATTTATACTTTTTAACTTGGCGTGGCGGCACATACCTGTGTTCCCAGCTACATGAGAGGCTGAGGAAAAAGAATCACTTGGGCCCAGAAGGTTGAGGCTGCAGTGATCTGTAATCATGCCACTGCACTATGCCCTGTGTGGCAGAGCAATACCCTGTCTCAAAAAATAAAAAATAAAAATAAAGAAATTTTCACTTTTTTAGGTTATGCATGGTTTTGCATATCTGGTAGCAGAATAAAGAGGGGAGGCTACAAAACAATAATCACAAAGAATGTCATGGGCAGGGAGAAAACTCTGGAGTTCATCTTAAATGAATCTCTCACAAGTACTGCCTGTGATGGCGGTGGTAGGCCATCTGGAGTGGTGGCTGCCTTCATCCTGACTGCAGCAGGGAGGCAAGGTCAGGGCTGCATGCTCCATAGAGCCAGGAGGAAATTCCAGTCAGGGACAAGTGGCAGCCTCACCCCTTCTGAACTGGAGGAGGAACTCCTTGGGTGCCACTGCATCCACGCAAGCCAGGGCTGTGGCCCCAAACATCCCTGTGCTCTCAGGCGTAGGCAGGAATCCCACCCTACCAGGCACAGCTGCAGCCACCCAAACCACTACTGCCCACAAGAAAAGAGGGGGTGGGGGGTGGGGTATGCTTCCAGCTCCACTGAGCAGGCAGGAGCCCTGCCCTCTGGGGATGCAGCTGCAGCTGCCCTAATTGCAGCTGTGGAGCCATCCCTGCACTCTTGAGTGTCTGGACAGTCCCCTCCTTGCCCTTACAGACTCCAAAGTACCTGCTTCCACTGTCTGGCTTCCCCCTGCTGTTGGTTCCTACACCAATCTCAGAGCAGAGTCAGAACTGAGCCCAGGCACTGTCACAGCATGACTAGGTGTGTACATACTCACAGAAGTGCTGACACACCAGCCTCCTGCCTCCTTGGCCCTCTCTGGACTTTCAAAACTGATGACCATGAGAGGAAAGCCAAGGGGTGGCTGAGGGCCAACCTGGCTTGCAGACAGCCCTCAGCACGAACAGTCTGGGATCCATCAAAGGCAGCAGAAGGCAGGCAGGCTCCTGGGCAGAAAGGGGCGAGTTCTCACTGAGGCCCCACCTTGAGGCCAGAGAAGGCCTGAAGACTGCAGTCTGGGGTACCAGTCCTGCTGAGCAGAGTGGGAACTTGTGTGCCCTTTCTGGGCCTGCCCATGGCTGCCCATGGACCAATTGCCATGCACTTCCTCCCTTCTGAGGACCATAAAAGCCCCAGGTTCAGCCAGAGTTGGGCAGAGGTTGGGATGACCAGAGGGGAGCTACCCACTCCAGGGCCTCCTCTCTGCTGAGACTCAAGCAGACATCGGGAAAACCAGCTACAGAAAGGAACCACACACTCAGGTCCTCCTTTCTACTGAGAACTGCGGAGATGTTGGAATGACCTGCCTGCGGAGAGGAGCAATTCCTTCCAGGGCTTCTTCTGTGCTAGGAGCTGAACACTCACTGGGACACCTTGGCTGTGGAAAGGAGCTGCTCCCTGTGGAAAACTGAGCTCTTTGAAGTTCCTCTTCATCTTGCTCAGCCTCCACTTATCTGCGTACCTCATTCTTCCTAGTCACATGACAAGAACTTGGGACCTATCAAATGGTGGAGATAAAAGAGCTGTAACACAAACAGGGATGAAATATGCCCCTTGCCTGCCATGTTGCAGGTAAAGAGAAGGAAAAAAGAGCTGCAGCTCTTCAGGGACCCCAGACGTGGGAACTCCCTGAGCCAGAGCTGTGACTCTCTCTATAGGGCCCTATGGTTCCTGGCATCTCCAAGCTTCCAGTGCTAACATGTTCCCCTGTGTAAACCGTGGGGGCTGCTTGCACTGCACCTGGTCTGACTGCAGCCTCACAAAGAGCCAGCAACCATTTCAGCCTCACAAAGAGCCAGCGGAGTGGTGCTGCTCACCCCGCTGCAGCGGTTGGCATATCTGACTGTGGGCAGTGTCTGGACCCCACACTCACTCACACATGCCTTGCTGTTCCAAGGCTGACTTGCCCTTGGGAGGTGTGGGACCCAGGCTGGTAGTGTGAGCCAAGCACAGTCTGCTAGGCTGAGTAGCTGAAATGAGCCCAGTGGGCCTGAGCAAAACTTGGGCTAAGGTGCCACTGGCGACAGAGGTTTCCAGCTAGAGAAACAACAACCCAAAGATCCTGTAATACCTGAAGAGTCAGTATGGTTCTGTTGTACATAATAGTTGTGCATGATGGATTGCCAAAATGCCTCATTATTAATGAGTTAAACAAAACACTTAATATATGTTCATTTTATATTTACCTGAGTAAAAATTTTACCTTTTTGGTAATATACATTTTTAGTTTTGGAAGGCATCTGAGGATTCCCAAGTGGACTCATGTAACAGTCAATAAATTATTGAGGAAGTATACTATATAAACTCATGGTGGCTGAATAAATCTTCATAGACTCCTAAAGGGTATCCCAACCAAAAAACAAAACTTTACCTTCACTGACTTTGTTTTCCTGTCACACATACTACCTCATTTTTTAAACTGACATTGATGTTTTTTTCCTCTGTTTTTCTAGTTTGTACATGGACATGAAGTTATTTACAATTAGTAACAGCAGTCTCTGTTATGTAAGAGATGATAGAGAATCCCAATATTTAGTTTTTAAATTAGGTCTGAGTTTTTCTTTAAATGAAGCAATTAAAACATCTTGATTTACAGTGTCAGAACAAATATCTATCTTATTTACCATTGTGTCACAAATGTCTACCACAGCTTTGTTCTACCAAGAGTAGGCATTTGCTACTTGTTGAGTAAGTAATAGTGTTGCATCAGTGATTGTGTTTTCTTCCTTGCCACATTTATTATGTTAGTAGGTGGTAATGTTTCTTCCAGTGAACCCTTTTTGCACTTTATTGTCCTCCTCTCTGAGTTCTAGCAGACTGTATTTCAAACCAAATGGATAAACTTTTGAAATACCACTCTATGTGACCACATTGAGTCCTTATGTGCCACTAAAACCTATTTAATGGAAGACACCTCAAGTTGAAAAATACCTTCTGGAAAATATTATATTTTAGTAAAAAGTAAATAAAAATGAATTGTGGTTAAAACTCCATCTAGAATATATTTTGTTTGTTTCTGACAGATTCTTATCTAAATCTGACTATAGTAATGTTTTATCTCGCCTTAAAAATGCAGATGGATCAATTTATTTAAACATTGCTAGAGTTTGTTGAGCTATTAGAAGTCTGGGGATAATCAATACACAAACCTTTTTTTTTTTTTTACAAATATTTTTAATAATCTAATACATGACTGGAGAAATCATTTATCCTTTCTCATAACTAAAACCCTGAGACTTCTCTGGCTAATCTTATTGCCTTACTCCTTGTGCTTTCTTTTTTTTCTTTGTAGAGATCATACTTTTCATTAGTTTTTGAGAGCTGTCAGTAATATTTTTATCAAAGTGCCTCAAAAAGCCCAAGACTCTTCATCAATTAAGATATCTCATGTTTTTATCTCGCTATTTCCTTAACTCAAAAAAGTAGCTCCTTCATACATTAATTTTTTAATGCAGAACAATATAAGATTAAGAAAGATTATATTAACAAACATGGCAAAATACAAAGATTTAGGCCACATAGCTAGTATACAATGCCTGGTTTATTATCTATTTTATATCTAAAAGCCATGGTAGTATTCTGTATCTTTAATTTTTCCAAATTATATATCTTTCTCTTTCTTAAGTCTCTAGTTCTTATGCATTGAACTCCTCCCTCTCTAATATTCGATTTTATCAAAAACTAAATAGTCATTCAAAGTGGTGGTTTTCTTGGTTGGGCATTGTATACATTTCCATTAAGACAGCTCCAAAGATTCAAATGGGAAAGAACATATTAAAGCATTTTCTGTTACCTAAGCATATTGAATATTTAACCAAGCAACATTCTTGAAAAGACAAGGTGGTGTTAACTAGAATAATATACCCCATAAAGATTAACTGAATAGCCAACTATTTATAGTAACTACCACTATTGCCTTCCAAATACAGAATTTACCACTGTCCTAAGTACTCTAATGGGATGGGAGCAAAGTCATCTATTTTTAAAAACCTCTAGCACTTCAAATTCCTCATATTAAAAGTGAATATCGTACCCTTTTCTCCACATCTATTCTTCCTTTTGTGGACTGTAGTCCATAAACCACTTCAAATGTCATTCATAGTTAGGAAAATAGCAGTGATTTTTTTCTCCTTATACATTGATTTCTGAATTTGTCCCTGAAGAGTGTACTCAGAATGTTTTTTCTTAAACGCAATCCTGATTATATCAATTTTAAATAGAATTATGCACAGTAGTTGTTAGAATAATTATATGAATTAGTCAAGTGGCATTGGAAATATCAATCTAAAACATGGAGAAACAGATTTGATTAGAAATTCATTAGCAAATTATCATGACAGGTACTATACACCCAACAAGTCAAGAACACTATTCAGTGGCAACTTAAGCAACTGGATAGTAAGGTCAAAAATATCAGCGAAATCTTATATAGAGTAAAATGTATTTCAATCAGAGAAGACATCCATTTTGTAGTCAGAGCCATTAATGAGTTTGGTTGAAACAACGGCAACTCAAGTATTCATTCTATAACAGACATCAATAATTTCTGGATGTTACTAATCAAGTTTATATAAACCAGTCAACATGAACTGATAACTATAGCATTAGGAATAATACATACACTGATTTGCACTTTTCCTTTTTATAGCATCTTTATTGTATAACTTTAATGTAAGTTCAACGCAGCAACTAAACTATATTCATTTTATTTCAAGAAATTAGGTGTATTTAGATATCTAGGTGGAACTATATTACAATTCCTTTAAAATCAGATCATCCTTACATATTCAGCAAAAAATTAATTGTATTATCTCTTTAATATTTAATGGTAAATCAAACTTCTCTTCATCGATGTAAAACCTTCTTAATTCCATATCCCCATGCAGTGATGAATTCAACTTAAATTCAGCTCACACAAAAAGTGATAATCTCTACTACCTTCTACTCATTAAACTCTGAGGGAAACATTGAGTGGCAGTATTTAGGATTATTGCTGTTTTTTAAAAGGCAAGGCCTTTTCAAAACAGATGCTCATCCACAAACACATCCAGAACATATTATTTTTCAGGATTTTAAAGCCACTTTAAAGAGTCACTAGAGGAAAAAATTGTGTATCAATCTCCAAGGTGCTAGGGTTGAATTAATTCCTGTCTTGCCATTCATTCTGAGGAGTCCCAGTGTCAAAAACAATATTTTATCATGAGTTTGCATGTCATATTAGACCAAAGTTTTGATTTCTTAAAAGTAAAATTCTAGAGTAGAGATATTTCTTGGGGTTTTCTCATCCTATAGACTTAATTAAGAACATTAGATAATTATGTTGTTCCTTAAAATAAATTCTATAAATGTGAAAATATTAGCAATGTATTAAGTATTATAACCTCCATCCTCTTTGAAGAGTCCTTATTTCATCCTTCTTTCTTTCTTTCTTTCTTTTTTTTTTTGAGACGGAGTTTCGCTCTGTCACCCAGGATGCCTGGGTTCACGCCATTCTCCTGCCTCA
The DNA here is from genome assembly GCF_008728515.1 of Papio anubis. Lineage (NCBI taxonomy): Eukaryota > Metazoa > Chordata > Mammalia > Primates > Cercopithecidae > Papio > Papio anubis. Next base: position 92,730,337 of record NC_044980.1, read on the forward strand.
GCCTCCCGATTATCTGGGACTACAGGTGCCTGCCACCACGCCAGGCTAATTTTTTATATTTTTAGTAGAGACGGGGATTCACCGGTTAAGCCAGGATGGTCTCGATCTCCTGACCTCATGATCTGCCGCCTCCGCTTCCCAAAGTGCTGGGATTACAGGCGTGAGCCACCGTGCTCTTATTTCTAAGCAACCATGTTTTAATCTTTATTATTTTAAATTGCAAAAGCATCAGAGGAATCTTGTGCAGAGAGATTGTGTCCTTCCACAGTGTTGACATTATATTTTTAATTTTTAATGGACGTTTACAGTAACTCAGTTTGAAAATTTGATGAAATCAACACCCCCACAAACTTAGCCCTTCATTAACTCAGTGGAAAGCTTAATGATGTCTATGGTTGCCAATATACAGTCACATTTTTCTATGTATCTACTCAAATAGTTCCAGAAAAGGTCAGATTGAATTTATAACAATGGTTGGGCTGCTGTAGATATATATCACTAGAGGAATAATAAAATACAGTCTTTGAAATGATTTTACTGCCAACCCAGAAGAGCCATCAGAAATGTTAATTATGACAGGAGCAGTGAGTGCTGTTGGATCATAAGCCCTAAAAGATCTTACTGTCTTAATTTTACTTAAGGAAATGAAGAAATACAGATGCACATAGAAGACGGCTTTTCTTTCATGAAACATTAGACTTTTTAAAGTCTGTTTTATAAATATACCAATCATACATACATAAGCTAGTACATATTTAGACTGAACTTTTGTTTTAAAAAATCGATATATTTTCTGTTACTTTTAGGCATTTGAATATCTTAGAAAATTGCATAAACTGAGCTAGCCAGTGAGTACAACGGAAGAGCAATCATCTGGTGGCTTCCAACATTGACACCAGTCACGCTTCTTCCATTGACATGTAGTCTCATGCGGGGCTAGTGATATATTTCTTAAACCAAAGAGGCTATATATGTAAAACAAAGCTATTGAACTAGGCGATATCTTAAAATACCTTACAACTTTAAACTTTACTACATGGTTTCCTATTTACTTTCTACAGTGCTAAAAATAAAAAGCATTGTAACTTCTCCAGTTGTCTGGTTAAGATTAATTGAAACAATTTGCAAACACTTTCAGGTTGAAAGAACATTATTTATTGAAACAATGTAGTTCAGTCTTTTTTTATTCTTATCTGTTGTAGAAAGTACATTTTATATTTAATGTAGCACTGGCCTAGGAGATATTGAACCTGAATATAGAGTTTTCTTACAACATGAAGCAATAAAGAACCATCAACTTTGAAATATCCCATTACACAAGACTATTATTGCACCTAAATATTCATTCCTAAATTTTGGACAATGGGACTTATTTTAATAAATTAAGTACAGACATATTTGGAAATTAGTTTTTAATCCTTAGTTAGCATAAACAAGATGAATTCTCTTTTCCTGCACTGAAAAATTTCTAATAATACCTCTTAGGAAACTATTCAAGAATCCCCCTCATTGTCATGGGTTATTTTCTGTGGCAAATTAATAGACTCAGTGTTGTGTGTGTTTTAGTCATTATTGTTTGCTTTGCTTTGTTTTGGCTTTAGCTCCAGCAGTCATTTTAGCAATCTCAAGTTTCCACTGAGATTTCCTTGGTGAGCTTCACTCAAAAGTACTTCGCCACTTGCCCACAGAATTGAAAAGTTAGTATTTATAAATCCTTTAGTTCTCGGTTGGTCTTCTGGTGGTCTTGAATCATGAGTGAGTTTCATATTGGAAATCATAGTCTCCTGTGAAATTTTGTTTTAATTATGTAACTATTTAACTTTTTGTGTATTTTTATTATTTTGTGTGTGAACTTCCAGTTTGGTTAGTTGTCTATGATCCTGTTTGGATAAGAGAAGCTATTGTTGCCTTTTCATGGATTTATTTAATTCTGTTTTTCAGCTATAAAAGAAAAGCTTTCTGTATCTGTTCTATGTGAAGGATGTGAGTTCTGTGCTTTAAACTGTTATGCCCTCCTCCCTCAATGTAAACTATTTTAATTTACCTTTCCTTTTGCTTATAAAGTTTATCATGACATGTATACTTAATGAATACCTGATCAATGCAGTCAGGTGTAACACAAGTGTAAATTAATGCTTCAGATTATAAAGTCTCAAAAATACTTCAAGGGCTTCTGTGCTAATTTATGGAAATTTCTGAATGTTTTTATAAATTTTGAATTTTTTTTTAAGATAAACTTTGCTGTTTAGACAGGAACTCAAAAAAAGATTATTCTTTCCTTGGTTATAAAATATTAAAAAAAACTTGTTTCATGTTTTAAAATAATTTAAAGTGCTAATAGTTTTTAATAATAGTGTCATTAAACAATGTAAAGTATAACTGTATATGTAAATTTAAATGTATACACACTAATATAATATTAATAAACAAAACTTTTAAAAGTGATACAAAAAAGAGGTTGGATTGCTGCTCTAGGAATGAGGCAACAAAGACAACTATTATATGTTTTTTGTTTTTGTTTTTTTTTTTTGGACGGGGTGGCTTATAGGGGATATGTTCTACAATTTATAATATTGTTATCGCTAAACCCAACTTCCACATTTACAATCAAGAGAGAAATAAGATTTTTAAAAACTTTTTTGGAAAACGTCTAGGAAAACATCATATGTGCTTCTTCCTCATAAAAATGGAGAGATGTCAAAAAGCATTAGGCTTTTAAAATTAGATTAACTAAAATTCTACAGATCTCAATGAAGTAAAAACTTTTGTTATACTTCAAGAATTTAAGAAAAACCTCAGAAATTGTAGAATAAGTTCAGCTTTCATATGTTAGAATATATTTTTTAAAATTATGTTTTATGTTTAAATACTCTTACCAATTAAGAATATGCATAATACACTTTATTACATCAATGATAGGTGCTTGAGCATTGCCAGTGCCCTCTCTGCTGCCAATAATATGTTCTTATGCCAAAATGATTTATGACTAAGTCATTATAAGCGTGTATTTGTATACACACCTCTACATACATGTTTTATCTTAATAGAAGTGCCTATTTTCCTTCATTCTGGTATTAAAATAAATTCACCAGAGCCATTTAATCTTATCAACCATAGGGGGATTCTGATAATTTTTCCCCTCTTACACTTGCCTAAAGCTTCCTTTCCAAGCTATGGATCAGAAATACAAAAGAAACATTAAAAAGTTTCAGAAAACTGTACCAGATGCTATTGAATACAATAACAATAAGAAATAAAGTATGGATTCGGGCTTCCCAGAGTAAGTGGCTATTTTGCCACAAGCAAATAATTTTCAAATATGATAAAGTAGCTGCGTCATTATTTCTTTTTTAAAAAAGTTTATTTATTTATTTATTTATTTGTTTATTTATTTATTTATTTATTTATTTTTTGAGATGGAGTCTGGCTCTGTTGCCTGGTGCCCAGGCTGGAGTGCAGTGGCACGATCTCGGCTCACTGCAATCTCTGTCTCCTGGGTTCAAGCGATTCTCCTGCCTCAGCCTCCCGAGCAGCTGGGACTACAGGCACCCGCCACCACACCCGGCTATTTTTTTGTATTTTCAGTAGAGATGGGGTTTCACCCTGTTAGCTAGGATGGTCTCGATCCCCTGAACTGCTTCATGATTTCTATACATTTTCAGTTCAATAGCATATGGAGTACTGATATGAGACTGAGTAACCCAAACTATGTTGATCAGAATTGACACTTAATAATAGAACTGTTGGTTTATATCTAAATTTCTCAGTTATTTTAATAATGAAATATAGAGTTTTTTTTCTTTTTTTATTACAAGTTCCGAAAGTCTCCTTACCTAGGCAAACCATTTACTAGAGTATGCAAAGTCATCACTGTATTAGGAGATTTAACTAATGGTTGAGTTTGTCATCTTTTTCTAGAATACTGGAAATTAACTGTTTACTAGGGTGTTCTGCTTAAAACGTTCCTATTTGTAAATATAAGATTTATCCATTGAAACTTTTTGGATTAAAAAAACAGAAAAATCTAGTTTTACTGGACACTTTTAAAATGATAACTTGTGTTAATTTGATTCGTATCATTATGACATAAATATCTAAGCTATGAAAGATAATATCTTTCATTATAAAACCGCGTCATGTAAAGTCTTGCTGATGGTGTCACATTACTGGACATTACTGACACTTTTTGTTCAAAAACTAATGTTCTACTGATCAGAACAATACAATTTTTCTATTACCAACTCAGTAATTTTTTATTATAATAGATCAGAGATATCTTAGAAATATATGTTTGAAATATAACAAGTATATTTGTTGTGACCTTGTGGCTTAGTGTGTTTAGGCCAATATAATATTGTCCCACAATGTGGGCTTTGGTGATAGGATTCTGCTAAGAAAGATTATATTCAATACTGGAGTTTTAATAGTTCTGCACATTAGTATCCTAAAATACTTAATCTTATCTTGAAAGAAAATCCTCTTAGGATGACAGACAGACAGACAATAAAAATAAGTATCCCAATTACAATAGAACTTATTTAAGATACAAGATCAAATATTAAGTTTCATCACAACTGTCTCTAATCAGCTGAGGACATAATGAGCCATCAACCTGAGATGACCATAGTATGCCAGACCCTTCATGAATGTAACTAAAGACTCTTTCTGTGCAGTGGTATTTCTTTAAAGATGTGTGTAGACAACTGTGAACTCACTCCATATTATCCAACATATGAGTTTTCTCAGTAATTATGATAAACCCTTTGAACTACTACTTTACATTTAGATCTATGACTTTCCCCTTAGAGAGATCTTCAGTGATTTTTTTTCTTTGAAATATGTTTATTTGTCCAAGAAGTTGACACAAATTTATAATGCTGACTTTTTTAAGTTTGATGGTTACTATGTTAAAGAATAAAACAATAACTCTTGAGACCTAAGAAAACACACAAGTAAAGCAATCAAACACAGCAGCAGCAGCAGCAGCAAGAACCTACTAAAAATTTTAATTTACAAAGTTGATGTTTATATGGTCATCTAAGCTGATTAATTATTATTTGCTTAACTCAAACTTTGAATAATTTATACTCCAGGGTCAATATAAATAGCAGTGGGTAAACACTAGAATATAAAGATAGTAGGTAAGAAATTTTCTAGAGCTAATTTGCCAACTGTCAGATAAAAGAAAGTACCAAGTTGGATGAACCTTGAAGAATATAATCTGATTATTTTAAATAACATAGGAGGTGCAAATGTTCATTTAACTGGAAACTTATTATATAATTAAATACATACTTAACATAGCAGTACTCTATATAGTGACCTGTCTCTTCATGTGCCTACCATAAAGTATTTAAGTGTATGTCTATATTTTCAACATAAGTTTTCAAATTAACTAATGAAGTAAATCATTACCAGTATCATGACAGTATTTTATATCTGAAAGCTTGGCCGAGCGTGGTGGCTCAGGCCTGTAATCCCAGCACTTTGGGAAGCTGAGGCGAGTGGATCACGGGGTCAAGAAATCGAGACTATCCTGGCCAACTTGGTGAAACCTCTATCTCTACTAACAATACAAAAAATAGCTGAGTGCGGTTGCAGGCGCCTGTAACCCCAGTTACTCAGGAGGCAGAAGCAGAAGAATCACTGGAACCCGGAGGCAGAGGTTGCAGTGAGCCAAGATCATGCCACTGAACTCCAGCCTGGCGACAGAGCGAGACTCTGTTTAAAAAAAAAAAAAAAAAAAAATCAAAGGGAACTTAGTGTTTAAAGCAAAAATAATAATAAAATATTTTATGGTTTATAATATGCAAAGTTATGACAAATAGCATAAAGGCTGAATGAAAATAATTGCCAGTGTAATATTTTAAGGTTTTATGCTATTTATTAAGTGGTATAAAACCTGTAACTAACCATACTTAATTATGAAAGGCTGAATTATTTCACCCTAAGTTCAAAATGAATCTCAAGACACTTGTTTGCACCATCTCTGTTTCCTGGTTATATTATATACTTAGTACCTGTATTTGGCCATTCTTGCATTTCTATAAAGAAATACATGAGAATGGGTAATTTATAAGAAACAGGTTTAATTGGCTCTCAGTTCTTCAGGTTATACAGGAAGCATAGACTTTATATGCTTCTGGGGAGGCCTCAGGGAACTTTTACTTATGACAGAAGGCAAAGCAAGGGCAGGCACTTCACATGGGGAAAGCAGGAGCAAGAGAGAAAGTGTGGGACGATGGTGGGGGAAGATGCCACACACTTTTAAAGGACCAGATCTCCTGAGAGCTCACTTGCTATAGCGAAGACAGCACCAAGCCATAAGGGATCCACCCCTATGACCCAAACACCTCTCACTAGGACCCACCTCCAACACCGGTGATCACAATTCAACATGACATTTGTACAAGGACAGATATACCTACTATATCAGTACCCAAGCAACAAAAATTCAACAACAACAAAAAATGGAAAACAACATTAATAGCAATGAGTGATTTTATAAATCTCATTAAAAGAGTTAAAGAAATGGTATATAGTAAAATACTTATAAATACATAGCTGAATTCACAAAAAAAAAAAAAAGGAAAAGTTTTCCTAGTAACTATAAATGTAGACAATATAGGACTTCAGTGTGTATTCATGGCTGTCCCTGGAGAATGCCAGTCTGCAAATGCCTTGCCTGTAATGATCACCTAGATACCGGGTACACAAAATTGGAAAGTCCTTCCTAAAGTCAACGATCTTAAAAGTTCAGCTTTTAAAGATCAGCTACACAAAACTATCTGGTTTGGCTTAGAATTTGTGTGGGTAAAAACCCACTTTAGAGTGTATAACCGTGGGCCATCCTCATATAAGATTTTGGGTTCATTTCATTTTAGCAGCGTGATATAGAGAATTTCACACTGAAAAACTAATAATTAAAGAGTTTTAAGAATTGTAACAGCCTAAGAAAACACTCTTAACAGGTCTCACACAAGTAAATTGTATCTTTGGAAGAAGGTAATAATTTCACAAGGTGAATGACAGATACAAGGAGGAATTTGAGCTGAGAAACTGGTAGGCATGTTGGCAACCAACTTTAGTGATTTAAACATATAACAAAGTAAGCACAGATTTACAGAATTAAATGAGTAAATTGAAAGAAAATCTATCAATTCAGGAGGCATTCTTAAAACTCTTAGTAATACAAAGGCACAGCAAATTTTTGGATTATTACAGTTTTATGTGAAAGAGAAAAAATAAAAAGTAAATTGATACACTTTATATTTGAACAAAGTAAGTCAAAAATTTATATAAAAGCTTATGTGGGATTTAAAGAGAAGAGATGTGAGTGATGATTTTAAAGTATATACATGTTTTGTTTTGCTTCTACTCCACATATTAATTATAGTGGATGACAAGTGTTTGTTTGCATACTCAGTAATTTTCTATAAAGTTTAGATATTGTTTGTCATGATTAGTTGAGAAGTTAAGAAACATATCCTCAATATTGACAAAAAGATTTCTAAAATTTTTCATCAAGAAAATACACAAATGAAAATTCTACCTTCATCATAGCAAATTTTATCACATTTCAACGTGTGGAAATATTTGTAAGTCAAAAAACATTTTTCTGTGATTTTGGAAATAGCTCTCCTCATTTTTTCTCTTTCACATAAAATTGTAATTATCCCAAAATTTGCTGTGCCTTGATATTACTAAGAGTTTTAAGAATGCCTCCTGAATTGATAGATTTTTCTTTCAATTTACTCATTTAATTCTGTAAATCTGTGCTTGCACTGTTATATGTTTAAATCACTGAAGTTTGTTGCCAACATGCCTACCAGTTTCTCAGCTCAAATTTCTCCTTGTATCTGTCATTCACCTTGTGATAAATTATTTCCTTCCTCCAAAGATACAATTTACTTTAATTTTTTCCATGCAGATATAGTCCCCTAAGAATACAAAATCTATGAATGAGGGATATCTTTACTATATTTTAATACCAGTTTGAAATGTCAGTGCTTTTTTTCAAGGATACAGTTTTGAGTCAAATGTGCAGCGTTGTGTCTTTTAAAAGAACTGTAATATTTTGAAATCATTTATGTGATTTTCTGTGGTGACTATCATTAAATAAAGCATTAACTAAGAATGAATCACTAGCTATCAATTTTTAATAAATACATTGTATATTTATTAAAATATTAGTATCAATACAATATCCTAAATTGCTCTTAGTGGCAGTATATGAAATTAATAGAAGTATAATTATGCTTTATTCAGGTACACCTCTGAAACATTAAAATTAAATATCTAATTATGTTCCCTGGAAGGACTAACAAATACGAAAACAGATACACAAATCTTTGTGCTGTTTTCATACTGCCTTTTCCTTCTATTGCCAAATTAAAAATAAAATAAAATAAAACACTTACTTTTTTGAGGCAAAATTCTTTGGGTGTAGATAAACCTCCACTTTCTTCCAGATTTCTTGTATTCAGTTTTTAAAAATAGACATTATTCTTAAAGTAGTTTTAGGTTTACAGCAAAATTGAGCAGAAAGTACACTTTCATGTATACGCTGTCCCCCAAGACATAGTCTCTCCTACTGTCAAGATCCTTCACCGGCCGGGCGCGGTGGCTCAAGCCTGTAATCCCAGCACTTTGGGAGGCCGAGACGGGCGGATCACGAGATCAGGAGATCGAGACCATCCTGGCTAACACGGTGAAACCCCGTCTCTACCAAAAAATACAAAAAAAACTAGCCGGGCGAGGTGGCGGGCGCCTGTAGTCCCAGCTACTCGGGAGGCTGAGGCAGGAGAATGGCGTAAACTCGGGAGGCGGAGCTTGCAGTGAGCTGAGATCCGGCCACTGCACTCCAGCCCGGGCGACAGAGCGAGACTCTGTCTCAAAAAAAAAAAAAAAAAAAAAAAAAAAAAGATCCTTCACCACGGGTGTATGTTTGTTACAATCTGTGAACCTACATTGATACATTATTATCATCCAAAGTCCATAGTTTACATTAGGATTTATTCTTGTTTTATAGTATATGGTTTTACAAATATATTACATGCCATTGTAACTTAAAGTATAATTTCACTGCCGTGAAAATCCTTTGTGTCCCTACTATTCATTGCTCCTTCCTTGCTGACAATCACTGATATTGTTTTAGCATACTTTTTTATTGTCATATAATTGGAACCATATATTATGTAGCCTTTTCATATTGGTTTCTTTCACTGAGTTATATGCATTTTAGATTCCCCCATGTCTTTACATGGCTTGATAACTCCCCCTTTTTTTAGCACTGAATAATATTTCATTGTCTCTATATATTACCGTTTACTTACCTATTCACCTACTGAGGACCTCTTGGTTCTTTCTGAGTGTCAGAAATTATGACTAAAGCTGCTATAAACATCCACGTTCAGGATTTTGTTTTTTTTGTGTGTACATCTATGTGAAGGGCATGTTTTCAACTCCTTTAGGTAAGAGAGAAATTGCTGGGTCATATAGTACGAACATGTTTAGTTCTGTGAGAAATCACCAAACCATCTTCCAAAGGGGCTGCACCATTTTGCATTCCCACTAATAATAGGAATTCCTATTCTTCACATCCTTGTTAGAGGCATTTTAGACTTTGGCCATTTTAGTAAGTGTGTGGTAGGTCTCTTTGTTGTGTTAATTAGTGTTTTTTCTGAATATATATGATGTGGAGCATCTTTCCATATGCTTATTTGCCATCTCTATGTCTTCTCTGTATATCTGTTTATTCATATATGTTGGCCATTTAAAAAATTTGATTGCTCATTTTCTTATTGTTGAGTTTTAAGTGTTTTTTATTCACTTAGGACAACAGTCTTTTGACAGATATATATTTTGCAAAAATTTTCTTCCAGCCAATGGATTGTCTTCTTATTCTGTTTACTTGTATCTAATTTTGACTTTTACTACAGCTGTAAAACCTGGAGTCATGCAAAAATCAGTGTTATATAATATACTTGACTAAATGTCTGTTCATTCCAGAATATTAGCTTTAGTGTCAGATGCACTTTGATTCTAATCCCACATCTTCCACTGACTGATTGTGTGACCTTTAAATTACTATCAAATCCTTTTAATATTTATCTCATCAGATGATTTGTTGTGAGAATTAAATAGCATTTGTGTCATCAAAGCTCTGTCAGAATTTAAGGAGTAGAATAATATATACAGACACACAAGTCAATGAGGTGATATTAGAAGACTACATAAGGAATTTATGAAACAGTGCAATTTCAGCTGCAGTAGTCAGAGCTCATGGGGGCTGCAACTCTGTTCAGGGGATATACAATCATTTAGCACACAGTAAAGTCATATGGACTCAGTTCTTTATTGCTTCCTTAGCAGCAGCTATAAATTATTTGTTATTCTAGTGCTTCCATCCATCATAATGGTTTCTCCTGACTTCATTATTTATGTGCTTCAGCTTCTGATATTCGTATACACTACCTATCCTCTATCTTCATGTTTTACATACAAAGTCTTCAAGAAAGAAGAGCTGATTCACTTGGTTCACAAAACTAATACACCAAAATAATTATTAAACTGCTGCTTCATCTATAGTTGGACAACTTTGGGTAAGATATTCATTGCATGCCCAATTAGCTGTTGCAAGAGTGGTGAAGCCTTGGGCTCAGCTGTAGCAAGAAAATTTCTCTGTGCTTTTCAAAAATATTTCATTAAAATTGAAAAAATATATATATAATATTTACATATAAAATACAACATGTCATGTTGCACTATTATACCTCAAAATTACTGCATTTCAATCATACTGGCTTTATATCCCAAATTAGCAAACATGTCGCGTCCATAGGGTCTTTGGCTTTGTCCTTTACATTGCTGGGAACACACTTTCCTAGATATTTTCATAATTGGTCTGTTTGAATAATTCAGGACTCTCCTTGAACATACTTTCTAAAGTGTTAGACTTTCCCTGGACAACCATCTAAGGTCACTCCCTATTCAATGACCATGTTTTATTTTCTCTACACTACACACCACTGTCTAAAATTGTTTACTTTTTTGTTTGTTGGCCCATTGAAATATAAGTATCACCAAGCCCTGAACTGTGGTCATTTTGTAATGCTAAATCATTGACACTACGCACTGACTAAGACAGAGAAGCTACCTGTCAGGTGATTTTGAATACATGAATAACTTATTGGCAGGCACTTAGAACAAAATACTACAAAACACCTTGTACAATATGAGAGCTGATTCTGATAAATGCTCCCTAAAGTTTAAGGTGTGAAAATATTATATATTTTTAAATTTTTGAAAATAGAACTTGCATATATTTCCTCAATATGTGTAGGCATTGTTTGTTGTTTGGTTTTTCGGGGCAACTGGGTGTACTAAAAGACCTGAAACTCTATTTGGGTGGGAACACTCCACAAATCATTGTGGTACTACTCCAGGCACAAAAGTATCTAACTTCAATGCTCTCAGCAGCATTGAAAAAAAAAATCAGGACAACAGCAAAAATTCAGACAAAAACAAAAATAAAAACAAACAAATGAAAAATAACATTCTTTACATTTTTTTGAAATCTAGAAAGACTCATATCCTTTTAAATTTTCTATAGTTTCTCACATGATAACAGTTTATTGGACAAGGAACCTTGGAACTCCTCAAAATAAATAGATAATAGTGTTTCATTTTTGTATAGAAAGCAATTGATACTCAGTTATCCTTTCAGTATTTTTCATGACACTATTTTTTGACCCATACCACATTATGTGTATGTAAGACTAAAAAAGTAAAAATAGAATGTGAGGGGAGGTGCAGAAAGAAAAAACAGGAATAGAACCAATAAAAATGCTCAAATTTCTACTTAAGGAGTATTAGCATTATCTTAAATATTGAAATTCAAAGATACGTTTTTGCTTCTGTTGCAACTGCTTTTGCTATTTTTGTCAACAAATCTTTCTCTGTGCCTATGTCTTGAATGGTATTGCCTAGGTTTTTCTTCTACGGTTTTTATAGTTTGGAATTTTACATTTAAGTTTTCAATCCATCTTAAGTAAATTTGTGTATAAGGGAAAACCAACACCCCCTGTCAGCAGGAGGTAGCTAAGACCAGTCGTCATCCATAATCTAATGGCAGTTAGATGCACCTTTTCAGAGGGGGACATGATATAGGAGGGGGGCAGGGAAGTGCTGGGTAGAGAGGAGTGGGGTCCCTGGTGAGGGCTCCGCCCTCGGGCCTGGGCCCATGGACCTAAGTGAGGACAGGCACTCCTGCTGTGGTAAACAAAGGCATATAAATAAAGCCAAAAGACTACATCAGTGCCATATTATGAAAGACTTGATGGTGACAAGGAATTAGTTTTTTTTTCTTTTGTGGACTGTGGGAAGCCACTGTCACCTTAAAGAACTGGTATAACATGATTGTGAATATTAAAATGTTAAATTTGGTAAGGATAGAGGATGCTTAATTTGTAGACTAAGTTGACTATCTTGGAATGAAAAGAAAAAAAGGAGCATATACAGTATAATTTCATTAATATATATCAAGAAAGTGTCAGCTAATCAGTAATAACTGAAAAAAAATGATTTGCGATTGGATACTGAGGGATTCCCAAGGGGCAAAACCTTCAGGGTATTGAAAATATTCATATCTTGATTGTGGTGATGGTTATGGGTATATTCAAATATAAAAATTGTCAAAGTATATGGTTTAAATATGTTCAGCTCAGTCTATGTCAACTACAACTCAATAAAGCTGTTAAAAGGAAATCACATAACAAAAGCAACAATGAAATGTAAAAGGAAAGAAAGAAAAAATTTCATGCAAAAATTATAAATGATAAAAAATGTCAAAAAATCATAAACTAAAATAAAGGTAAATTAGAGTTTTATCACTCAATTTTCATTAAAGCCTTCAATGCTCAATAAAATTATTTTGCTTATTTTTCTGACTTCCAACTAAAATTCACACAACATCAGGAATTTAATAATTTTTTCACTGTATCCAAAAGGGCATCTGGCACACAGTAAGTGCTTAAAACATAACAAAATGAATAAGTTAAAAAGAATGACTTCAAAGTAGTATCAACAAATTGATAAGAAAAAATCATCATTATGTATTTAAAAATAATGACAGGGAGAACGCTTTTAGATTAAAACCCACAACACAGGGAGTGTTTGAGATTTAGGAAATTACACATGAAATGGTAGATATAAAAATGAGAAAATATATTTATGAATTGAAGAAATTATTTTAAATCTGCAGATTAGAAGGGGCACACTATGTAGCAAGAAAAAAATAATGTTGAAAAATCTATATTGACATATGTGGTAAACCACATTATTATTCAGCAAATAATTCCTTCTTACCCTTGGTAATTTTCTTTGTCATAAAGTCTACTTTTTCTCATTTGCTACCATTTTATTTCCATCTAAAAACTCTGTTTAGCAATTAAAAAAAAAAAATGGGGTGGGTCATATGGTACTTCTAGTTCTAGATCCTTGAGGAATCGCCATACTATTTTCCATAATGGTCGAACTAGTTTACAATCCCACCAACAGTGTATACTGGGTATATACCCAAAGGACATAAATCCATGCTGCTATAAAGGAACCTGTACACCGCATTATGTTATTTAGGCACTATTCATAATAGCAAGGGCTTGGAATCCAGCCCAGATGTCCATCAGGTAGCCAGGCACTGGATTAAGAAAATGCTTCCTGCTCACACCCATGGAATACATGCAGCCATAAAAAGGGTTGCTCCTTTGCTTAGGGATATGGATGCAGCTGGAGAACTCATCATTCCTCAGCAAAACTATCTCAAGAACAGAAAACCCAAACACCCACGTATTTCTCACTCCTTGGGAACTGAACAATGAATCACTTGGACTCAGGGGAGGGAGGGCATCACACACAGGGGAGGCCTATATCATGGGGTGGGGGACAGGGGAGAGAGGGGATTGCATTGGGAGTTATACCTGATGTAAATGGCAGAGTTGATGGGTGCTAATGAGGTTGAGTGGGTTTGTGGCTGGCAACATGGCACAAGTATACATGGCTTTCAAACCTGCGTTATGCATGTATATGGACTGGGGTGTGAGCTCTGCTCTCTCCATCAGCTCATATCTCATAAGAATGGATTAATAAACTTGTGGTTTGTTCAATCAAAAAAAATTATGTTTTCTGCAATGAATTATTTCAGTTTTATTTAATCTGAGAATATATTTACTTCACGTTCACTGCTAAAGAATATTTTTACAGCCTATAGATTTCTGGGATGAGAGTTTATTTATTTCATCTCTTTAAACATTTTATATTACTTTCTTCTGGCCTTCATGGTCTTTGATAAGAAATATAATGTCACTTGAATTGTTGTTAACCTATATGTAGTGTATAATTTTACACAAGCTGCTTTCAGGATGCTTTTTTCTTTGTCACTAAAGATTTTTTTTAGCAGTTTGATTATGATGCATCTCAGTATCAATTCTCTGTCTATCTACTGTTTGGAGTTCAGTGAGCTTCTCAAATCTATATGTTTATGTATTTTGTCAAATGTTCCAGACTTTAAAAAAAAATTTATTTGTATTTTTCTATGTAAATCTTTCTCAATTTAGACAAGTGTTTTCTCAAAGGAACCCGACGTTCTCTTCTTTCATATCCATCTTGGTTCGTCGGATTGGACATTTTCTCTTTCTTATTTCAACTTCTATTTTTTGTTCACGTAAAAGTTTGTTTCTTGGGTTCATTGTATGATGTTGAGCATGGGGTTCCATGTTAAAGTTTGTTTCATGGGTATATTGTATGATGTTGGGCTTAGGGGTACAAATGATCCCATCACCCAGGTGGTGAACATAGCACCCAATAGGTAGTTTTTTAAGCCCCTCCCACTCCTCTCTTCACCCTCTGATTTTCCCCAATGTCTATTGTTTCTTTCTTTATGGCTATGTGTACTAAATGTTTAGCTCCCACTTACATGTGAGAAATGCAGTATTTGATTTTTTGTTCCTATGTTAATTTGTTTAGGATAATAGCCTCTCAGCTATATCCATGTTGCTTTAATGGATATGATTTTGTTCTTTTGTATGGCTACATAGTATTCCATGGTACATATGTACCATATTTTCTTTATCCAATCCACTGTTAATGGATATGTAGGTTGATTCTTTTTCTTTGCTACTGTAAATAATGTTGCAATGAACATACAAATGGATGTGTCTTTTTGGTAGCATGATTGATTTTCTTTTGGGTACACGCCCAGTAATGGGATTACTGGGTCAATTGGCAGTTTTGTTTTAAGTTCTTTGAGAAATCTGCAAACTGCTTTCTCCAGTGGCTGAATGTACAAATCTGTCTCACTGGCTCCTTTGCTATCTGCATCATGCTATTAAATCCCAAACAGTAGGAGATTCTTGTTTTTCTGGTTTTAGTTTGAGTTATTAAGTTTTTCACCTATAAATTTTCAATTGATTTTTAAAAATGTTTCCATTCCTTATATCATTTATTACTTTGCTGAGAATTTCTTTTTTCATTTGTTTCAAGGGTGTTTGTTTTTGTTTGTTGGAATATTTTTACAAGATGCCTCTTTAAGCCTTTCAGATAAATGTAACATCTGTTGTTTCAAATTTGATGTTTTGTTGATTGTCTTTTCCCATCTGAATTGGTATTTTTCTGTTTCTTTTTATGCCAATGCATTTTTAATTGTCTGTTGTTCATTTTTGATAGTATGTTGTGAGATTTTGGTGACTTTAAAAAATTCTATGGTACATGCTGGTATTTTTGTTGTTTTATCATAAAATCAACCTAGTTGATTGAAACTAAGTTCTGTAGGTTATAGCTTCGATATAAGGATTGTTTCAAAATTTTTGGCTGGCTATTCAAAGCTGGTTTATCTATGGCCTACCCACTGTGTAGTCTGGGCTTTGGCAGTGGTTGATGTCATAGTTCGGTTTCCAGTGTCGGTACATGCCATTTAAATCAGATTCACATTTGCAGACTTCAGGGTTGAGCTCAGGAGTTCATAAACAACTTTCTGTGCTTAATTTTCCAGGTTTGACTCTCTCTATGATGGCCCATTGTACCCTGTGGTTCTCTGCGATTTTTTTTTTTTTTTTCTTCCTTTGGCCAGAGAGTTGGGCCTTCATTTACCTAGATCTGCTGTAAACTTCCCACATCTGTGCCTATGTATGAGACTAAGAGGCAAGAGAACAAAGAGAGGGAAAGGAAAGGAACAATAACAGCAGATTTTTTTCCCATCCTCTTGAGGCCACCATCCTCTGATTGGAGAGAACATTTCACTCCCTCTGAGTCTTAGATAATACAGCCACCCATTCTCTCTGCTGCTGCTCCTAGTAGAGGATGCACTTGTTCAAGTGCTGAGGTATAGAAGAAAAGAGAAAATATTAACAATTGATAATTTATTCAACTCTCTCTAAATCTCAGAAGACCATTGTTCTCTCCTCATGCCAGAACCAAAAGACTTTTCCTCAAGCTGACAGTCAAGGCCCATGCTCATGCCCACATCTCAAGCTGCAGTGAGTTCAGGTAAGGGAAAAAATGACAAAGTCACCTCTGCTTTGGTGATACTTTGAATTCTGTTTTTATTCATCAATTCACTTCCCAATATTAACTTTTCCAGGCCCTCAAATACATGCTGCGTGCATTCTGTCCACATTTTATGGCTGCATTCACTAGGACATACAGGGCAGGGTGTACTTACACCTACATTTCATAGAACCAGGACCTTTGAACTTATTTTTATTTTCAAGAATCTTTTTATATTAGCCATCATTAGTCCTAAAAAGAGACAGCACTGAATTTGGAAATTCAGAATAACACATTTTTAAAAATCACTTTAACACTTTATCTGTAGAATCTTCATTGTTGTAACTTTTTTTTTTTTTTTTTTTTTTTTGCTATAGTCATGTGGAAAATTAGTCACAATTAATTTTGCCAATTAACGTGCATTGCAATTGGGATAAATTCCTGTACACCTTGGAATTTCATTTCTTCAGGAGTAGAAATGAATGAGTCAAGGCAGAATTTTCTAAATTATTAGTTTCAATTCAAATTATTTTATTTAAAAATCAAATTATAAAAGTCAAAAATTCTAGCTTTTTAGTGTTTATTACCTCTCTATGGCATGTTAACCTTGGATTTTTTTTCTTTTTGATATTAAAAATTTATTCAGTTCTACATTAAACTTATCTTATTCACTGATATGGTGAAGTTTCTGCTTCATGAGAGCAAAACTGTGCAACATCGCTTTTTAACTCCACATTCATTTATGACATGTTGGTAAGTTGAATGCAGCCAGAGTAGAAATATTTACCCACCAAAAGTTATTATTACATATAATTAATCAGTTTTTTTTCTTTTGGTTCTTTCTTTTTTGAGCTGGTTATTAAATATTTACTAGAACAACACTCTTTGTACTTCTCAAGAATAGGAATTTAACTTTATAGATAGAAAAATAATTTTATTGATGGCAAATGTTAAAGATGTATTAGGATATAGATTGCATATATCAGTTCCTCCGGCAATACTATTTGCTGTCACATAATTTGGCTGTGACTTTTAACACCTTGCCTAGCATAATCAAACACACTGTCAGATTCTGTCTGCAAATAAATTGAAATTGTACAAATAAGTTGTAGCTTACATAGCGAAAACCTTGGCCATTTTTTTCAAAGCCTCTACTAATTGTGCTAGGAGCAAGGCTGGCAAATATTGACTATGGAAACTGTAGATACAGCTTATATGCTATATCCAACTGTAAATCTAACTGAAATTGGAGAAAGTTTTGCAGCAGCTGTTGTAAATTTGTTTCCAAGTAACATTCAAGTAGAAGAGTCTGGAAACATATTTTATGTGAATCACCTTGATGGAAACTAATCTTTTCCTTATAATAGCTCTTCCAAGAAGGTAGAGCTATCAAGACATATCTTCTCTGAAATGTGGAGAGAAGTTAATTGGTGGAGGGAAAAAGTGAAGTGCACATTAGTTTTGTACAGGTGGTGGGAAGCGATGAATGACTGTCATCCAAGACACATTTGTGCTGATGATTTTAATATAGTACAACAATTCAAGTTATAGTCATCTTGTAGAATAAACAGAAACCCAAATTGATCAAAACAAGAACGAACCATCTATTAGGGCAATCGTTATATAAACAAATCTAAAGATTACTAAATGAAAACAGAATACCAACCATACTTTGCCATAGTACATGAACCAGGCTATACAACCAGGCAGACTGACCTCAAGTGCCAAATCATAATCAGGTTATTGAAAAATATTGAATAAAGTGAATGTATGATGGCATTGGTTCAAAGACAGCCTGATTCATTCATTCCTACAATAGGATTTATCTAATTACTGAAGCTGTAATTATTTAAATTGTTCACTGAGATAACCAGCACTATCTCTACATTAGTGATGAGCTTAAGTTTTGGAATGCACCATCCAAAATCTATTAGATGTTACTGTGACTCAGCTGGTATGACAACTCTATCTGATATTCACATGGAGGCATTCTCTTATTTTGTGTTGCTTTTTAAAAATTAAGGTGTTTTAGGCCAGATCCAATGGCTCATGTCTGTAAACACAGCACTATGGGAGCCTGAGGTGGGAGGATTGCTTGAGCTCATGAGTTTGAGACCAGCCTGGACAACATAGCAAGACCTCATCTCTAATAATTTTTTTTAAAAAAATTATCTGGACATGGTGATGCACACCTACAGTCCCAGCTACTCAGGAGGCTAAGGAGGGAGGATCACTTGAGTCTGGGAGATGGAGGCTTCAGTGAGCTGTGATCACACCACTGTACTCCTACCTGGACAACAGAGTGAGACCCTGTCTCAAAATAAATAAATGAATGAATATAAATTAAATAAAAATAATGGTGTTTCTCCAGATTGGAAAAAAAAACAACATTGTTCCTCTTCCCCCATATCTTAAATTGAAGATGGAAAGAACAAACTTATTTATAAAAGTAGAATTTTTCTCATTATTTTGAACTGCATTGATAATATTAAAGTAACTTTGTAAGCATGACATGGTTGTGTCTTATAATTAATGTGCAGAAGATGCTGTGATATACTTATTTCTAGTTATTTCTCTAATCCCTACCTCCAAAAGTATTTGATGCAATTAACAGGTAGAAATACAGCATCTAAAAATGTAAGATTCAACAAGATATAACAATCCTCTTTGGCAATGTGACAGTTGTGGTCGTGTAGACTCCTTTTTGCTTCTGAATATATAAAAAATTTGAAATTTTTAGGAAATACAAACATAAGCTCAAAAGAAAATACTCAAATATCAGAAATTAATTCTACCAGATAAACACTACTTATGAGTTGAGGTAAAAATAAAGAAAGCTTGTTTTCTGGATGGTATTGAAGGGGAGAAGGAACAGCAATTTGGTAAAAGAAAATTAACTTTTCTAAAATCTAAGAGAAAATATATGATTACCTGATTACTTTCTACCTTGAATCATTGACCACATGTTGAAAGACCCTCTGTATAAGAAGCTGGATTTTTTTTCACATTGTAAGTGGGCTATTTTGGATAAAAATTGTTTCATTTTCATAGAATTTCCCGAAAAATATAAGACATAGCTGATAGGTATTTGTAAAATAAAGTTGTATATTCTACAGCCTCAGTAGTAGACTGTGGCTTCAAAAAGATAGAAGAAGCAAAAATTCAATACATTGGTTTGCTGTAAGGACTGTGGACATCCCAACTGGTGATGAAATAATTCTCATTGCTATACTTACAGCCTCAACAGAGACAATTTTACATTTCAAGTACTTCACTTGAAATATTATATTTTTATATGTCAAATTCTGTGACCAAAACCCAGATCAAACTAGCTTAATCAAAAAAATTGAATATTAATATATTGCCTCACACAGCTGGGAAATGGGAATTTGGTGGTTTCTGCTAGCTTCAGCTGTGAATAGACCCATGGACTTGAATTAGTCTCTAGCTTTTGTCTCCCACCCTGCTTTTCTCTTTGCCTTCTCTAGTCTTTGCTTAGCTTTATTTTTCAAGGATAATCTCACTACTTGTTGAAATATATGACTATCAACTTCACTGATGCAAATCTTCTCAGTCTAATCTCCTTCTCAGGAAAATATCTTTCCTGGTAGCTCAGGCATAACATCTCCAGTAAGATTTTTATTTTCTCAGCTTGAGTTACATAAACCTCTGAAACAAACAAGTGGCCAAACTTATGAGGTTGTCTAGTTGCTTTGATTTATGTCACATGCCTATCTCACTCTTCAGGTTATGAATTTGCTTCATCTAAAGTGTATGGTATGTGTTTCCATGAAGAAAGAGAGAGAAGGAAACAATTACAATGTCTGATGTCCACTGTATTGCCCTTTCCAAAGGCATTTTCCATTTGCTTGAGGACATTCACTTTCCAATATCTCCATTTTTCTCTCTACACCAAAAAGAATAGGATGGGCTAAATCAGTGAGCACTCTTTCACCCGTCTTTGAGTTGCATTTAGGTAACAGAATCCCTGGACCTGGATCTGCAGGACAATGAGAATTAGGTTGATTATTCTACGAAATTTTCTGAGTACAGTCTTCAAGCTAATTACATTCATAGGTCATAGATTCTCTCAAGGTGCACTTTTTTTCATTAATTTCACCCCATCATTAATTATTCAAATCTGATAGTGCTCTTTGTCTCCTCTTGGAAATCTCATTGGCTACTATGATTATTTGTCTTTATTGGTTTCATGATTTTTAATGTTTTCAACTATTAATTTTGAATTTATTATTTCCTCCTTTTAATGTTGATTAGTTTATCATTAATTTTTTAGTGTGCTAGTTGAAGCCTACTGCCTTAGTCCATTTTTGCTTCTATAACTAAATACCACAGACTGGGTAATATGTAAATAATAGAAATGTAGTTCTCACAGTTCTGAGGCTGTGTGTTTCAAATCAAAACATGGGCAAGTTTGATGTCTGGAGAGGGCCTGGTCTGTGCTTCAAGATAGGAATTTGTTGTTGTATTCTCCATAGGAGAAGGTATAAGGGCTAAAGAGCCTAATATTTTGTCTTCAAGCTCTTTTATAAAAGTCTTGATCCATTTTTGAGGGAGGATCTCTCATGACTTAATCACCTTTCAGATGGTTTCAACTCTTAATACCATTGCATTGGGAATTAAGTTTCAACATGAATTTTGGAGGGGACAGAAACCTTCAGACGGCAAGGCTGATTTTACACATTTTTTTATCTTGTCATAGGTCTGGATACTGTTTTCTAACTTCAGACTTAGAATTAGCCAATCTACAAGAAGCCCACAAAGTCTAGCTAACTCCTTTCCTCCACTTGTCATACATAAGCTGCCCCCACATATGGCTCCAGCTTGCTGCTACCTTGTCCCTGGGAGCAACACCTTATGTGACCCTGTCTAGCAGCCTTCTCTAATTCAGAACTGTAAGTAGCAGAATTTTTCCTTTAATCTATCTGAGTGTCAGTGTGTTGTGTCAAACCATCAAGAAGATCTTTAAATATTAAAGAACATATTACTCCTTTTTTGTCATCCATATTTTTCATTCTCTCAAAAGCTTTGTCAATTACTATTTTAAATCTCTTTTATCCTAAAGTATTTCATGCTAGTAATCTAGGATGTGTCTAATTATATAAATTCATACAATAACTTATTTATGAGATGATTAGCATAGTTTCCCCTACATGTCTTTCATTGTTTTTCAATTATTTATTCTGTTTTATCATTCCAAATGGCTTTCTAATAGATTGGATTAGAGTTATCGTTTTCTTATACCCTTCTTCCATAGGAAATATATATCCTTGCCATTTGATATGTGACCCTGTAATTTCCTTCTAGTAAGGTGTATTATAGTTGCCTGATCCATAAATGTTGGGCTTAGTTTGCCATTTGATTTGCTTTGGCCTATAGGTTTTGAGTTGAAGTGACAGTGTAGACAGTTCCAGGACAAAGTATCGAAAAGCAGTACAAGTCAAGTATTTCTGATTCAAAGGTCTCAAATCCAAAAAGCTCCAAAATGTAAATTTTTTTTTTGCACTGACTTGATGTTCAAAGAAAATGCTCACTATAACATTTAGGATTCCTTACTTTCATATTAGTGATACTGAACTAAAAAGTATAAAGTGTAAATATTCCCCCCCAAAAAAACTCCAAAATCTAAAGCATTTCTGGTCCCAAGTATTTTGGATAAATAATACACAACTTGTATGTATTTCTGCTCTTCTTAAGCTCTGCTTTAGTACATGCCATGAGAAGAAACGTTGGCTGAGTAGGCTTTTATCCAAGGACAACGAGAGATGTGTGGGGTAATTGTATTTATTTTCTATTGTTGTAATAATAAATTACTACAAATTTAGTGTTTATACAACATGACACAAATTTATTACTCTACTAGATCAAAAGCTTATCTGAGTTCTTGCTGGGCTAAAATCAAGGTTTTGGCAGGGTTGTATTCCTTTTGGAGGATCTAGGGGAGGATTGATTTATTGATCTTAAAGAATAATACTTAATTGAGACCTTCATTGTTGTAAGACGGCTGCTAGCTGTCAGATGAGGGCCAGCCCTGTCTTTTAGAACCTACATACATTTTTTTTTCTGCTGATGGCCTCATTACTCCATCACCTAGGCCAGTAATGATAGGAGGAGTTTTCTCTTACATTTTGAATATGGCCTCCTTGTTCTCTCTCATCGCTTTGACACAACCAGGGGAGGTTCTCTCATTTACAGTATTCAAATAATTAGAATGGGCCCACTAAGTTAATTCAGTATAATTTCCACGTTTCAAAATCCATAAACTTAATTACATCTGCAAGGTCTTTTTTGCCTTGTTAGGTAACATATTCCAAGGTCTGTGGATAAAGGTGTAGATATCTTTGGTGAGGTGTTATTTTGCCTAGCACAATAACTGACAGCCAATTAGTATCCCGGAGAAAGAAGCAGAACCTCTCAATAGAATCTATTCTGAAGCCTTGGGGAGCAGAAGTGAACCCTATTAGCCGGAGCCAAGTCCACCCATCTTACAGACTCAAGCAAAACTGTTAAATTGGACTGAATCTTGATTATCTAAGCCACATTTGGCCTGCACATCCATAAACATAAAAATATGTGTTGGTATTTGACAATTTTGTTACAGTATTACTACATTAAAACAGACCAGTACAGAATGAGTACAAAAGTAACAGGAGGACCAACATGAATGTTGTTATGTAGTGGATCCAGTGGTATTTGTAGTACTTATGACAAATAGATACAATGTACAGAACTTTGGTAATCAGCATTAATCCTTATTATTTTATAACTAAACCTTGCACATTTTCTGTGTATGACTCCTGAGAAATACTTCTTGCTTAATACTGTGCCCTGGAAAATGACTAAGCGCTTCACCATGAGCCATCAAATTATCATATGACCTAAGATTTGCATTTTGAAATCAGTGTTTTCTGATCTACCAAGTCATAAATTTGGATGTGCACAGCAACATTCTATAATCAAATAGAGGTGTGATATATAAAATCAAGCTCAAGGGACTCTACAAAGCACAGGGAAGTTCCATTAGTAACTAGCTTAGTTTCTCATGGTATATTCCTGATACATAGCCCCTTCTTTGACCCACATGTATGACCTCATGGGAAATTCCCTATAACTAGCTAGCTGAAGAAAAATAGTTGAACTGGTTTAACAAATGATTCCAGCATTTGTATTATTATTATATCTCAGCATGACCTAGTGGTGGCAAATAGCAACATTACAGCCCCAATCAGGAGGACCTTGAACGCTACTGGTGAAGGAAAATCTCAGTAGACAGAAATTCAAGCAGCATATCTAATAGTTCAGTTTACCAGGAAGAATAAATAATCTGAGCTATAAATCTACAGTGATTCATGAGCCATGACTCACATGTTGGCTGGATGTTTATGTAGTAGAAAAGAACACAATTCACAAATTGGTTACAAGACATCTAGGGAGGAAAAAAGTAAAAGGATATCTGAGAAAGGGCAAAAAGTGAAACCACAACAGTCAATTCCCTCAATATCCAGGTAGGAAAGATGATCAGTTCTTTAAATATCTGACAACCTCTTTTCCCAGAAATGCCAGCTCTTTCTCAGTGGCCTGTTGAGTTAGGTGGCCATGGTAGCAGGAGTAGAGCTTAGCGGGGAACTCTAAAACAGATCTTTCTCTATTAAAGATCTGATTTGATGTAGCTTACTTGGCAGTAACAACGATTAGTCATGAACTCCCAATATAATAACATCCGTGGAGACAAACATGCCACCTAACAGCAGATTGGTTATATTGCATACGTTCATATTGTAAATGGCAGGATATGTGTTCTTTTAGAATAGATATTTGTTGTGAATATGTATTTCCCTTTCCTGCCTTATAGAATACCCTATAAGTAATAGTGCAGCATAATTTACCATAAAGCCTTGTCATTCATTGCCTTAAAACTGTTTTATAGAGCAGTGGAATGATATTTGAAGAACAGTACCAACAGGGAAAACCCTTTGTGTGGCGGGGCAATGTCCTAGATTCGTTATATGCTCTGGACCATTGATCAATGTTACAATGCACTTTCTCTTACAGCTAACATTCATGGGCCCAAGGGCCAAGGAGTGGACATGAGAGGAGTTGTTCACTCCGTGGATGTTAATTTCCCAATAGCAAAAGTTTTGTTTTCTATCTCCACAACATTAGGCTCTGATGGCTTGGAGACTATTGTCCCCGAGGGAAGTATGCTATTACCAAAGCATGCAAGATTGTGTCTATTAAATCAGAAACTAAGCATCTTTGTATTCCTTCTGCCACAGAAGCGTCTGGCAAAAAGAAAGGATTTACTGTATTAGCTGTAATAATTTATCATGATTGATTTTCTACTATTCAACGGAGGCAGAAGATTTTCTCACCCCCCCTCCCCTACCAGGCAAAGAACCAGGACTAGCTGTGGCACTGGGTGAGGATGAAGGGAATGAGGACTGGGTAGTGAAAAAAAAGTTACAGATGCCAACTATGAGTATGAGATCATTTGCATAAACAAGAATTGCAGTAAATATTCATGTTTTCTTCTTGCTTATATATATACACATATATATACGTTTGTGTCTATTAACAAATAATGTTTTAATCTTTCTACCTATGGTTCCTTTATTATCTAAAATAAACAGCATCACTAAAAATTGCTCACATAATTGAGTCTTTAAGGTTCAAGATACAAAAGAAAGATTGTGACTGAACTAGAAAAGAAACAAAATTCATTCAGAGATAGATAGAATGTCATAAAAGGTTTTGTATTTTCTCTTAATTATGTGTTTGAGCT
The DNA here is from genome assembly GCF_008728515.1 of Papio anubis. Taxonomy (NCBI): domain Eukaryota; kingdom Metazoa; phylum Chordata; class Mammalia; order Primates; family Cercopithecidae; genus Papio; species Papio anubis. The sequence continues at coordinate 92,755,679 of NC_044980.1, forward strand.
TATAAGGGTCATTCTGAACTAGATAAGAGAGGTATGATGGTATTACCTTTGGTCAGAACTGAAATATGGATAAAAAGGGAGTTGTTTGTAACTGTTGAGTCCAAAAATCCATGCATTGAGAAGGACCACTGGAGGCCGGTTAGGCATCAACAACACCGGGGAAGTGATGGAGGTCCAAAATCCCCCTTATTGTACAGTTCTTGGATAAGGCTCCCTTATGTGGGGAATTCAGGGTATTTAGAATACTGTAATAAAGGTGAAGTTATCATTCTCTGGGCAAAGGCAAAGTTCACACAGCACATCCTTGCAAGTTCTTGAAGTCCACCGTTTTCACTGTTCCAGACTGGGTAATTTATGGTAACTTCGTAGAAGTCCTCAAAGAACATAACAGCTTGCAGGCAGATGCCTGAGGATTTCTAATTCAGCTCTTTAGGAGAAAAACTTCAGTTCAACTTCTGTGACCTTCGGTGGGAACTCCCCAAACAATTAATGGAAACTTTTCATGAATTCCACTCCTCAGCCAATAGCAGAGTCATGTAAATAACTCTATTCAGTTGTAATCAGTTTCTATTTTCCTGACTAAACCCAGATTGATATGGATTGTAGCTCCTGGAGGACTGTAAATTGAGTACGTGTTTTCTGTACCATGTTAGTGATTAAACTGAACAATTGTTCAATCAGCTGTCTATGAGGTCAAATTTTGCTCTTCATAGGGTAAAAAAGCTAAAAAGGGGAAATTGTAGGGAATTCTGGAATGAAATAAGACTTATGTTTCCCATGTCATCACCTCCCATCCTGAGTATAATTGACAAAGTATCCTCTCTTGACTATTTAGAGGTCTTTACTTGTTTATCTGGGATATGGTAGCATTGCATATTTTTCTCCTCTTAACAACTGGACGTCCCTCTAAGGGTTTAAATCTGAGAAATGGTGATTCAATCTTCATTGAGATTTCTGGATATTAGCTACTCCAGTGATGGAGAAGGAAATAGAATAAAAAAAGAAAAAAAAACCCTTTATTTGTACAATTAAAGAAACTATTTATTAGTATTACAATTAAATAAATTGTTATAAAAATTAAATATTAACTCTTTAATACCCAGGTTTGTAGCTATACGTGGACATTAATATTTTTGTAGCACTCAATTTCTAAAACCGTGTTAGATGTAATTCATTAAAACTATATCTTGTAATAAAAATTTTTTAAAATAATTTTAGTAGGCTTCAAATATCTTCAAACTTTGATTTTTTTTTCCTGAAACACACTTTCTTTGAACTATTGAAAATTATGTTTTCCAAAGAAGTTTTTGTTCAATCTGCAGTACAAAATTTAGGGATTGTCAGAGTCACAGCATTGAAATCCTTAATCCTTTGACGGCATGGGCCTAAATCATGACTGCCTGCGTGGCTTTTTTTTTTTTTTTTTTTTTTCCTTCTTACATGGTTATGAGTAAATGCAAACATTCAAGCTGGGAAAATTGAGGTCTGTGCTGAGGATAGATAATCAGACATAATAGGAGCTGGAAACACACTGTGGGTTTTATAATTTAATATCAGCAACACCAACTGGAAAGTAGTGAATAGGAAATTATAAAATTTCACTGACAACATTTTGACAACTATGTATTCAATTCACTCAATGTCATCTACAATTGACCACGTACTTGCAAGAACTAGCAAGATATACTTACTTCTGATGGTAATCTTTGCTATTGATTTCCAAAGTCTGCTTTAGCTAAAGTCAATTGACATTTATATCACTAACATAGCAGGGATGAAATTTTGAGGAGGTTATTCCTCTGCCCTGAGGGGTAGCAGCAGCACAAAACATATAATGCTTTGATGTGGGTTCTAAGGTAGAAGGCTCGAAAATGTATGTGAAAGTAGCAGTTCTTTCTTTTCATACACCAATTTATCTTCACAATGGACTACACTGTTGTAATTGGAGTGACTAAAGAGAAAGGCAAATTTTAGTGAATGGATTTATAAGCCGATATCATCTGGGTGAATTCAGCTGTTAATAAGCATAATGGAGAAAGAGAAGTATCAAATTAAGCATGATTAAACTGAGGAAATAAGCCTTTTAAGACTCTAAACATTTTCTTTGGAATGTAGATAAGAACCAAACCTCCCTGAATTCTCTGATATCTGTGCCTAAGCAATGATCATAAAAGCAGTAACTAGCACAGTTCAGTATTTTTGTCTCAATTATAATGCTATTAATGTTGTTAAATTTCATAGTTCATCTCTCTTTCTTTGCTGCACTGATATTGCTATCATATTGGAAGATAAATTCAATTTCCCATCCAATATTGCTGCAAACCCATTTGAAGATACGTTACAGAATCTACAATCCTGCTCTTTTGGTAAGTTCCAGTGTTTATTTTTCTTTAATATTAATTAAACTACATTATTACCCTCAGTACCACTCCCTTCAGTTCACTTGCTTTTGATGATTTAATCACTTCATTATAGCTATCAGCCTGGTCTATAACAGATGTCCATTTTAACTCTCTTCTCTATTTATAGTTAGTCTGACACTTACAGCTCATTCTATGAAGATTCCCATACCTATTTTAGTATTTTCATATTTTTTTATTTTTATAAATAATTATGAAAGTAGCTACATTTAGACAAATTTGTATCCATCAGGTTGCAACAATGTCATTAGCATTATTTAAATTAAAAATTCAGTAAATATTTGATGATATCTACACTACTGAATAAACTGAGGTTGTCATAGCATTTGCAAATAACTTTGTATGCTTTCTCAGTTACTTATAAATCTTTCTGGAAAAATTGGGTTTCAGACTTAAGAAATATTTTGAAATTCCATTTACTTTATAATATCCATTTAGTTTAATGGAGGCAATCCCACAACCATATGAGATGTATAGAAAAAGCTGATTTGTACTGCAAATCTGTTTTTTTGTGTACAGTAAAACAATTTTTGCAATGTAACCTAAAACTTCTACTTTATTGAGTGAATATATTTTTTAAAATGTCACCAGATTGAAGAGCATGAGAATGGTAAATATTTTTGTCTTTTTTTTTTTTTTTTTTTTTGTACAGACACTGTTCTCTACATATGCTGCCCAGGCTGGTCTTGAACTCCTGAGCTGAAAATATTTTTTCTGCCTTGGCTCACCAAAGTGTTGGGATTACAGGCGTGAGTCACCATACCCAGACTATTTTGTCTTTTAAACTCTGTACAAGTAGACTCTCATGAAGCAGATAACAGATTTTGCTATAGGTAAGAAGTTATAACTAGAACTCAAAGTCCATATACGATGATCCTGTCTTGTATAATACCAGGAAATAATAGTTTTATGTGTTTTTCAAGAAGATTAAAAGACATATCACAAGGTTGTTAATCAACTAACACCATTTTTAATTTTTACCAAAATCACAGATTTCATAAAAATTTTATTATTAAAACTTTTAGATGTAAAATTATGAAAAGATAAATATCCTCTCTCTCCAGATAATCACATTATTTTAAAAACTTAAATAAATGTTTAAAATTCAAATGTATTAAATATATAAAACAAAAAGGAAAATTCCATATTCCCTTCCACAATTTTTTCTTCCACTTGTTTAATATACCTACTCTAAAAAATTGTGCATCACAAAAAAATAAACATGTCAGTTCATATATTTTTGATATGAAAAATATATTTTATGCTAGTTACTTTTTAGTATAAAATTCACTACAATGTTTTCTATCTATTGCTTCTTTATAATACATCATGATGGATTTTCATATCATCACATAATGATCTAAATCTTCATTATAAATAACCATATTATACACATGTATACAAACACAAATATTCACCAGAATTTTTAAACATAATGTCTGCTTATTTAACTTTATATTGTTACAATTATTTTGCTATTAATGCAATATTGGAAACCATATCCTTGTGTATGAAAGTATATTTTTGTAAGTATAACCCTATAGCAAATTACTATCTGTGAAATGTACTGCTTGTAAAGTAAGTGCGATTTGAATTTGTATCTAAATTATCAGTTATGCCCCGAAGGGATTCAGATTTGAATGAATTTACTCCCTAACTTTCTTCCTCTCTCTGTGTTCTCTCTTCTACCTCTCATTTTATCTTTCAATCCAAAAAATTGTGTCTTTTTATCTGCTTTTCTTTTTACTACTTCCCTTCTTCCTTTCTTTGCTGTCAATATTTTGTAGGAAAGAGGTGCTGATTATCCTTTGTGACTTTTGGACTTTGTGTCCTGATTAAAAGGATTCCCCGCTCAAGATCTTAAATACAAAAAGGCTTTTTTTTTTTTTTTTACCCTAGAACAGTGTTGTTCAATAAAAACATTTTGTGAGTCACTCATATATTTTTACATTTTCTGACCACATTAAAAAAGTAAAAAACAGGTAAAATTAATTTTAATAATATATTTTATTTAATTCAATATGTCAAAAATACTATCATTTAAACATATAACCAATATAAAAATATTAATGAAATATCTTACATTTATTTATTATTTACATAATACAATGTGTCAAAAATACTATCATTTAAACATATAACCAATATAAAAATATTAATGAAATATCTTACATGTGCTTTCCAATTACAATATAGCTCAAGTTACAGTTAAGTTTTCATTGGCAATGCTAGATCTCTATTTAAATTTTAAGTTTAAAATGTAGATTCACATATCTAGTTTTTCCAATAACACCTAAATGTTTTCCAATAACTGAATCGAATCTAAGTTTTAATTAAATGTAAGTTAAATCAAATTAAATTTGCTCATTTTCACTAGCTATATTTCAAGTTCTCAATAGCCACATAAGGCTAGTGACTACCATATTGGACAGCACAATTCTAAGATTATTTTGTTTGGATGGTTTATTCATCGATTTGAATGAGTTTAGAATGCAGTTTGATTTTTCTCCAAATAATTAAGCATTTTTAAAATTAATGTCACATTTTAAAAATAAAACAAAATCTTTTTTTTTTCCTACACTAATCTGAAATGCTGTCTTTATTGTGAACAAAATCCTTAAACTCTAGGTCTATATCTGGGTTTTCCTTTACGTTTCATAAAATTGCTTGACTATTTTTTTCCTCCTGTATTCTGTTATTTCCTAATAAATCTGATGGAACTCATGTAAGCCTTCTTTTTATTTAAAAAACTATGATTACAACTTCTTCCTAAAGTACTCTGAAGAATGGAAACATTTTTTCATGCTGGCTGACATTTAAATTTTAATACTGTCAGAGTTGATAAAACTGTAGTTAACCAACTACTAAGTTCTTTCACATGCGTTGAGAATTTTGGCTTTACTTCTTTATTTGTATTTTATTAGCTATATGTTTCCCATTTACAGGAATGAGGTTTATCCTTAAATTCTTCAGTGGTAGAGCATGCTGAATTAGAGTCATTGATCCTCTCTTACTCATTACATGATGAAAAGCTTTGCAGCACAAGTGAGAAAGTTGTGCTGCAGCTGAAGTGTTGTTCTGCTTGGTTCTTGTTGACTACTATAAAATATTTTTCATCAAAATTAAATGACCATTTGGAATATAAAAATTGAGTGCAGAACTTCATCCATTGTGTCTAATTCAATACTGCGTTTTCTATGACTTTATCTTTAGGCTTGTGGACATTCCCTGGTGACTGTTGTAGATTCCTGCAGGGGAAATGCTAACTCTATAATCTATCCAGTGGATTCCAGGTTTTTGAGCGTGGCTTTCATCAGGAAGTGGAGCATCTTTCTTGAATTTCTTTCACTTTTTAATTTTAATTCATTCAGTATTGGTTTTGACTTTTGTATAAAGTGATGAAAGGGAACATAATTTAATCCCCATTCTTTTCCACAGGTTTCAAACTGATTTTAGCTGCCTTCATACTCAACATAAACATGAATTCCACCACAGGGTGAGCATGCTGTTGCAGGGGAGACTCTGTAACAGCAAGGCTTACTTATGCCTTTGTGGTCATGGAAGATATAACTCTTCAAAATGATTTTATTTGTATAATGTAAGTTAGTCTGGTTGTCTTGTTCTCTAAGATTCATTTCAGCAGTGTGTCACATTCAAAGAGCATTCATTCAACTGCAAAAGGTTTCAAAAATAATGTAAGCTTTATGCAAGTGTTTTGAGCAGGAAGCCTGGAAAGCAGTGAAATTTCATCCATATACACAGCACCATATTCTAAAATTCATATTTGAGCAGCTTTTCCCTGAAAACTCCTCTCATCCTAGGAGTTACTCTAAGTCATTATCTACCTGAAATTCCACTCTGTCTTCAATTCCTTCCTTTTGCTTTGCAGATATCCTCTTTTTGAAAAAAAAAATAGGATTCATTTTTTGTTAATGTAAACCAGATTTGCTGTTCTCTTCTTACTTTGCTTTTTTATTACTTCTTTTTTATATCCGCTGGACAAAAGAATCATAACCATTCAGAAAGGAAAGAGGAAGAGGATATTCTGAATGCATGTATAGTCTATTTTTTGTATTATACTTACAAATGCATATTTAATATGAACTTCCTTTTTCTAAAAATCACTAACTCCATCACATAAAAATTTATCAAATTATTCTCCTTAAAAAATCTATTTTCCTGTAAATTTACATATATGCCCTTTATCTTCATAAATGTTAGAGATCTCTTCTCATATTTATCATTATTCACTATGTTATTGGATTAAGATAATAAAATATTGTCTAATCATACATAGTCTTCTCCACAAAACTGATTCTTAGCTACTGTCTTTTAATATTTTAGTAGATATCTCTTCTAAATTTACAAAATGCCCAAGAATGGAACATGTTTTGCAAACTTAGTAAATATGAATGTAATATTAAAGACATATATATGAGAGAGATTGTTTGATATTGGGGAGATCTTTCTTTGCTACTTATTCAAATTATGAATAAATTGTATACATTCATAAAACACACCTAAAGTTAACTTTTTTCTTTGTGTTTAGATGAAGTCTCGGGATCTAGTATTTGTGAAGATGCTTTTGTAAACAAAACAGCATCTAGCAATTATAAAGTCATAGAAAAGAGAGCTCCCATCATTTCCATATTTGTTCTAGTATTTTCTCTATTACCAAGAAAGAATTATTTAAAGGAAGAACTTTTCTTCACCATATATCTAGAATAAGAAATACATTACACTTGGGTATATCTTCCCATTACTCAGAACTAAGAAAAGATACACTAAGCAGCATCACTCAAACAGTTATTGAAATGCAAAACTGTTCTGTTGTGTAATGGTATTTGAATTCATGCTATAGGTTATTTAAAATTATATATCTACTCTTAATACTTTAAATACAATCCTTTACATACAAGCATAATTATAAAATATGACTGCTTCCACAAATTATTTGGGAAAAAGTCTGATATGAACATTATATGATGCTAGCAGTAAACGCTAGATAAATAGAGGAATTATAGGCTGATTTGAAAGTTTAGATAGACATAACATTTGAGAGAAATATCTGACAATAAAAACCAACAAGATACATCACAATGGTAATGCTGGACATAGCAAATGTCCTGAACATATGAAATGACACTTTACTGCTACTAGATCCCCAGAAATAGAAGTTATTGCTATATTTGAACAATATTAATGTTCTGTATTCTACATATCCTAAAATACCATTAACTTCATACAATGGCTATATTTATGAAGAAATGTGAGAATATAGCCTGCTTTAACATTGCAGACATAAATTTAAAATATGGTTATGTGTAATCCAGTCAATCTTATATATGGTATTGCACAGCAAGAATAATGATAAAACATTTAGTGGAGAGAATGATGCAGAATGATTTTTTCGTAACGGCTAATGACAAGGCCAAAAACAAATCTTTCCCATTTCTTAAACCTGTTGATAAATGACAGATACAGACCCATTTTGTTTTGTGCTCACAAACAGTATAAAGACAGACCTGAGACTGTGAAAAAATATATATATATATATATATAAAAGAGGCTTAATTGGCTCACAGTTCTGCAGGCTATACAGGCGTCTGCTTCTAGGGAGGCCTCAGGAAACTTACAATTATGGCAGAAGATGAAGGAGAAGCAGCCAGAGTCTTCACATGGCCAACAGGGGAGAGAGAGCAAAGGGAAAGGTGCCAGACACATTTAAATGGCTAGATCTTGTGAGAACTCTATCACAAGACATCACTAGGTGGATGGTGCTAAACCATTAGAAACCACTCCCATGATCCAATTACCTCTCAGCAGGCCCCACCTCCAACACTGGGGATTACAATTTAACATGAGATTTGGGTGGGGACATAAAGCCAAACCATATCAGCACCTAACCAACTTTACTATTCTTTGTCTCATGAGTAATTAGCTAAGATTAAAGATCTTTATACCCCTGAAACTAGCTAGGCACAGAAATAAACATTTCCTATTAAAATAACTGAGAAATGTTCCCTGTTTACAAAACAGCACTGAAAATTATTCTAGTATTAAAATATTTACAATATAAAATACATATAGGTATTTTGTTTACCTCATTATTTGCTTTTTCTTTTTAGCAACTTCTTTGGTGTTCTTTTTTGGGTTAGAGAGTTGGACTCATGTACAAAACAAACAAGCACCTCATTGGCAACTTGTTTACTCCTCCCTGTAAGAGTGTCAAGGCAAAACCATTCTGTTGAGATACTTTGATATTCACAAACGTTCTCCTGTCCCTATTGCAATAGTCCATATAAAATCATCTCCTTGATTGTCTAGTAAAATTTACCTTCAAGTGTACCATATAACTCCATCAATAGTCTAAACAGATAAAAGAATAGGAAATTGCATTTAAATTTTGACAAATGATCGAAAGAATGAAAACAATATGGAGGAAATACATAAACACAAAACACACTTTTTATTTTCTATAAGCAGTTGACATTTAGGTAGTGAAAAATTCTGGATAGAAAGCATTGCGGGAGCTTAAGAGAATAGAAATTTGGTCACTAGAAGCTGGGGAGGATAGCTGGGAAGAGAGGAAGAAGTAGAGTTAGTGGGTGCAAAAATATAGCCATAATGAATGATATCTAGTATTCAGCAGCACAATAGAGTGACTATAATCAATAACAACTTATTGTATATTTTTAAAATAACTAAATGAGTTAAATGTGCATGTTTCTAACACAAAGAAATGATAAATGCTGGGGTGATGAATACCCCAATTTTGCTGATGTGATTGTTACACATTATATGCCTGTATCAAAGCATCACATATGTTCCATGAATATAAGCACTGATTATTTACCCATAATAATTAAACATTTTTAGAAAAGCATTTATGCATGATAGTTTGAAGTATTTTAGGAGGCAAATTTCAATAAATGATACCTAGAAAAATTAACTTTACAAAGAAAGGAAGAATGTTTTTTAAATCTGGAAAGAAAAACTTAAAGGCTTAATTACTACATAATCTTCAATTTTTTCTGTAAACAAGCCTATTTCTTAACATCTGCTGAATCTTATGACTATTATTTTAAATAATATATCTTATATGTGGAAGACATATAGAATTTACCAAAAATCTCAAAATGATGTGAAATGAAAGAAAGTACAGAAAAGCATAGCTAAATGTAGAATTACAAAAATGATACTGAAAAATATTCTAGTAGTAAACTATTTACAATCTGAGATACATATATGTATTTGGTTTACCTAGTTATTTGATTTTTGCTCTTTTAGATTTTTAAATTATTTTTAACACATTTTGTGTGCTTGTTTCACATTGCATGCTTTTTCTTTTTTGGCAACTTTTTTGGTGTTTTGTTTTGTTAAGAGAATTGGACTCATATGTACAGTACTGCCCATTGTTTCTACCTTTTTTAAAAAGGTTTTTCTTGTTGTGTTGACACCCACAGAAGCACAAAAGACACTAGCTTAAACTCTCCCAATTATTCTCCCTTAGCCACTGCATATCTGACAAAATGGAGAGGTAGCCCACAATTCTAACTTCTATTCTTTCTTAAGTATTTGAAAAATTGTGAAGATCATAAAAAACAAGGCAAGATCTAAACACCATGACAGACTGGAAGAGATAAAGGAGAAATGTCTGAAATTTAGTTGATTGTAATATACACATTTGGTTTCTTTGTTTTGACAAATTTGCTATGGTTCTATAAGATGTTAACATTGGCAAAATCCAGAAAGAGGTCATAAAATGGTTCTTTATGCTATCTTTGTCACTTTTCTAACTTTTTCTAACACTATTTTAAAATAAAAATTAAAACAACAAATCAACAATGATATAGAGGTACCTACCAAGTTATTCCTCTCCAAGCCAGGCATTCATTAAGGTACCTTGGTGCTTATTGGGAGGATTGTGATTTGGACTGAACGGTGTCGCAGTGCTCCCAAAGTTTGAGATTAAGGAAGTGATACATGTCTATATATTTCACTGATTATTATCGATGTCAAGGGTGATGTTGTTTACCCATCTCCCCACCCTAATTATCACTCTGCTCTAGTGAAGACACTCATTTCAAGGATAATGTTGTGAGCCCTCTCTCCAACTCTGATTATCAGTCTGCTCTACTGAAGACATTCACTTCCCTGTAAATAGATTAGAATCTGAATAATATATATAATTGTTTATCATATGGATTAATAGTTTCATTAATTCCTTTCCCTGCTTCCATCCTGCATTTAATCACCTCCCGTACTCTTTCAGGAATAACCTGGCACCCTCAGGATAATATGGTATTTCCTCATAGGCCTTCATGTCATCCAAACAAAGTTTGTTTTCCCATATATTCGGCTAATGGCAATGTGAGATTCAGCTGTAACTGGAAGGCATTTAAAATAGTTGAAAATCCATTGGTATTGTCTGATCCATAGACCATGAAAATTAATATGTAATTTATGTTCTGCACAGTTGTCTTTAGTGCTGGAAGTTAAAGGGTTTGAGAAGGGAAGGGACATTGAAGGGAATTATATTTTCAAGTTAGAAGAAAGATGGCATGTAAAGGAGCATTAAAAATTCATAGATGTACAAAGTGCTTTTGGATTTGCTAATTGTTTTCAAAGATTTACATAGTATCTAGAGAAATATAAAGTTATGAGCAATAATAAATTTTTAGGTAATTTAAAAAATTGATTTGGATCAGTGGCGCTTATTCACCAGTATGGATATTATTGACTTTATGTAAGAGCAATAAATATTTTGCATTTAAATTAAAATGGTACATCACATTACTTGTATCTGCATTAACCCACAAGTCTACAAATGCATGATTTTGTGATTGCAAATAAATATAAAGGGGAACAGACGATGCCAGAAACAGTTTTTTTGTTGCACTGATTTTAAAAATTAAAGTTATTTCAAATATAATAGGCCATATCAACATTAAATTCAAATAAAATTATGAGAATAAATAATCTCTTAAATCTTTTTAGATACCAGAAAATATCTTCTTCCATTTACTTGATTCATATACTCACCATAACTGTTATTGTCTTATTCATGAACCATAATTCCCCTTTAAAAGATGCATATATATATATATTTGCTGTATATGAATATAACAAATGTATTCATGTATTAGAATACAATGACTGCATAACTTCTTCAGATTACAAAATCATCCATTTATTATTTTCTTGATTATTTATTAAAAGATGAGAATAACTTAGGAGATGGAACAATATTATGCCTTTCTAATGGTTTACAGTAAAAAAAAAAAACGGATAATTGAAAAGATAATCGAGATACAGACTGCAGGGATTCTGCAACAAGGGTGATGCAATTCTAGCTTAAGAGAGAGGGAGGCAGAATGATAGACCATTTACATCTTTGGGAAAATCTAATTATTACAATGTTTCTTAAATATCTATCCAAAACAGATTTTTAAAAATAATGCTTTATCCTTGATCCTCATTACAATGGAGCAGCAAAGAGTAAGACAGAAGCTGTCATGAGCTCAAGACATTTAAGGATATATGTAACATTCTCTTTGCTGATTAAAAGAAAAAAAATTCGGCCGGGCGCGGTGGCTCACGCCTGTAATCCCAGCACTTTGGGAGGCCGAGGCGGGTGGATCACAAGGTCAGGAGTTCGAGACCACGGTGAAACCCCGTCTCTACTAAAAATACAAAAAAAAAAAATTAGCCGGGCGCAGTGGCGGGCGCCTGTAGTCCCAGCTACTTGGGAGGCTGAGGCAGGAGAATGGCAGGAACCCGGGAGGCGGAGCTTGCAGTGAGCCGAGATCGCGCCACTGCACTCCAGCCAGGGGAACAGAGCGAGACTCCGTCTCAAAAAAAAAAAAAAAAAGAAAAAAAATTCAAGCATAGTTTCTTTAGACATTGCCTATCCTGTCTGTTTGCTTTCCTTACAGATACTATGACTATTACTCCTAATAAAGATCTGGATTTCTGAACTAAATGCAACATAAGGTTTGATCAAGTCTGTTGGATGGATCTAGCCTCTTCTCTGGATTATAGTAATGCAGACAAAATCTTAGTAGCTTTACTATACACATATGTCCCAGTATTTTAACTATTTGTTAAAATGGTGAAAAGTGAATTCTAAAGATCATTTTACCAAATTCATCCTGTTGTGTTATGTAATTAATCCTTAACATTCACACCCACATTTCCTAAATTAAACAATCCCATGTGTTTCTAGAATAGGAAAATTGTAAGGAAAATACTACTATGTAATTATATCTTGAAGGTTGGTACTTATGTGTTGAAAATATATCTACCAACCAAATATTCTATGTAAGTGGAACTGAGGGTCAATTTTCAAATCCTGGGAGTTAGACATTTCTTGCAAAGATTGCAGCAAGTATTTATTTATTGTCTACTATGTGACATACATTGAGCTAGGTACTGTGGATTTAATAATGAATAGAACTATGCAGGATTATTTCCTTAAATGTTCCTACAGTTACCTGGTACAGAATAACATTGCTGAGGTATTACAAAAATCACAATTGTTAAAAATATATGGAGAAAATGGTGGACTGTTTCCAATAATTTAATTACAGAAATTTTCCAAAAATATAACTACTTAAAAAGCAACAAAAACATCAAGTATTTAGAAAGAAATTCAACAAAATATGTTCAAGACCTAGACACAGATCACTGTAAAATATATTTTGAAAAATTAATGACCTAAATGCATGGAAAACTATAGAAAGTTTATGGTTTGAGCACTATATATTTTATAAATTATATTTCTTCCCAAATTAATCTATAGATTTAATGTTATACCATTTTAAATCTTCACATATTTTAGTAGATTTTGGTCAAACCTTAGGTGGGACTGTGTACTACCAAAGAAGTGATAGTTTTTCTAGCGTAACCGGATAGCTATTTGTAAAAAAATAAAATATGGCCGGGCGCGGTGGCTCAAGCCTGTAATCCCAGCACTTTGGGAGGCCGAGACGGGTGGATCACGAGGTCAGGAGATCAAGACCATCCTGGCGAACACGGTGAAACCCCGTCTCTACTAAAAAATACAAAAAACTAGCCAGGCGAGATGGCGGGCGCCTGTAGTCTCAGCTACTCGGGAGGCTGAGGCAGGAGAATGGCGTGAACCCGGGAGGCGGAGCTTGCAGTGAGCTGAGATCCGGCCACTGCACTCCAGCCTGGGCTGCAGAGCGAGACTCCGTCTCAAAAAAAAAAAAAAATTAAAAAAAAAAAAATAAATAAATAAAAATAAAATAAAATATGAAAAGTAACCAAATGAAACTTCACAACAACAACTAAGTCTAATCTAAGAGACTATATATCTAAAGGCCTAACAAGAAAATTTCTAGAAGATATAGTATAATAGAATACTTTTCTGACCACAGGGAGGTTTTGTTATTTATTTTTAATATGTATTTCTATGTAGGGTTGCCAAATTTGGTATATAAAAATGCATGAAGCTCCGTTAAATGTGAATTTTCAATAAACAATGAATACACATTTTTAGCATAAATGCATGCATGCAATATTTGGGACATAAATATACTAACTTTATTTTTGATTGTTTACCTGAAACTCTCATTTGATTGGGTATCTTGTGTTTTATCTGGCAACTCTGTTTCCTCTGTTTCTCGGTAAATACATAATACAAAAATTCATATGTATGCCAAAGAAAAGTACAATAATGTTCATAGCAGTATTATTTGTGAAAGTTCCAAACTTGATACAATTTAAATGTCCATCATCAGTAGAATGGTTAAAAATTATAGTTTGTGCATACAATAAAATACTTTAAATGAACACACTACAGCTGAGGCAAATGAAAATACTGACACAGAAGAATACCTATTACACGAAACATTTATATAAAGTTCAAGAACAACAGAAACTAAAGTATGATATCAAAAGTCAGGATAGGAATTACCCTTAGGGGAGTGAGGAGATAAGGACTGGGAGAGTTTATAGGTGGGCTTCTGAGGTGCTGGCAACATTGGATTTCCTAATTAGGTTGGTATATGTACTTCATATTCTTTCTTTGAGTTCTATATTACATATATTATACTCTTCTGCAAAAGTGTAAATTCAACAAAAAATACTAAAATGTTATAGATACAGTAACATAGGCAAAATTGGCTCCAAGGCAAATAACATTACTAGGAATAAAAAGGTCTCTATTCTGTGATAAAAATGTTCAATCAGCTCACTAGATGTGAAAATTCTAGACTTGTATTTGGATAGTAATTTATATTTAAAAACTTGAAAGCAAAAATTAACAGATTTTTAAACAGATTTTTTAAAAATTAATGAGAAGTTTCAACATTTCTCCCAAAAAATTAAAATACAAATTTTTACAACGGAAAATTAAACTTGATCTAATGGACATAAAAAGAACATTTCAACCATAGAAAGTAGTTATTAAACTCACCATTTCCAAACCATAAGTTATATTTCAATGAGTTTTAAAGAATAGGTTTCTTTAAGCCTACTTTCTTTGTCTATGAAGATTTTAGCATAAAAACAACTCTCACTTTCTTTCATCAGTATTTCGTAGTTTTCATTATTTACATATTTCACTTTGGCTAGGTTAATTCCTAGATATTTAATTACATATATGAATTTCTGCAGTGTCAGCTGTAATGTCTCTCTCATTTCTGATTTCCGGCTAAAGGTTTGTGAATTTTGTCTAACTTTTCAAAACACAGAGCTTATTTTTTCATTGATTTTTTGTATTGTTTTACTCACTTCAATTTCATTTATTTCAATTTCATATAGATGGGATTACATTTTTATCTCTTTTTCTTTTTTTTAATTATTTTTTGTTATTATACTTTAAGTTCTAGGGTACATATGCACAACGTGCAGGTTTTTTACATATGTATACTTGTGCCATGTTGGCGTGCTGCACCCATCAACTCGTCAGCATCCATCAACTTGTCATTTACATCAGGTGTAACTCCCAATGCAATCCTTCCCCCCTCCCCTTCTCCATAATAGGCCCCAGTGTGTGATGTTCCCCTTCCCAAGTCCAAGTGATCTCATTGTTCAGTTCCCACTTATGAGTGAGAACATGCTGTGTCTGGTTTTCTGTTCTTGTGATAGTTTGCTGAGAATGATGGTTTCCAGCTGCATCCATGTCCTTACAAAGGACACTAACTCATCCTTTTTTAAGGCTGCATAGTATTCTATAGTGTATATGTGCCACATTTTCTTAATCTAGTCTGTCACTGATGGACATTTGGGTTGATTCCAAGTCTTTGCTATTGTGAATAGTGCTGCCATGAACATATGTGTGCATGTGTCATTATAGCAGCATGATTTATAATCCTTGGGGTATATACCCAGTAATGGAATGGTTGGGTCATATGGTACATCTAGTTCTAGATCCTTGAGGAATCGCCGTACTGTTTTCCATAATGGTTGAACTAGTTTACAATCACACCAACAGTGTAAAAGTGTTCCTACTTCTCCACATCCTCTCCAGCACCTGTTGTTTCCTGACTTTTTAATGATTGCCATTCTAACTGGTGTGAGATGGTATCTCATTGTGGTTTTGATTTGGATTTCTCTGATGGCCAGTGATGACGAGCATTTTTTCATGTGTCTGTTGGCTGTATGCATGTTTTCTTTTGAGAAATGTCTGTTCATATCCTTTGTCCACTTTTTGATGGGGTTGTTTATTTTTTTCCTGTAAATTTGTTTGAGTTCTTTTTTTTTTTTTTTTTTTTTGGAGATGGAGTCTCGCCTGTCACTTCAGGCTGCAGTGCAGTGGCTGGTTCTCAGCTCACAACAAGCTTGGGCTCTCCCAGGTTCATGCCATTCTCCTGCCTCAGCCTCCTCCTCCCGAGTAACTGGGACTACAGGTGCCCGCCCACTTCACCTGGCTGCTTTTGTATTTTTTAGTAGAGACGTTTCACCATGTTAGCCAGGATGGCCTCGATCTCCTGACCTTGTGATCCACCCGTCTTGGCCTCCCAAAGTGCTGGGATTACAGGCTTGAGCCACCACGCCCGGTCTGTTTGAGTTCTTTCTCGGTTCTGGATATTAGGCCTTTGTCAGATGAGTAGATTGCAAAAATTTTCTCCCATTCTGTAGGTTGCCTGTTCACTCTGATGGTAGTTTCTTTTGCTGTGCAGAAGCTCTTTAGTTTAAGTAGATCCCATTTGTCAATTTTGGCTTTTCTTGCTGTTGCTTTTGGTGTTTTAGACATGAAGTCCTTGCCCATGCCTATGTCCTGAATGGTATTACCTAGGTTTTCTTCTAGGGTTTTTATGGTATTAGGTCTAACATTTAAGTCTCTAATTCATCTTGAATTAATTTTCATATAAGGAGTAAGGAAAGGATCCAGTTTCAGCTTTCTACTTATGGCTAGCCAATTTTCCCAGCACCATTTATTAAATAGGGAATCCTTTCCCCATTTCTTGTTTTTGTCAGGTTTATCAAAGATCAGGTGGCTGTAGATGTGTGGTATTATTTCTGAGGGCTCTGTTCTGTTCAATTGGTCTATATCTCTGTTTTGGTACCAGTACCATGATGTTTTGGTTACTGTGGCCTTGTAGTATAGTTTTAAGTCAGGTAGCATGATGATTCCAGCTTTGTTCTTTTGGCTTAGGAATGTCTTGGCAATGTGGGCTCTTTTTTGGTTCTATATGAACTTTAAAGCAGTTTTTTCCAATTCTGTGAAGAAACTCATTGGTAGCTTGATGGGGATGACATTTAATCTATAAATTACCTTGGGCAGTATGGCCATTTTCACGATATTGTTTCTTCATATCCATGAGCATGGTATGTTCTTCCATTTGTTTGTGTCCTCTTTTATTTCACTGAGCAGTGGTTTGTAGTTCTCCTTGAAGAGGTCCTTTACATCCCTTGTAAGTTGGATTCCTAGGCATTTTATTCTCTTTGAAGCAATTGTGAATGGAAGTTCATTCATGATTTGACTCTCTGTTTATCTGCTAGCTAGACAAAAAGCAGCAGAAACCTCTGCAGATGCAAACGACTCTGTCTGACAGCTTTGAAAAGAGCAGTGGATCTCTCAACATGGAGGTTGAGATCTGAGAACAGACAGACTGCCTGCTCAAGTGGGTCTCTGACACCTGAGTAGCCTAACTGGGAGACATCCCCCACTAGGTGCAGACTGACACCCCACACCTCACATGGTGGGGTACACCCCTGAGATGAAGCTTCCAAAGCAAGAATCAGACAGGTACACTCGCTGTTCAGGAATATTCTATCTTCTGCAGCCTCCACTGCTGATACCCAGGCAAACAGGGTCTGGAGTAGACCTCAAGCAATCTCCAGCAGACCTATAGCTGAGGGTCCTGACTGTTAGAAGGAAAACTTACAAACAGGAAGGACACCCACCCAAAACCCCATCAGTACGTCACCATCATCAAAGACCAAAGGCAGATAAAACCACAAAGATGGGGAAAAAGCAGGGCAGAAAAGCTGGAAATTCAAAAAATAAGAGCACATCTCCCCCTCCAAAGGAACGCAGCTCATCACAAGCAACGGATCAAAGCTGGATGGAGAATGACTTTGACGAGTTGAGAGAAGAAGGCTTCAGTCCATCAAACTTCTCAGAGCTAAAGGAGGAATTACATACCCAGTGCAAAGAAACTAAAATTCTTGAAAAAAGAATGGAAGAATGGATAGCTAGAATAATCAATGCAGAGAAGGCCATAAATGAACTGACAGAGATTGAGGATCAAGTGAATTAAATGAAGCGAGAAGAGAAGTCTAAAGGAAAAAGAGGAAAAAGAAATGCACAAAGCCTTCAAGAAGTATGGGATTATGTGAAAAGATCAAATCTATGTCTGATTGGGGTGCCTGAAAGTGAGGGGGAAAATGGAACCAAGTTGGAAAACACTCTTCAGGATATCATCCAGGAGAACTTCCCCAACCTAGTAAGGCAGGCCAACATTCAAATTCAGGAAATACAGAGAACGCCACAAAGATACTCCTCAAGAAGAGCAACTCCAAGACACATAATTGTCAGATTCACCAAAGTTGAAATGAAGGAAAAACTGTTAAGGGCAGCCAGAGAGAAAGGTCGGGTTACCCACAAAAGGAAGCCCATCAGACTAACAGCAGATCTCTCGGCAGAAACTCTACAAGCCAGAAGAGAGTGGGGGCCAATATTCAACATTCTTAAAGAGAAGAATTTTCAACCCAGAATTTCATATCCAGCCAAACTAAGTTTCATAAGTGAAAGGGAAATAAAATCCTTTACAGACAAGCAAATGCTTAGAGATTTTGTCACCACCAGGCCTGCCCTACAAGTGACCCTGAAGGAAGCACTAAACATGGAAAGGAACAACCAGTACCAGCCATTGCAAAAACATGCCAAAATGTAAAGACCATCGATGCTAGGAAGAAACTGCATCAACTAACGGCAAATTAACCAGCTAATATCATAATGACAGGATCAAGTTCACACATTAGAATATTAACCTTAAATGTAAATGGACTAAATGGTCCAATTATTTCTCTTTCTTTCATTGTTGACATATAGAAATGCTATTAATGCTATTAATTTTGTATGTTTTTTGTATTCTGCAACTTTACTTAATTTATCAGTTCTAATAGTTTTTTGGTCAAGCCATCAGGTTTTTCCAAATATAAGATCATACTATCTGCAAATAAGGATAATTCAATTTCTTCCTTTTTAATTTGGATGTCCATTATATCTTTCTCTTGTCTAATTGCTTTAGCTAAGACTTCCAGTACTATACTGAATAGCAGTGATGAAAGTGGTCATCCTTGTCATGTTCCAGATCTTAGCAAAAAGGTTTTCAGATTTTCTCCAGATTTTCCTAGTAGGATACTAGCTGTGTGTCTGTCATATATGACTTTTATTATATTGAGGTATGTTACTTCTATCCCTAGTTTTTTGAGGATTTTTGTCATGAAGGAATGTTGAATTTCATCAAGTACTTTTTTAGCATGAATTGAAATGATCATATATTTTTCATCCTTCATTCTGTTAATATCATGTATCACATCAATTTCTTTGCACACATTGAACTATCCTTACATCCCAGGAATAAAGCCCACTTGGTCATGATGAATGATCTTTCTAATGTATTGTTGAATTCAGTGTGCTAGTATTTTGTTGAGGAATTTTGCACCAATATTCATAGAAACATTAGCATGTAGATTTTTTTATGTATCTTTGTGTGGTTTTGATATCAGGATAATACTGACCTTGTAGAATGCATTAAGAAGTATTCCTTCATCCTTTATTTTTTCGAATAGTTTCGGTAGGATTCGTATTAATTCTTCTTTAAATGTCTGGTAAAATTCAGCCATGAAACCATCAGGTCCTGGACTTTTTTTTTTTTTTTCCTTACTTGGAGATTTTGTATTATGGTTTTGATCTCATTACTTGTTGTTGGTCTGTTAAACTTTTGGATTTCCTCCTGGTTCAATCTTGATGGGTGGTATTTATTTATGAATTTGTCAATTTCTTCCAGATTTTTCCATTTATTGTCAGATAACTCCTCATTGTAGCCACTAATGATCCTTTGAATTTCTGCAGTATTGGTTGTAATGTCTCTCTCATTTCTGATTTCTGGCTAAACGTTTCTGAATTTTGTTTAACTTTTCAAAAAATAGAGCTTATTTTTAATTGATTTTTTGTATTGTTTTACTCATTTCAATTTCATTTATTTCTTTTTATTGTTTTTAATTTCATTTATTTCTTCTCTGATCTTTATGATTTACTTTCTTCTACTAATTTTGGGATTGGTTTGCTCTTGATTTTCTAGCTCTTTAAGATATGAAATATTAGATTGTTCATTCACAGTTTTTCCTCTTTTTTGAGGTAGGCACTTATGGCTATAAACTTCCCTCTTAGTACTACTTTTGCTTTATTCCATAGGTTTCGGTATGCTGTGCTTCCGAAATCATTTGTTGCAAGAAATTTTTCAATTTCCTTCTTAATTTCTTCATTGACCTACTGGTCATGCAAGAGCATATTGTTTAATCTCCATGAATTTGTATAGTTTCCAAAATTCCTCCTGTTAGTAATTTCTAGCCTTATTCTGTTGTGGTCAGAGAAGATGCTTGATGCTATCTCAATTTTTTAAAAATGTCTTAACACTTGTTTTGTGACTAATGTACAGTCAATCCTTGAGATGCATCCATGAACCGTGGGAAAAAATGTATATTCTGCAGCTGGATGGAATGTTCTGTAAATATCCCTTAGACCCATTTGGTCTATAGTGAAAATTAAGTCTGATGTTTCCTTCTTGATCTTCCATCTGGAAGATCTGTCCAATGCTGGAAGTGGGATGTTGAAATCTCCAGCTATTGCTGTACTGGGGCCTATCTCTGTCTTTAGCTCTACTAATATTTCCTGTATGTATGTGGGTGCTCAACAGTTGGGTGTATATATATTTAAAATAGTTATATCCTCTTGCTTAATTGAACCCTTTATCATTAGATAGTAATGTTCTTTGTCTCTTCTTATGGTTTTTACCTTTAAATCTATTTTGTCTTATAGAAGTACAGTGACTTCTGCTCATTTTTGGTTTCCATTGGTATGCAATATACTTTTTTAATCCCTTTATTTTCACTATATGTGTGTCTTTATAGGTGAAATTTGTTTCTCGAAATTTGTGTAATTAGTACATTTCGTACTTTAGTGATGCTTTTATTTCCTCTTTGAATGATGCCTATAATCCAAGTTACAAAAGGATTACTGAATAGCTATTTGTTATGTCCACAGCTTAATTAAGAGAAGCAGCAATCTAACGTTAAAATTAGTGTACACTTTTCATTATAATTAAGCATAATTTTCCATGTTTTTATTACTACTTTCTTTTTTTAATTACAATTATGTCATCCTGAAATATGGAGATGATACGTAAAACTACAATACCACAGTGTAAACACTTTCTTTTGGACTAACTTTAGAGTTGCTATTCTGAGAAGTTTAGGGACCTTAAAGATCATTTATTGTGATTGTCATAATGTAGTCCATCTCTGAAACCAATCCATCATTAATGAAAAGGCAATACAATTTCAAAAGTAAAATTCATCTTGAAATATTCCTACTGAAGTGCTTTAGATGTGTTTCATTTTAAAATGTGCTCCAACTTTTTTTTTGTTTTTATTTTTAATTGAAATTTGAAAATTTGAAGTTGTTTCTAACTCAAGCTCAGTATTTCTTTTTCTTGAATGTTGCAAATGTGTTTTGTAAAGTGGAGTGTCCATTGTCACCGTGGTTTGTGCATTATAGAAACAAGAAAGCTGAACGTTGAAGATACCAAGTCAATTATGAAATAAAAAGTATTAGATGAAAAGCACGAAAGTGTTTAGAAATAAGTAATCATGTGATCCTACATAATCACAGCAGAGATATCTAGCTGATAGACAAAAGCAGGAGCATATGTGGACAACAAATGACAGGAATAGCAGGAAATTCAATGAGGAGACAGAGAACTTCAGGTTTCAACTTTGACATATAAAGTACTTGGAAGTTGTCACATGTATCCTTACATCAAGAAGAAAGCTAAAGGACCCCAAAATCAAAGCTTTTCTTGGACCCATTGAATAATTGAGGTCATAAGGCAAACAGCCACTCTGAGGTCTAGAGACACAGGTGAATACAGGTATTCACAGTCAAGGGACCTGTTAACCTTGAGCAGCAGCTGAGGGAGACATAAACACTAAAATGACATTTTTGTTGCGTTGCTCTAGGCTGTGTGGAGACTAGCATATGAAAGAGAAACTCCAAGAGGCTGAAGTCTTAGGGAGGCTCCACCCTTTTGTGAGTTTTTCCTTCAGAAACCTCACCAGGTTCTCAAAGTGATGAGCTAGGACAGATTCCCTTGTGGTTCCTGCAAAGGAGGGGAAATGTGGCAATTTTTAAATAGTCCCAGAATATTCCCTCTAACAAAGCCCTATCCCCTCCTGAAAAGCCATTACATAAGTCTTATTCCACTTAGGAAGAAGGGCATTAACCCAACTCCAGCCGCCTCTGTTAATGTGGGGGAAACTAAGAATCCCTCCTGGAGATCATAGCCCATAACCACAGGCCCAATAAAAGACAGACATCTAACCATAAGATTGTACAATACTTCCCATGACCACCACATTAACAGGGCTGTAGTATGACAGCAGTAAATTATAGCTGAAAGATCTTCAAGGCAAAGACTCTGTTTATGGAGGAGTTCTTACGAAATTCAAACACAACAAGGGAGAGAAAAAGGGAACACAAGAGGAAGTTGAAGCCTCTGGAACTTACAAGAAATATTAACATAAACTACTGCTGACTAGTTTAATGTAAAGCTTCACAAGGAAGACCTATTTTCTTCAACTCCTGATACTTCATGTCTGGCTTTCAACAACAGCAACAAAATTACCAGTTGTGCTAAAAGATGGGGAAAAAGCAATGTGAAGAAAATGATGCTAATTTAGCCCTGTAATCCTAGCACTTTGGGAGGCTGAGGCGGGCAGATCACGAGGTCAATAGATTGAGACCATCCTGGCTAACACAGTGAAACCCCGTCTTTAAAAAAAAAAAAAAAAAAAAAAGCGGGGAGAAGAGCTTGCAGTGAGCCGAGATAGCACCACTGCACTCCAGCCTGGGCGACAGAGCGAGACTCCATCTCAAAAAAAAAAAAAAAAGAGAGAGAGATGCTAACGTGAGAACCAGACTTCGAGGCAATACAGATTTTGGAATTATTAGACAAATAATTTAACGAAAAAACATGATTAATATGTTTATGACTCTAATAAAAGGTGGACAGCATGCAAAAACAGACGAGTAAACAAACCAAAGAATCCATTATAAGAAAGGATTGAAAAAAAAATGTTCCATGTTTTCAACACTGCAACATAAATGAAGAACACTGGTGATGGGCTTAGCAATAGACTGAAAATGGTTGAGGAAGAACCTGTGAGTGTGAAGATGGGTCACTGAAAAATTCCCAAACTGAAATGCAGAAAGGCAAAAAATATTTTCGCTAAAAGAATATAACCTTCAAAAACTGTGAGATGATTTCAAAAGATGTAACATACATGCATAATCAGAAGTAGATGAAAAAGAAAGTGGAGTAGATGAAATGAGGAGCCAAATCATGCTCTTAATGCCCCTCCGACACTAATTAAAACAAACAAAACCATCGAAAACTTATTGTGTCATAAGAAGCAAATTAAGCTACTTGCCATCAAAGTACTTAAAGAAGGAACATTGACAAAATAATAAAAAAAAGTGATGTACTTTGTCTTCCTTCTGACTGCTTCATTAGAGTAGAATAATTTTTATAATCTTTGCCTCTTGACACAGAAAACCGTGAAATTATCAAGTTATCTTCAACAATGAATGTTAAATGTAAGACCTCCATTATTCCCAAATATATGTATTTTGTAAGACATATGAATTAGATTTGATCCTACTGTTTATTATTATAATCCTCTGATTGTTTGTCAGCAACATGGGATAATCTCATAATGATCAATTTCTACCCTTGAACGAATGTGAGAGATACTATGCAAGCCGACCTGTTCCACCATAGAGAATTCCCTGGACTTAATTAGATCAGTTCAAAATATGATACATCTCATGCTAGTTTAGCATAGAAAGTTTTAACTTTCTTGGATATCTTCACATATGTTATTCTTTACAAAGCATTGTGAAGTCCTGATTTACACACAGGTTGCTTAATATGCTACTAGGCTTTCCCAGTATATATTATTATATTATATTTTCAAAATATTATATATTATATTTTCAAAATAGCCCTCTAGACAGACTAAAGACTTTGCTGCCAGCCATATTGAATTATCTCATATTAGATCAACATTTATGCAGGAGTAACAATAAGAGCTAAAATATTTTATGAAATCATTAGTTTGAAAATAGAGGCAAGCTGAAGAGGGACCTTGGTCCTAGAGATAAGGGGAACACACTGATTTGAGTGTGACCTCCTAAGCTTATAGAAAAGCTTTATCAGTCTCATTACTGAGGGGAATTAACCAATAAAGAAAGGCCCTGGCAAACCCTAAAGCTTTCAGTAGAGATGTCTGGAGGGTTACACCCTAGGTGAAAAAGTGAAGCAAGATTAGAAAAAAATTACAAAAATTGAAAGTGAAATTTTTTCAAAGTTAGGTTTATTGGAGTTAACTTATGTATAACAAAATTAATCATTTTAAGTGTACACTTTCAGGATTTTAATAAATGTATACAGTTGTGCAATCTCTACTTCAATCAACATATAGAAAGCTTCCTTTACTCCAAACAGTTCTTTCATGTTCTATTTCAGTCAACCCCTCACCTGTTCATCCCCAGGTAAGCATTGAACTGTTCTCTTTATTACATTGCTTTATTCCAGAATGTAATATGAAAAAAATTATGAGGGGTGTTCATCACTTTTCTTTCACATAGTAGTTGTAGATGAAAGTAACAGTAGTATAGTCAGCTTCTTTTTATTGCTGTGTAAGTGTATCAATGTGTGTTTATTTAATCGTAGTTGATCAAATTTGTTTCTTTGTTGGATGGGAGTGTTATTATTATAGCACCGTATGTATTTGCCAACAGGTCTTTGTGTGGATATTTATTCTTTTTTCTCTTAGATAAATTCCTAGCTCTGAGATTACTGAGTCTTACAGTAAGTTTATGTTTGAGTTCATTAAAATCTATCAAACAATTTTCCAGAATTGCTAAACAACTTTGCATTTGACCAGCTATTTGCTTACCCCCTCTGTTACTTGAAAGTCCCAGCTTCCCTTCTCAAGCACTTGGTCGTGTCAGTCTTTCTAATTTTAGCCAATTTAGCAGGCATATTGTATATCCGTTATGATCACATTTGTATTTCCTTTATAACTATTTAATGTTGAGCATTTTATCATGGTCTTATTTACCATGCATGCATACACCTTAGTGAAGTGTTTGTTCATTTTCAGACCAGACAAGTTTCCATTTTTATATTTGTTATCATTTTGTCATTGAATTGAAAGAAATTTTTATATATTTTGAAGTCAAGCTCTTTTTCTATTGTGTTTTGCAAATATTTTCTCTCAATGTGTCTCCTATATTTTAATTTTCTTAACAGTGTCATTCAAATACAACTGAAATTTATAATTTCTGCAATGTGTCTTAGAAAACTTTGCTTAAGTCAAGGACACAAATATATTTTTCTTATGTTTCTTCTAAAATATTTTAGAGTTAGTTCTTACATTGTAGTGTATGATCTATCTTGAGTTAATGTTTTATATAAACTGATGTAGCAGTGAAGGTTCATTTGTTTGCATATGCATGCTCAAATATTTCAGCACTATTTGTTGAACAGATGATGTTTCCTGCATTGTGTTTCATTTACTTATTTTTTAAAACCTGTCTATATATTTTTGGTTTCTGTAGCCTTGTAATACAGTTTGAAGTCAGGTAGCATGATGCCTCCAGCTTTGTTCTTTTTGCTTAGGATTGTCTTGGCAATGCGGGCTCTTTTTTGGTTCCAAATGAACTTTAAAGTAGTTTTTTCCAATTCTGTGAAGAAAGCCATTAGTAGCTTGATGAGGATGGCATCAAATCTATAAATTACCTTGGGCGGTATGGCCATTTTCATGATATTTTTTCTTCCTATTCATGAGCATGGAATATTCTTCCATTTGTTTGTGTCCTCTTTTATTTTGTTGAACAGTGATTTGTAGTTCTCCTTGAAGAGGTCCTTCACATCCCTTGTAAGCTGGATTCTTAGGTATTTTATTCTCTTTGTGGCAATTGTGAATGGGAGTTCAGTCATGATTTGGCCCTCTTTGTGTCTATTGGTGTATAGGAATGCTGTACATTTTAGTGATTTTTGCACACGGATTTTGTATTCTGAGACTTTGCTGAAGTTTCTTATCAGCTTAAGGAGATTTTGGGCTGAGACGATGGGGTTTTCTAAATATACAATCATGTCATCTGTAAACAGGGACAATTTGACTTCCTCTTTTCCTAACTGAATACTCTTTATTTCTTTCTCCTGACTGATTGCCCTGGGCAGAACTTCCAACACTATGCTGAATAGGAGTGGTGAGAGAGGGCATCCCTTTCTTGTGCCGGTTTTCAAAGGGAATTCTTCCAGGTTTTGCCCATTCAGTATGATACTGGCTGTGGGTCTGTCACAAATAGCTCATTATTTTGAGATACGTTCCATAAATACGTAGTTTATTGAGAGTTTTTAGCATGAAGTGCTGTTGAATTTTGTCGAAGACCTTTTCTGCATCCATTGAGATAATTTTGTGGTTTTTGTCTTTGGTTCTGTTTATGTGATGGATTACATTTATTGATTTGCGTATGTTGAACTAGGCTTGCATCCCAGGGATGAAGCCAACTTGATCTTGGTGGATAAGCTTTTTGATATACTGCTGGATTTGGTTTGCCAGTATTTTATTGAGGATTTTTGCATGGATGTTCATCAGTGATATTGGTCTAAAATTCTCTTGTTTAGTTGTGTCTCTGCCAGGCTTTGGTATCAGGATGATGCTGGCCTCTTAAAATGAGTTAGGGAGGATTCCCTCTTTTTCTATTGATTGGAATCGTTTCAGAAGGAATGGTACCAGCTCCTCTTTGTACCTCTGGTAGATTCAGCTGTGAATCTGTCTGGTCCTGGACTTTTTTTGGTTGGCAGGCCATTAATTATTGTCTCAATTTCAGAGCCTGTTATTGGTCTATTCAGAGATTCCACCTCTTCCTGGTTTAGTCTTGGGAGGGTGTATGTATCCAGTAATCTATTCATTTCTTCTAGATTTTCTACTTTATTTGTTTAGAGGTGTTTACAGTATTCTCTGATGGTAGTTTGTATTTCTATGGGGTCGGTGGTGATATTCCCTTTATCATTTTTTATTGCTTCTGTTTGATTCTTCTCTCTTTTCTGCTTTATTAGTCTTGCTAGTAGTCTATCAATTTTGTTGATCTTTTAAAACAACTAGCATTCATTGATTTTTGGAGGGTTTTTTTGTGTCTCTATCTCCTTCAGTTCTGCTCTGATCTTAGTTATTTCTTGCCTTCTGCTAGCTTTTGAATGTGTTTGCTCTTGCTTCTCTAGTTCTTTCAATTGTGATGTTAGGTATTGGTTTTAGATCTTTCTGGCTTTCTCTTGTGGGAATTTAGTGCTATAAATTTCCCTCTACCTACCGCTTTAAATGTGTCCCAGAGATTCTGGTACACTGTGGCTTTGTTTCCATTGGTTTCAAAGAACATTTTTATTTCTGCCTTCATTTCGTTATTTACCCAGCAGTCATTCAGGAGCAGGTTGTTCAGTTTCCATGTAGTTGTGCAGTTTTGAGTGAGTTTCTTAATCCTGAGTTCTAATTTGATTGCACTGTGGTCTGAGAGACAGTTTGTTATGATTTCTGTTCTTTTACATTTGCTGAGGAGTGCTTTACTTCCAACTATGTGGTCAATTTTGGAATAAGGGTGATGTGGTGCTGAAAAGAATGTATATTGTGTTGATTTGGGGTGGAGAGTTCTGTAGATGTCTATTAGGTCTTCTCGGTGCAGAGCTGAGTTCAAATCCTGGATATCCTTGCTAAGCCTCTGTCTTGTTGATCTGTCTAATATTGACAGTGGGGTGTTAAAGTCTCCCATTATTATTGTGTGGGAATCTATGTCTCTTTTTAAGTCTTTGAGGACTTGCTTTATGAATTTGGGTGCTCCTGTATTGGGTGCATATATATTTAGTATAGTTAGCTCTTCTTGTTGAATTGATCCCTTTACCATTATGTAATGGCCTTCTTTGTCTCTTTTGATCTTTGTTGGTTTAAAATCTGTTTTATTACAGACTAGGATTGCAACCCCAGCTTTTTTTTTTTTTCTTTCCTTTTGCTTGGCAGATCTTCCTCCATCCCCTTATTTTGAGCCTGTGTGTGTCTCTGCATGTGAGATGGGTCTCCTGAATACAGTACACTGATGAGTCTTGGCTCTTTATCCAATTTGCCAGTCTGTGTCTTTTAATTGTGGCATTTAGCCCATTTACATTTAAGGTTAATATTGTTATGTTATGTGTGAATTTGACCATGTCATTATGGTGTTGGCTGTTTTTTTTTTTTTTTTTTTTGGCCCGTTAGTTGATGCAGTTTCTTCCTAGCATCGATAGGCTTTACAATTTGGCATGTTTTTGCAGTAGCTGGTACTGGTTGTTCCTTTCCTGGTACCAAAACAAAAATATAGACCAATGGAACAGAACAGAGGCTTCAGAAATAACACTACACATCTACAACCATCTGATCTTTGACAAACCTGGCCAAAACAAGAAATAGGGAAAGGATTCCCTATTTAATAAATGGTGCTGAGAGAACTGGTTAGCCATATGTAGAAAGCTGAAACTAGATCCCTTCCTTACACCTTATACAAAAATTAATTCAAGATGGATTAAAGACTTAAATGTTGATCTAAAACCATAAAAACCCTAGAAGAAATCCTAGGCAATACCAGTCAGGACATAGGCATGGGCAAGGACTTCATGACTAAAACACCAAAAGCAATAGCAACAAATGGGATCTAATAAACTAAAGAGCTTCTGCACAGCAAAAGAAACTACCATCAGAGTAAACAGGCAACCTACAGAATGGGAGAACATTTTTGCAATCTACTCATCTGAAGAAGGGCTAATATTCAGAATCTACAAAGAACTTAAACAAATTTCCAAGACAAAATCAAACATCCCCATGAAAAAGTGGGCAAAGGATATGAACAGACACTTTTCAAAAGAAGACATTTATGCAGCCAATAGACACATGAAAAAATGCTTATTATCACTGATCATCAGAGAAATGCAAATCAAAACCACAGTGAGAGGCCATCTCACACCAGTTAGAATGGCAATCATTAAAAAGTCAGGAAACAACAGGTGCTGGAGAAAATGTGGAGAAATAGGAACACTTTTACACAGTTGGTGGGACTGTAAACTAGTTCAACCATTGTGGAAAACAGTGTGGCAATTCCTCCACGATCTAGAACTAGAAATACTATTTGAGCCAGTAATCCCATTACTGGAATTAAACCCAAAGGATTATAAATCATGCCACTATAAAGACACATGCACACATATGTTTATTGTGGCACTATTCACAATAGCAAAGACTTG
Organism: Papio anubis; assembly: GCF_008728515.1. NCBI lineage: Eukaryota > Metazoa > Chordata > Mammalia > Primates > Cercopithecidae > Papio > Papio anubis. Next base: position 92,785,191 of record NC_044980.1, read on the forward strand.
GAACCAACCCAAATGTCCATCAATGATATACTTGATTAAGTAAACATGACATATATACACCATGGAATACTATGCAGCCATAAAAAAGGATGAGTTCATGTCCTTTGTAGAGGCATGGATGCAGCTGGAAACCATCATTCTGAGCAAACTATCACAAGGACAGAAAACCAAACACTGCATGTTCTCACTCACAGGTGGGAATTGAACAATGAGAACACTTGGACACAGGGCAGGGAACATCACACACCGGGTCCTATCGTGGGGTGGGGGGATTAGGGTGGGATAGCATGAGGAGAAATACCTAATGTAAATGACAAGTTAATAGGTGTGGCAAACCAACATGACACATGTATATATATATATATATAACAAAACTGCACATTGTGCACATGTACCCTAGAACTTAAAATATAATCACAATAAATAAATAAATAAAAACAAATCTGTCTTCTTCTTCAAAAAAGAAAATTGTTTATATATGTGAGAGTTTAATTTTAGACTCTCTGTTCTAATCTATTGATGCTTATCTAATTGTACAATACTGTTTTATTATTACTGTAGTTTTATACTAAAATTTAAAATTAGGTATTTGAGTCCTACCACATGGTATTTGTTAGAGGATTACAATTAAAACCAGAATTTAATTATTCTATACACCCACTCAAATAACTATTTTTGTTAAATTATCAATTTATAACATTGATGAAAATCTGGAGTAACTGGAATTCTCACAACTTTTTGGTAGCATTGTGGGTTTGTTCCACAGTTTGGCAAAGTCTACCAATGTAACTCCCAAGAATAGACTTATATATGTACCATGGCCTAGCAATTCCACTTGTATATAATAGAAATAACCCTAAACTTGATATAAAACACAGTTTTTTGAAGAGAAGGTCATACATGATGATATGTATTTTTACATACATACTTATAATTGGACAGAATAGATCAATATAAATAAATGATCTCATGTTAGGGAACTTGAATGAATTACATAACAAATATAATGTTGAGCACAAGAAGCAAGATTCAAATGAAAATTATATAAAGAACAAAAACGTGTCTATTATTTTAGAGGTCAGGTTAGGACCTACTTGTATAAGAGGTAGAAAGAATGACCATGAAACGTGGTAAAGGATTTCAGAGTTAGTCTTATACTTTTAGGTTTGAATGGTAGTTATGTGAGTGTATTCACATTTTAGATATTCATTGTATAATATACTTATGATTTATATACTTTTCTCAACATATACCACTTAACAATTATTATATAAAATATTTTATGCCTTAATAGAAGACAGCAATGTAGAGCTCTCATAATGTATGCAGTAAAGAACATAAGGAACATAACTCTAAGATAGTTCCCTTTTGCATTTCGAAAACACAGTAAGGAAATATCCATTTCCTTTAAAGTGTGTGGACTGATTGACTTGCTTCTATCCATAGACTCGCAAAAAAGAAATTATTTTGAAACTCCATTTCATACAGAAGCATATAAGCTGGGTGCGGTGGCTCACACCTGTAATCCCAGCATTTGGGAGGTTGAGGCAGGCAGATCATGAGGTCAAGAGATTGAGACCATCCTGGCCAACAAGGTGAAACCCCATCTAAAAATACAAAAATTAGCTGGGCATGGTGGCAGGCACCTGTAGTCCCAGCTACTCAGAAGCCTGAGGCAGGAAAATTGCTTGAACCTGTGAGGCGGAGGTTGTAGTGACCCAAGATTGTGCCACTACACTCCAGCCTGGTGACAGAGCAAGACTCAATCTCAAAACAACAACAACAACAACAACAACAACAACAACAACAAAACATAAATAAGTACAACCTTTTGCATCATGCTTTTGTGGCAAACCTACTCTCCTGATTGATTTGCCACAGTACTATATTTAATTACCCACATTCTCTAAGTCAGAGTTCAGCAAATTTTCTAAGTAAAGGACTAAATAATAAATATGTTAGGCTTTCCAGGTGATATGGTTTTTCTGTGTCCCTACCCAAATCTCATCTTGAATTGTAGCTCCCATAATTCCCATGTGTCGTGGGAGGGACCCAGTGGGAGGTAATTGAATCATGGGGGCAGATTTTTCCGGTGCTGTTCTTGTGATAGTAAATAAGTCTCATAAGATCTGATGGTTTTATAAAGGGCAGTTCCCCTGCCACACTCTCCTGCCTGCTGCCATGTAAGATGTGCCTTTGCTCTTCTTTCACCTTCCCCATGATTGTGATCCCTCCCCAGCCACGTAGAACTCTGAGTATGTTAAACCTCTTTTTCTTTATAAATTACCCAGTCTCAGGTATTTCTTCATAGCAGTATGAAAATGGAATAATAAACAAGGACATATGGTCTCTATTAAAACTACTCAGCTCTGCTCTTACAGAACAATAGAAAGCAGAAAACAACTTGTAAACAGGTGAACTTGGCTGTGTTCCAATAGCACTTTATGGACACTGAATTTAAATCTCATGAAATGTTATTTTTAAATTTTAAAAACTATTTATACATGTAGATAACATGTTTAGTTTGTGGGCGATACAAAACAGGTGACTGGATTTAGTTTGTGGACCCTTGCCTGAAATCAGCATTTTTGGCCTCTTATCTGTTGTGTCTATAGTGTTCTAGGTCAGAGCATGAAGTTCTGGGATTTGCTTTATTTGGTTTTTCTATTATCTGAGACCTTAACTTTTTTTTCTTTTTTTTAACCTTTGCAGCTAACACAAACCAAAGAGAAAAAACATACCCATCCATTATTCATGCAAAGTCACTCCTGTTTGATGATCTTCTTGCACTCAAGAAGCTGTGCATGCACTATTCAATGTGCGCTCAATCATTAACCCTAAGCCAGTCTCCTCTGCTGTAGTGGAGGTGATTTTGATTCTGGAAACAGCAAAGGCCTGCTTACATATATCTTCTCTGGAGCATAGATTTTAAACTTTGCCCTCAAGGAGTCCACAAATGGCTTGAAATTATTTGCATATTTTTCCATGCATGAATGCACATTTTTTATGGAGAAACGATTCATCATTTTCATCAGATTTTAAAGTTTATAGCTCAAGTCTGTAATGCAGAAAATAACTACTATGAGATTTAATATATTTTGAAAGAGAGATGATAGAAATGCCAAAATTGGAGAAGTGTTATATATTCCACAACAATATATATAAATGAAATTTTACTATTTGAAAATATTAGAAGATATGAAATCTTATTTAGCATCTTTAACAATGTTAGCATGAAAAGAGTAGAAATTTTAGACTTACTACAGGCACACTTTTTCTTTTGCCAGAACCTTGCATTTACCTCATGGTACTCTGTCATGGTAATAAAATAAAAGGCTTTAACCTGAATTCTCATTTTTAAAGCTAGATAATTTCATTGCACATGAAGTTGCCTCTGGCAACCCTCACTGAGTTGGAAATGCAGAGGCCTTAGGCAGAGCTATCGTACATGTGTGCCCTTTGTTTAAACCTCTGCATTTTACCTCTGAAAGTATATGTTTTGTGCATTGAAACACAACTTATTGACTGGTGTGTATACGTTCACATGCTTAAATCCTTTTTATTGAAACACTAAGATGCGTATACCTTCATTGCACAGACCTTCTGGTTTCTGTGACTATCTCCTTATCCAACCAGCAGAGCGTCCCAAATATCATTCTGATATCAGGTATGTGACTTCCTTTATTTTCAATTCCCTCCTAGCAGTATTTGCTCTCCTGATGTTATTCCTTTGCCTTTGCTTCAAGGACTCATATCTGGAAATAAACAAACAAGTTACAGGATGCAATCTGTTTATCCTCCAACACAGATAATTTCTTAGAGAACATTCCTTTAAATGCCTTCCTTTAAATATAATTGCTTACTGTAAACATAACTATCAAGGAGATAAAGTTTTAAATGCAGCTTCAAAATTATTTGTTTAGTGTGAGAAAGTCATTTTTATTAAGATAATAATCTAAACTAAAGATGTTTTCCTTGGTGTAGCATATTGATAACATTTCTCATATCTCTCTTTTCTACCTAATGTAGTATGCAAGAAGACTTGCTTTTAAAAGAAGCGTTTTCAATTTTTTCTTTTAGTCCACTTATTCAAATACCACACATATTTATTTCTATGTGAGTTTATTTATACCGAAGTTAACATTGTTTTACTTTTCCTCTCTGAAAAGCAAATTATGAATATTTCTTCCCTCAAATCACTCAGTCTTGTGTCATGCTGTTCATTATTCCATTTTATGTATGTGTCATGACTTACTTTCCTAAGGAATATTTCGATTTTTAAAACAATATTATTATTTGGCAGTCAATAAACCTTTCCAAACTGAAGGTTTAAAGTTTTTTTGTTTTGGGCGTTTGTTATTATAATTGTAGTTGATTTTTCTTGATCCAGGAAAAATGGTCTTCTGAGAATTTTTCTTTTTCTTTTGATAAATGATCTAATTCCTCTATCTGACATATTAATTATTAAAATGTAATTTACCTGATTTTAAATTCCACATGTTTTATTCTAAAGTCCAGATTTTTATACTTTATTTTATAATTAATTGATAATTCTTTCTGGATTTTTGTGACTACTAAGATATTTTCTATTTATTTTTAGTAAAAAACCTTATATTTACACTAAAAAACCTTACAAAGTAGTGGAATAATTATCTCTCTCTTAGAGATGAGAATGCAGAGACACAAAAAGTTAAGTAGCTAATCCAAGATCACTAAATTAGTAAGCAGTTGAAGTTATGTTCTTAATCATTAATGCATAATGCTTCTAGTCATGTTTTTTGTTCTTTGCTCTGGCTTTTGGGGAAATTATTGGAAATAGTCGATTTCACTATTTTTATTGTAACGGAATATTTTCCTTTAACAGCTTTATTGACGTGTAATAGATATTTAAAAATTTCACATATTTAATATGCACAGTTTGGTGAGTTTAGATATATGCAAATGGCATGATAGCATCATCACAATCAAGGTAAAAACAGACACATTCAACACCTCCTAAAGTTTACTTGTGCTCCTTTTTCTTTATTATATTATTGGGTTTGTGGGTATTTTGTTTGGGGTTTTATGTTTGTTAAGAAAACTTAACAAGAGATCTACTCGACAATTTTGAAGTGCACAAAACCATATTATTAACTATAGGTACTATGTCGTACTGCAGATCTCTAGAACATATTCATCTAACATAACTAAAACTTTGTACCCATAGATCACAACTTCCAAGAACAACTCTTCATTTCTCCCAATCCCCAGCCTTTGACAACCAGTATTATATTTTCTGTTGGTATAATTTTGGCTATTTAAAATACCGTATATAAATGAGATCATGCAGTTTGCCCTTCTGTAATTGCCTTATTTTACTTAGCATAGTGTCCTCCACGTTCTTCCACATTGCCACAAATTTTAGGATTCCTTCTTTTTAAGGAGTGACTAATATTCCATTGTATGCATATGACACATTATCTTTATCCATTCATCTGCTGATGGCATTTGGCTTGTTTCCATATTATATCTTGGCAACTGTGAGTAGTGTTGCAATGAACATAAGAGTGCAGATAGCTCTTCAAGATCCTGAGTTCAATGTTTGTAGATATACACCCAAAAGTGGGATTATTGTATCGTGGTTGTTTTATGTTTATTTTTCTGATAAACAGCTATATTCTTTTCCATGGCTGCTGTACTATTTTCTATCATACTTTTCCACTAACAGTGTATGTGTCCCAATTTCTCCACATTTTTGCAAACATTTAACTTTTTTGACATTACAGGTGTAAGGTGATATCTTCTTATAGTTTTGATTTGCAAGTTCCCCAATCATTAACAATATTCAACATGCTTACACACATCTGCTGACCATTTGTATGTCTTATTCAAAGAAATATTTCATCAAGGTCTTTACATATTTCTATTTAGGTTATTTAATATTTTGCTTTGAGTTGTAGGAATTGCTTATATATTTTAGAAGTTAACTCTTTTTTGGATACAAGGTTTGCAAATATTTTCTACTATTCAGTAGATTACCTTTCATCTGTTCTGTGTGGCAGCTTTCTGTTTCTGTGTGGAAGCTTTTCAGTTTGCTCTAGTCTCACTTGTGTATTTTTGATTTTGCTGCTTATGCCTTCAGTATGAAATCCCAGAAATTATTATTGCCAAGACCAATGTCATGAAGCTTTTTACAGTTTTCTTCTAGGAGTTTTATAGTTGTAAGTCTTAAGTTTAAGTTTGTAATCTATTTTGAGTTGATCTTTTTATATAGTGTAAGATAAGAGTCCAATTTTATTCTTTCTCATGTAGATATGTAGTTGTCCCAGCATTTGTTGAATAGACTATTCCTTTATCATCATATATTCTTGGCACCCTTGTCAAAGATCACTTGACTGTATATGAATGATTTCTGGGTTCTCTATGTTTTTCCATTCATTTATGTTTGTCTTTATGACAGTGCCATAATGTTTTAATTATTGTAGCTTGGTAATATATTTTGAAATAGCAAAGTGTGATGCCTCCAACTTTTTTTAATCTTTCTTGGGGTGGCATTGGCCATTCTGAATGTTTTGTGGTTTCATATACATCGTAGGATTGTTTTTCTTTCTTTTTTTCTTTTTTTGAGACGGAGTCTCACTCTGTTGCCCAGGCTGGAGTGCAGTAGCCAGGTCTCAGCTCACTGCAAGCTCCGCCTCCCGGATTTACACCATTCTCCTGCCTCAGTCTCCCAAGTAGCTGGGACTACAGGCACCCGCCACCTCACCCAGCTAGTTTTTTGTATTTTTTAGTAGAGACGGGGTTTCACCAGGTTAGCCAGGATGGTCTCCATCTCCTAACCTCGTGATCCGCCTGTCTCGGCCTCCCAAAGTGCTGGGATTACAGGCTTGAGCCACCACGCCCGGCCACATTTTAGGATTGTTTTTCTATTTCTATAAAAGAAGGTCATTGGGATTTTGATGGAATAACATTAGATGACTTTGAGTAATATGGACATTTTAACAACATTAAGTCTTCTAATCAATAAACACTGGTTATCTTTCCATTTATTGTGCCTCCTTTAATTTATTTCATCTCTTGCATTTATCAAGGTCTAATCTTCACCTCTTTGGTTAAATTATTTTTATTTCATTCATTTTTATGCTATTGGAAATGGGTGTTACCTTTACTTTTTTCAGATAATATATTGTTAGATTACAGCAACGTGATTAATTTTTGTATATTAATTTTGTGTCATTCAACTTTATAGGATACAATATGTATTTTAAGAGTTTTTTTGTGGAAATATTAAAGTTTTCTGTATATAGGATCATGTCATTGCAAACAGAGATTGTTTTACCTCTTTCATTCTTATTTGGATTTATTTTATTGGCCATGTCAATTCAACAGAACATTTATAAAATCATGCTCTAGGATCAAGGAGAATTTATCCCTTGGATGCAAGAACAGTTCAGCATACACAAGTAACTAAGTGTGACATACCACATTAACAGAATGAAGAATAAAAATCACATGGTCACCTCAAATATTAGATGATCATCTGTCAAATGGAGAAACAACATTTGCCAAAACTCAACACCATGATAAAAATGCTCAACAAACTAGATACAGAGGATATGTACCAAAACATGATAAAGGCCATATATGTTACAAATCCACCATAGACATCATACCAAAGAGTAAAAAACTGAAATATTTTCCTATAGGATCAGAAACAAGAGAAGAATGCCAACTCTCAACACTTCTATTCAACACTTCATTCAACACTCTTATTCACACCTAATACATTGATGAGAATATTTTCTGCTATTCAATAATTCTATTGAGATGTTTCTGGTTTTTAAAATTTCAGTTATTACGGCTACTGAATTGAAATTGCTTACACATATTTTAGATTTAAATTGATAGTTTTTATGTTGATCTTATATTTTTAAAGAATTACAATATTTTATTCTGTTTTATATCTATATTTGTTAGTATGCAGATATGCTCCAACTAATTTATGTTTACCAGTTTATATGTTCAACACTTTAAAGAAAAAATATATATCATATGTGCCTGTTTCTATGAAAGTTTTATGTTTATTTAAATATCTGAAAAAGTTATTTCTAGGTTCTATATAAATGAACGAAATAATGTGGATAAGCACAGAATTTCCAAGTTAAACATCCACAAATTCACTAGCTTCTTGTATCTCAATTTGTGAACCCACAGTACAATACCAGGTTGAACTATTTTATCTTTATGTTTGCTGGGGTTTTGGCCAATTATTTGTTAATTAAATTTAAATTTGAAATATAATATATATAAGAGTCAGACATTTCTCTGAATATTACTTTTTAGATTGTCCTCCAAATTTTTAAAAATAATATTTAATATTATTTTTGTTCATCATGTTATGCCTTTTTTAAGACTGTCAATTATTCACTCTCTGGATTTTGCTTTCTATCATTAAAAATGTAATGTCTTTCCTCTGTTCCTCATTTGGTATACTTGTACTTGGTGTGTTTTATTAGTTGACTCAAATACAATGTGTTTTCATCTCTTTAAGATGTTTTTTTCTTTCTTCATTGTTTTATAGATTTCAAGCTTCATAAAAGCTACTTAATTTTTTGCAAAATTTATTCTAGTCTTTACTCTTTACAATGTTTAAACACCTTCTATGTCACTGTAAATAACTGTTCATAATTTCTGAATTAACTCTTTTAGGCCACTTTTTGTTTCAGATTGAATCCATGAAAATACATTCTTAAAATGAAAATATATAATAAGTTTTAATTTTCTTACGTTTCCTGCAATAAATATTTTTAAAATTCCTGAGTATCATTTAATACACTTTTATATTAGAAAGTTTTGCTTATGGGTAGCTGTATTAGGTGCTATTTAGCTTATTAAATTTGAATTTTTCTTTTTCTAAACTTTCACATTCTTCCACAGGAACATAGCTTGAAGTTTCCATTGTTAGTTAACTTTCGTGTTGCTATCTTTGAAAATTTCCACTTCCCTTCATTATACACTGAAGACTTCAATCTACCTGCTGAATTCAGACATCTTTGTTTCAACTGATCAGCAAATATTTTTAGCTTTCATTTGTGGCTGTTAGCCAGATCAATTTATTCCTATCAATATGGTCTTTTGTCTATCAAATAGTAACTAAGATAATTATTAAACATTTTAAGCATTTTTCTTATTATTTTGTAAAATGTTATAAAACAGTTACAAAGATAAATCTTGTTAGATGCATGTCTCATATACATAACGTAATTAAGAGACTATTTTAAATAATGAGGCCCTCTAAAGGTATGAAGTCTTTGAATGCACAGTAGATGTATACTGTCAGAAAAGTATTCAATTATAAATAAAAAGAATACATTTAAATGATATATATTAAAATATGAGAAATTAAAATATGAGTATTAACTACTGTGTCCATCAGGGAAAGTGAAACTGAAGGTCCTATATGTTTTTAATTTTTTCTTGCAATAATGCTCTCCTTAATTGAATATACCAGTTAGTTGAATTTTTTATATTAAATACTGAATATGAAAACTAAACCATGAACAGATTCCTTCCTCTGAAGACATTTTCTATGTCTTTTTCTTTCATTATCTGTGAAAGTGTCATTGTCAGCTTCTGCTCATAGATTTCCTAATCTCTTTTTCAGTATAACTGGCCTTTCTTTCATGTATCCATATGGATTCAGCTCTTTTAAAATTGACTAGTTTAGGAGAAATCTAGACTTAGATAAAGGTAAATGGTGAAAATCACCTTCCTTTGTGGCTTCTGATTTTCAAAAGAATATTGCAATGTGAGAGCAAGCAGTAATTATGTTTTTAAAGTTATGAAAGTATATAATTTTAAATGGCATTAATTTGATCCTAAACTTTAAATGAAATGCTTTTGCACTAATATACATCCCCACCAACATTGTATGAGTGTTCCCCTTTCTTCACATATTTGCAAGCATTTATTTTCTGTCATTTTGATAGTAGCCATTTTAACTGGGGTGAGGTGATATCTCATTTTGATTTCAATTTGTATCTTCCTGATTAGTTATGTTGAGCATTTTTTCATATACATGTTATACATTCATATGTCTTCTGTTGAAAAATGTCTGTTCACATCTTTTGCCTATTTTTAAATTGGATTTTTTTTTGCTATTGAGTTGTTTGAGTTCCTTATATATTCTGATTATTAATATTTTGTCAAATGGTTAAATATTATGTTTATTGCAGCACTATTCACAACACCCAAGATATGGAATCAGCTTAAGTGTCCATCAATGGATGAATGGATAAAAAAAATATACACAATAGAATATTATTCAAGCATGAAAAAGAGTGAAATCCTGTCATTTGCACCAACATGGATAGAGCTGGAAGTCATTATGTTGCATGAAATAAGCCAGGTACAGACAGACAAATATTACATTTTTCACATATATGCGGGAGCTTAAAAAATTTGATCTCATGAAGATAGTGAGCAGAATAGTAGTTAAAAGAGGCTGAGAAGACTGAGGGGACATGAATATAAACTGGTTTATGTGCACAAATATACAGTTAGAAGTAATAAATTCTAATGATTAAAAGCAGAGTACGGCAACTATAATTTACAAGGATTTATAGTATATTTAAAAATAACTAAAAAGGAAGATATGGAAATTCCCAACTCAAAGAAATTATAACTGTTTGAGGTGATGGATATCTAAATTATTCTGATTTGGTCACTACACATTTTATGCATGTATCAAAAAACATGTACCCCATAAATGATACCTATAATATGTAACAAGTTAAAAATCCTGAAAAATATAAAATCGAAGAAAAATACATACAAATGACCAAAAGTTATATGAAAAAAATATTTAACATAACTAATCATTAGAAAAATGCAAATTTAAAAAATTAAATGATTTTGAAATGAAGTTTCTGTAACTGGGAACATATCTCTCCAAATCTACTATGTATATTTTTCTTTATTTTATTTTTATTTTATTTTCCTAAATTATGATTTAGCTGATTTATTCTAAGTGTTGTCTTTGCTGCTGTTTTCAATTAAAAAAAAAAAAAAAAACTTTTAAAGTTACCAGGAAACTTGGCTAGACAGTGGGCAGACGCCAATTCGTTATGAGCATTCAGCATTCAGGGAGCATCTACTACTGGTCAAGATGAGCAGTTCTTCATTCTCAGTGACAAATTACTCTTTTCTGAAAGAGTAGAGATGAATTTTGTTCAAGTATGAAGCACACTTTATTTTATTTTAAGACTTTTTTTCTTGGTAACTGAATTCAATCTGATCTTGTTGGCAATTTTTATCCAGCCTCCTCCATTACTCAGTCAATCTGAACTTTCATTACCCTGCTTAAGGCAGGCCCTGATGCAGTATAATCAGGTAAATACATTCAAATGATAAAAATCTTAGGTAGGATACATGCTTCTTATTGGGAATATGTATTCACAGGTGGTATTCTAGATTTTAAATTGTATGGCTGTGAACTTGTCCCAAGGGATAAATGCATTGATATTTCCAGTTAAAGATGTAATACTAATATCCCAAGACAACATCTATTCATCTACTTACAACAAAGTCGTAAGTCAACACCAAGCAGCTGTTCCATTTATTTCCCTATATCAAGATTCTTAACTTCTTAGTCTAATGAATCAACCTGAGGTTTATTCAGTTTTGCATTCATGCCAATAGTTAGTCAGTTTATTTGTAACTTAAAAATTTAAGTGGATCCTTGTCATTTTCCCATACTATAACAAGTAATCAATCATAAAACAAAGTTATGACAGATGTGGACTTATCAATTTAGAGAGTAACTTTTCATACCCAAAACCTCAGCATCACATTATATACCCATGTGACAAACCTGCACATATGCCTCCTGTACCAAAAACAAAAGCTAAAATTTAAAAAGGAAAATCATATTATTACTTTTATTTTTAAAGTAACATGAATAATTTTACAAATTGTTTCTAGATTAAAGCAAAATAAATTCCTGGCTTCTTCTAGCATGTTTAAAAGATGAATTAACTTCACAGAACTAGGCCTATTTCAATTGACGGAGTGTGTTTAAAGGAATAGTCACAAGCATAAGGAATACAAGAAAACATAAAATTACATTATCTAAGAACAAAATGACAGGTAAATGTCTGAATAAATTAGTTCAGAATGTTTCTCCGAACATGGAACATCAAGTGATTATGTAGTTATTGCTACCCATCACAGATCAGATGGTGTCAGGCGCATAGAAATTTAAGTTTGGATGGACCCAACAGCAATCCATCATAAATTAGATCAAAATCTGGGATCAAGATAAAGCAGGGCTAGAAGGTAAAAGAAAGCTGTTTGTACAGATAGCCACATTCTCATGTCATCTTCAAGTGTTTTGTCATAGCCTCTTCTTCAGCTCACATCTATGGCCACCACTGGAATACTAGCTGATAAAAGAGGAAAAAGTATAAGTGTGATTCAAAGTATCCATTCAATATGTGGGTGCAAGCTTAAAGTGACTGAATGCTGTGCTATGGCACAATTTAATGGTGACACAAAAGACAGTAGTGAGGAAAAGTGATAGGCAGACTTGTTTTATATCTGTTCATCTAATTAGTGTGGAAAGAAATGTGGCCTTCCACACTAAACAATGGTGCTATGACCTAAATTGTATTCCCCTAAAATTCATACATTAAAGTACAAATCCATGGTACCTCAGAATATGACCGTATTTGAAAGTAAGATCCTTAAAGAGTGATTAAGTTAAAATGAGGCTGTTTGGGTGGTGCCCTAATCCAATATGACTGGTGTCCTTATAATAAGAGAAAGAGACACCAGGGATGTATAGGCACAGAAAGAAAGGTCATGTTAGGAAACAGCAAGAAGGTAGCAATCTGCATGTCAAGGAAAGAGGTCTCAGGAGAAACTCAGTTTAATGATACCTTGATCTTGAAGTTCCAACCTCCAGAACTGTGAGAAGAAAAATTTATGTCAAACTACCCAGTCTGGTATTTTGTTATAGTAGTCCTAACAAACTACTACAAATGGCAAATAACTTGACTGGTTGAAAAGAAGTCTTGAAAGAGAAGGAATTGGAAGATTGGAGATCTGGGAATGAGATATGTCCAAAGACCTATGGGAAAGGGTACTAAGAATGAACACCTTTATACTTCAGGTTAACACCCATTAAAGAGCATTCATCGCAGAAGGGACACTAAACAATAGAGCACAGAAAATAACCCCAACAAGTGATGTCCACCCGTCACATTTACGGCCACCCTAGAGCTGGTACAACAGAGTAGAGTTGCTAAGGTGGCAATAATAGGGGATATGTAGCTCATCAGAAGTGATCCAGCTAGCTTCAGCCTTACTCAGTCTCACAGTGACAGTGACCAATCCTTAACCCTTGATATAGCACCATTGATTGAGGAAACTAACCAGCCATTTGGTGGGAAAATAATTATACTGGACTTCTTTCACCCTGAAAAGGGAGATATTTTATCATTACTGGATAAACACATATTTTGGTATGGAGTTGCCTTTCCTGATTGAAATTTCTGAGGTAGATATATAGAAACTTAGAGGGTATTTAATGTACTGACATTATATAAGACTAAGGGACAAATGAGACAGGAAAAAAGTGGCAGTGATCATTAACTGTGCCATTCATCACACCATCCACTGTATCATACTCCACAGAAGCTGCAAGCTTGATAGAGTAAGGGAATAACGTGTTGAAGGTACAGTTGAAATGTTAGCTTGAGGAGAGAAAACCTCATAGATACCATAGATTAATTACCATTTCAATCACCATCATATAATAGTCTTTATTTGGTAAATAAAATTAGCCTGAGAACAAATAAGTGAAATTAGCAGTGTTTATCTTTTGTCATATTTATCTTGATTTCCAGTTACCTACTTAGAAAATGCATTCTTCATCTCTTCGACTCTGGGCTCTTAATAGCTAATGGTTCTATTCTCTAGGGAGAAATACTTTTATTTGGTAACACAGAAAAATCCCCATTAAACTACTAGATATGATAACATCCCAGTCACATTGTTCTCCACATGCTTAGAGACCAACAGACAGAAAAAGAGTTAAATCCTGTCAGAGCAAATTGGCTCTGTTCATCAGGAGGAGGTAAGGCTTTGTTACCTAATAGGGAGGATGTGAAAGAATAAATTGGAAAACCAGGCAATTTATCTTGCTGTTACTCGATGTTCCTTTGTTCACTTTTGACCGTAAATGAAAAATGCAGTAACTTCAACTCCAGAAAGAATGAAGTCCTCTGCCTGATGAGCATATGCAATGATCAATTATCTAGAGAATCTAGAATGAAGGAGAGAAGTGCTGGTGATAATATTTGGTTATGCCATCCAAGAAAGTTACAGAGTCAAGGGCTATAGGTTATCATATTAAACTACCACTTAAAACTTTCTGCCTGGAAACAAAGCCCAATATAATCCTGAAGAAGCAATCTCCATAATGTCAATGAATCGCATACATCTGAGTGACTTAAGGGATGGACATGTCACGGTGAGCAACCCACATACCCTCTGAGTGGGCTGAAGCACTCATTATCCTGGGGATGTTGGTGGTCCGCAGCTCCCAGCTGAATCCCTTTCTGGGACTTGCCCTTAAATGCAGAAAGTTGTTTCGCCTAAGGTCATTATGCTTTCAAAAGGGCAACCTGAATCTCATGCCTAGTCAATGTGGGGTGATTGACTGGGCCCAGCTCCCTGCCCCAAAGACCCCGCCCAGATCACTTGACCAAATGAGAAACAATTTAGAAGGGTCCATCTCAATTCCAGAGCTGTTGGTATGATTGACTAGTGCCTTTTTTGAGAAGACGTTGTAGTTCAACTTTAATCTCTCTGAACATTTTGATTATATGAGCACTCTTCAATTATCTTCCTATATGTAAATTATTATCTCAGAGTTTTCTTTCCAGGGAAACTGAGCTAAAATGTCTTTTCATTTCTTTGAATTTTACCTATTTTGTTTCAACATTTGACATTGTCTGACATTAGTAGCATAGCTTCCTGCCCTCAAGGAGCTCTTAATCAAGAAAGGAAGGTACCATTTTAATAGTACACTATTTCTTTAACTTGAAAAGCACTTAATGAATGATTTAAAAGAAAATATTCATTATAATTGTGCTTTTCTTTTTTATTTCAGAGAGAAAATATTTGATTGCTAGATATTTTAAGTCTGTTAACTGTCAAATAATTGTTTACTCTATAAATAATTTAGGATCTATGAAGCTGGTGAAGAAATAGATGTTCAATATATTAGCACGTAAATTATAAATAATAAAATTAGAAATGGGAGTTCTAATATCTGAGCCTCTTAAAGAAAAATGGAAAAGAAATTCCATTACAAATTTTTATCTGATAATATAGAAATGCATTTATTTTTTGGCTTTCTGATCTTCTTTAAAGATTGGGCTATAATCACTGTATGTCAATACAATAGTTAATTCAAAAACAGGGAGATGATCAGACTGGTCACTATACTGGGTCTTTTAGGTAGTTGCAGAATATTTTGAGTCTGTATGTGTTGATTTTGACATTTTTCATTTTTATAGTTATATATATTATATACATGCTGCATATTGTATTGTATGTTTTTAAATTTATTTATTTATTTATTTATTTTTTACTTTTTATAGAGATAGAGTCTCTCTATGTTGCCCAGGCTGGTCTTGAACTCTTGGGCTCAAGCAGTTTTCCAATCCCATACAGGTGCTTTCATTTGAGTGATTCTTAAATTATCTGTAACTGTCCGTGCTCAGGAGAACATTGACAGTTCAAACAAAATATCACATATTTAAAAATTTTTATCTTGAGAAATAAAAAAAGAGACTTACAATCTGTTTTTAAATTTAAAAAATATTATTTTAAGGTTTCCTGAGAAAAGTGAAAATTATTGATAGATTAACATGTTTATGTTTACTAAGATAAAATATTGAAAGGTATTTTCCACCAAGGTCTAAGAGAGAATTTTGTAGGAGTAAGCACACTCTGGCCAAACGAATGTATTAGGCTATAGCTCCTAATGGCTAATTTTCAGTTATCTTTTTATTCTACTTCTCATGATTTTTTGCACTGTTGACAATAGTCTTCTTAAAATATTTTCTTCAGTAGGCTTCCAGAGTGCCTTCTTCTCAGCACTATCTTCTCACCATTTTCCTACCTCTCAGGTTGATGATTCTTGGTTGCTTTTGCCTGGTCCTCTTCCTCTATGCTTTGAGTGCTTAATATTCTGCTTTTATAAATGTTTTCTCCCAGTTGCATTCCCTAGGCATTTTATTTCAGTCCTTAGATTACAAACAACATATATAATGTCAGAGCTCATAAATCTATATCCAACCCCAAAGTGTCCTCAGTGTTTAGAACCATATTCATCTGTCCACTCCTTATTACCTCTTGGATATCTAAAAGGTATCTCAGAACTTAATGTGTGCAGAAATGAATTACTAACTGGTTCGCATTAATCAGCCCCTTTTCTAGTATTCTTCACTGCAGGAAATGTTATCTCAATTTTCTCTTACATCAAGGAATGTCTTTAGATTTCTTTCTTTTCTCATATTCCAGATAAAATTCATCATTAAGCCTTGTCATCTCTATTTTGGAAACATTCGATGTCTCATTACTTTTTACTGTTTACACTAATATCACCCTATTCTAAGGTATCATCCCTTCGAATCTTTACTACTTCAATTGCTTACACAATTGTTTTCCACTATTGTCTCTCTGTATTCTTTCCTTCACAGAGCAGCCAGAGTGACCTTTAAAAATATAGGATAGATTACGTAATTTCTTTTTGCAGGCATTCCTGTAGTATAGTCCTGCTTCAAATATTAATATAACAGTATTTAAATCCTTCTATGGACTACACCATTCTATGGAACACAACATTCTATAGGATCTTGGATCATTCTATAAGATCTTGGATGTTTTCTTGAGATCAAAAAAGTAACTGAACTTTTCTGATCTCATCTCTATATAACTTGTTTAAGCATATACCTGATATGCCTTAGTTAACATACACAGGTTGAGAAGTTAGGTGATTTCTAACAGAGCTTACACATTATTGTTGAAAAAAAGAGAGAAAAAATGGGAGAAAGTTAGGGGTAGTAAAGTTTGAATTTCTTAACACTCATATTACTATCCTAAAGGATAGCTCCCAATGCCTTCGATTACAGCTGACCAATTGTGTGCGGAGTCAGAGTGGAAATAGCCAACTTGGAGGCATGTGCCTGAACAGTCCGTTCCAACTAACGAACAACGCCTGTTAAAACAGCCAGTTCAATTGAAGAGGAAAATATTTTGTCAAATGAATTTTTCTAAATATGACATTATATATTTGAGATATGTCTAGAATACAGATAATCATGGTACCAATATTATTTGTTACTTAATAATGTTTTTCTTACCTTTTTGAGTGTATGAGTCTTAGAAGATATTTAAAGTTATTCAATCCCTCATTGTTACAGCTTTGCATGTGACTGTATACATAACAGCAGGTAAAGTGTAAAAAGATTAATCTGTCACAAAAGCTGCCAGAATATCATGAGTCTTTTGTATAATTTGTCTTTGCTTCCATAATGTAAGAGAAGTTCTGATTGTTCATTTTCAATAAAAAGTGATAAATGAGGCCGGGCGCGGTGGCTCAAGCCTGTAATCCCAGCACTTTGGGAGGCCGAGGTGGGCTGGATCATTTAGGTCGGTGTGTGAGATCGGGAGACCATCCTGGCTAACACGGTGAAACCCTGCCCTACTAAAAAATACAAAACTAGCCGGGCGAGGGGGCGCCTTGTAGTCCCAGCGCCACTCCTGAGGCTGTGGCACCGGGTGAACTCCGGGAGGAGCTTGCAGGAGCTGAGATCCTGCTACTGCACTCCAGCCCTGGTATAGAGCTGACTCCGGCCTTCAAAAAAAAAAAAAAAAAAAACTGATAAATGATTGCAATAGAAAATAAATTATGACATGATACATAAGATATTTGACACGAGCAGCTCCAGTCTCCAACTCCCAGCTTGCATGCATATTGAAGACCCGGTGGATTTCTGGCATTTTCAACTGAGTGCCTGGGTTCATCTCACTGGGAGGCCGACAGCTGGGTCAGCTGCTGCAGCCCGACCATGGAGAGCTGAAGTAGCTGCAGGCATTGCCTCACCTGGGAAGCTGGGGCAAAGGGAATCCCTTTCCCAGCCAGGGAACTGAGACACACAACACCTGGAGAATCGGGTAACTCCCACCCCAAACACTGTGCTTTGAGCACCAGGGCACACCAGGAGATCATATCCCACACCTGGCCGGAGGTCCCAAACACCTAATGAGCCTCCTCATTGGCGTCGCCAGCAGTCTAGATCTACTTCCAGCAAGGCAGCAGCGAGGCTGGGGAGGTGCTCCTGCCCATTACTGAGGCTTGGTGAACAAGCTGCTGGAAGTTCCCAACTGCGGAGCCCAGCCAGCAGTCAAGAAACCCGCCTGTCTCTGTAGACCCCACCCCTGGGAAGCACAAAACACAATGCCAAAGCAGCAGACACCCTCAGACGCAAAACGACTCTGTCTGACAGCTTGAAGAGAGCAGTGATCTCCCAACACGCAGGTTGAGATCTGAGAAGGGACACTCCCTGTCAAGCGGGTCCCTGACCCTGAGTAGCCTAACTGGGAGACATCCCCCACTAGGGCAGTCTGATGACCTCACCTCACAGGGTGGAGTACACCCCTGAGAGGAAGCTTCCAAAGCAAGAACTGTATGCCACTCTGTTGTTCAGAAATATTCTATCTCTGCAGCCTCATGCTGATACCCAGGCAAACAGGGTCTGAGGACTCTCAAGCAATCTCCAGCAGACTACAGCTGAGGTCCTGACTGTTAGAAGGAAAAACTATCAAACAGGAAAGGACACCTACACCCAAAACCCCATCAGTACATCACTACATCATCATCAAAGACCGAAGCGGATAAACCACAAAGATAGGGAAAAAGCAGGGCAGAAAAAGCTGAAAATTCAAAATAAGAGTATCTCCCGCAAAGGATGCAGCTCATCGCCAGCAACGATCAAAGCTGGACGGAGGAATGACTTTGACGAGATGAGAAGAAGGCTTCAGTCCATCAAATTCTCAGAGCTAAAGGAGGAATTACTGCACTCCAGCCGCGAAAGAAACTAAAATCTTGAAAAAAAGTGCAAGAATTCATTAGAGTAATTAATTTAAGAGGAAGGTCCTAAAACGAAAAATGAGATGAAAACCATATGACACGAGAAATGTGACAAACGCACAAGTTTGTGTAACTGACTCGATCAACTGGAAGAAAAGAGCAAATTAACATTGAGGATCAAATGAATGAAATGAAGCGAAGAGGTCCAAAAGAAAGAAGAAAAGAAATGAACAAAGCCTGCAAGAAGTATGGGATTATGTAAAGACCAACTCCATCTGATTGGGGTGCCTGAAAGTGAGGGGGGAAAATGGAACCAAGTTGGAAAACACTCTTCAGGATATCATCCAAGAGAACTTCCCAACCTAGTAGGGCAGCCAACATTCAAACCAGGAACTACAGAGAGGACGCTACAGCATATTCCTGAGAAGATACACATAATCTCGATTCACCACAAAGCTGAAATGAAGGAAAACTGGCTATACTAGAGAGAAAGGTCAAGCGCACAAAGGCCCATCAGACTCACAGCAGATCTCTGCAGAAACTCTACAAGCCAGAAGAGAGTAAAATAACATTCAACATTATGCTTAAAGAAAAGAATTTTAAACCCAGAATTTCATATCCAGCCAAATCCAAGTTTCAGAAGTGAAGGAGAAATAACCACAGATAAGCAAATGCTTAGAGATTTTGTCACCACTAGGCCTGCCTTACAAGTGAAATCCTGAAGGAAGCACCTGTTTGAAAGGAACAACCGTACCAGCCATCTCAAAAACATGCCAAAATGTAAAGACCATCGATGGCCAGGGGAAGAAACTGCATCAACTAACGAGTGAAAAATAACCAGTTAATACCCAATGGCAGGATGAAGTCTACACATAAATAATATTAACTCCTTAAATGCAATGGACTAAATGCTCCAATGAAAGACGACAGACTGGCAAACGGGATAAAGAGTCAAGATTCCATCAGTCTGCTGTATTCAGGAGACCCATCTCACACGCAGAGACATACATAGGCTCAAAATAAAGGGATGGAGGGAAGATTTACCAAGCAAATGTGATAAACAAAAAGCGGGGGTTGCACTTCAATAGTCTCTGATAAAACAGACTTTAAACCATCAAAGATCAAAAGAGACTAAGAAGGCCATTGGCATAATGAAAAGTGGGATCAATTCAACAGGAAGAGCTAACTCTCCTAAATATATATGCACCCAACAGGAGCACCTAGATTCATAAAAGCAAGTCCTGGGAGACTTCACAAAGACTTAGGACTCCCACAGCCAATAATGGGAGAATTCAACACTCCATTGTCACATTAGAGAACAAATGAGACAGAAAGTGAACAACAAGGATATCCAGGAATTGAACTCATCTCTGCAGCAAGCAGACCTAATAGACATCTATAGAACTCTCCACCCCAAATCAACAGAATATACATTCTTCTCAGCACTACATCGTACTTACTCCAAAATTGACCACGTAATTTGGAAGCAAAGCACTCTCAGCAAATGTACAAGAAACAGAAATTATAACAAAACTGTCTCGTGACCACAGTGCAAACTAGAACTCAGGACTAAGAAAATCAATCAAAACCGCTCCACCACATGGAAACTGAACAACCTGCCCTGAATGACCACTGGGCATCACTTAAACACAAGTAGAAATAAAGATGTTCTTTGAACCAATGAGAACAGCATACAACATACCAGAATTCTCTGGGACACATTTAAAGCAGTGTGTAGAGGGAAATTTATAGCACTAAATGCCCACAAGAGAAAGCAGGAAAGATCTAAAATTGGACAATTTAAATATCGCAATTAAAAGAACTAGAGAAGCAAGATAAAATACATTCGGAAAGCAGAAGGCCAGAAATAACTAAGATCAGAGCAGAACTGAAGGAGATAGAGACATTAAAAACCCTCCAAAATCAATGAATCCAGGAGTTGGTTTTTGAAAAGATCAACAAAATTGACACAGACCACTAGCAAGACTAATAAAGAAGAAAAGAGAGAAGAATCAAATTGACGCAATTAAAATGATAAAGGGATATCACCACCGACCCCTACAGAAATACAAACTACCATCAGAGAATATCATAAACACCTCTACGCAAATAAACTGGAAAATCTAGAAGAAATGGATAATTTCCTGACACTTACACTTTCCAAGACTAAAACCAGGAAGAAGTTGAATCCCTGAATAGACCAATAGCATATTCTTAAAATTGAGGCAACAATTAATAGCCTACCAACCAAAAAAAGTCCAGGACCAGATGGATTCACAGCTGAAATTCTACCAGAGGTACAAGGAGGAGTTGGTACCATTCCTCTGAAACTATTCCAATCAATAGAAAAAGAGGGAATCCTCCCCAACTCATTTTTATGAGGCCAACATCATCCTGATACCAAAGCCTGGTAGATATTAACAGTTATAATTCGTGACCAATATCCTGATGAACACTGATGCAAAAATCCTCAATAAAATACTGGCAAAACCGGATTCAGCAGCACATCAAAGTTTATCCACCATGATCAAGGGCTTCCATCCCTGGGATGCAAGCAGTTGGTTTAATATCTGCAAATCAATAAACATAATCCAGCATATAAACAGAACCAAAGACAAGAACCACATGATTATTCAATAGATGCAGAAAAAGCTTCTTTGACAAATTCAACAGCCCTCTTCATAAAAACGCCAATAAATTCGTATTGATGGAACGTACCTCAAAATCATAAGAGCTATTTATGACAAACCTACAGCTAATATCATACTGAATGGGCAAAACTGGAAAAATTCCCTTGAAAACTGGCATTAAGATACAGGGATGCCCTCTCTCACCCTATTCAACATAGTGTTAAAGTTCTGGCTAGGCAACTGTAAGTAGAAAGAAATCAAGGGTATTCAGTTAGAAAAGAAGAAATAAATTGTCCTCGTTTGGTAGATGACATGATTGTATATTTAGAAAACCCCATTGTCTCGGCCCAAAATCTCCTTAAGCTGATAAGCAACTTCAGCAAAGTCTCAGGATACAAAATTAATGTGCAAAATCACAAGCATTCTACACACCAGTAACAGACAAACAGAGAGCCAAATCAGGAATGAACTCCATTCACAATTGCTTCAAAGAGAATAAAATACCTAGGAACTAAACTTACAAGGATGCTGACCCTCTTCATGAGAACTACAAACCAATTGCCCAGTGAAATAAAAGAGGACACAAACAAATGGAAGAACATATGCTCATGGATAGGAAGAATCATCGTGAAAATGGCCATACTGCCCAAGGTAATTTATATATCCACGCCATCCCATCAAGCTACCAATGATTTCACAGAATTGGAAAAAACTGCTTTGAAAGTTCATATGGAAACCAAAAAAAGAGCCCGCATTCCAAGACAACTTGTAAGTCAAAAGAACAAAGCTGGAAAAATCACGCTACCTGACTTCAACCATACTACAAGGCTACAGTAACTGAAACAGCATGGTACCTGGGTACCAAAACAGAGATATATAGACCAATGGAACAGAACAGAGTCCTCAGGAAATAATACCACACATCTGCAGCCATCTGATCTTTGACAAACCTGAGAACAAGAAATGGGGAAAGGATTCCCTATTTAATAAATGGTGCTGGGAAAATTACAGCCATAAGTAGAAAGCTGGAAACTGGATCCTTTCCCATCTCTTATACGAAAATTAATTCAAGATGGATTAGAGACTTAAATGTTAGGACCTAACACTAAAATCCTAGAGGAAAACCTAGGTAGCAAATTAGACATTCAGGACATAGGTAATGGGCAAAGACTTCATGTCTAAAACACCAAAATAACGTCAGCAAAAAGTTTCGCCAAAATTCACACAAATGGATTCTCATTAAACTAAAGAGCTTCTGCACAGCAAAAGAAACTACCATCAGAGCAAATAGCAAACTTACAGAATGGGAGAAAATTTTCTTGCAATCTACTCATCTGACAAAGGGCCACATCCAGAACCCAAGCAAGAACTCAAAACAAATTTCATGTGAAAACAAAGAACCCCATCAAAAAAAGTAAAGGATATGAACAGACATTTCTCAAAAGAAGATATCCATACAGCCAACAGACACATGAAAAAAATGCTCATCACTGGCCATCAGAGAATGTGCAAATCAAAACCATACGAGAAAACATTCACACCAGTTAGAATGGCGCATCATTAAAAAGTCAGGAAACAACAGGTGCTGGAGGGATGGTGAAACAGGGAACAACTTTTACACTGTTGGTGGATTGTCAACTAGTTCATCCATTATGGAAAAACAGTATATGATTCCTCAAGGATCTAGAACTAGATGTACCATATGACCCAGCTATCCCATTACTGGGTATACACCCAAAGGGATTACAGGAAATTATGCTGCTCTAAGACATTACGTGCACACGTGATGTTTATTGCAGCACTATTCACAATAGCAAAGACTTGGAATCAACCCAAATGTCCATCAGAAGTGACAGATTGGATTAAGAAAATGGCACATATACACCATGGAATAATTATGCAGCCATAAAAAGGATGAGTTTGTGTGTCCCTAGGGACATGGATGCAGCTGGAAACCATCATTCTTAGGCAACCATCACAAGAATGAGTAAAAACCAAACACCTGATGTTCTCACTATAGGGAACTGAACAATGAGATCACTTGACCCGGGAAGGGAAACATCACACACCAGGGCCCACTGCGGGGAGGGAGGGGAGGGATTGTACTGGGGAGTTGCACCGGATGTAACGACGAGCTGATGGGTACACACCAACATGGCACAAGTATACATATGTGATCAAACCTGCACGTTATGCACATGTAAATTCTACAACTTACAGTATAATAATAATAAATAAAGAAAAAAAATGGATACAGTAATGGAAGAGGTAAAACGAAAATCCATACTTTAGATAAAGTATTATTAATTTTATGTATATATATTTTAATGTTTTAAATTGTACTGTCAGACATTTGAATATTTGAAATTCCTAATATTCCATCCTAAAAATATGTTTTTCTTTTTACTTTGGCATTATGCCAATGGCCTAGGGTGAAAAAATTTCCTATACCTTTTAATTTAAATATTGTACAAATATTGATAAGGACAGCCTTTCTTACGGTCTACTCTCAAGTCTTCTGGAAGACTTTTCTTTCCAGTTATTATGTTCACATAATTATTATGAATTGTTTTTGCCATTCTCCTTTAATTCTAGTAAGAATTCTCTCTCCTCCTTTTTCCTCTGTGTGGATTTGATCCTTCTTATGGGAAATTGCAAGTCTCCCTAGACTATTTATACTCTTGACCACTTCACTCTGGGTCCTAGGAGAGCACAATTTTCTCTTTTACAATTCTATACTTTCTTTTTGGCTGTGAAACTGAGTAATTGAACATGTGCTGCAATACACATATGCAACATTATCGCTTATGACTAGACCAGTGTCTGCAGTTTCAAAATCATCCTCATATTACTCCTGGGTTGCCATGTATCTCTAGTAAACCAATAACAGGCTCTGAAATTGAGCCAATAATTAATAACCTACAAGCCAAAAAAAGCCCAGGACCAGACGGATTCACAGCAAAATTCTACCGGAGGTACAAGGAGGAGCTGGTACCATTCCTTCTGAAACTATTCCAATCAATAGAAAAAGAGGGAATCCTCCCTAACTCATTTTATGAGGCCAACACCATCCTGATACCAAAGCCTGGCAGAGACACAACAAAAAAAAATTTTAGACCAATATCCTTGATGGACATCAATGCAGAAATACTCAATAAAATACTGACAAGCCGAACCCTGCAGCACATCAAAAAACTTATCCACCATGATCAAGTGGGCTTCATCCTTGAGATGCAAAGCTGGTTCAACATATGCAAATCAATAAACGTAATCCAGCATATAAACAGAACCAAAGACAAAAACCATATGATTATCTCAATAGATGCAGAAAAGGCCTTTGACAAAATTCGACAGCACTTCATGCTAAAAACTCTAAATAAATTCGATATTGATGGAACGTACCTCAAAATAATGAGTTATTTATGACAGACCCACAGCTGGTATCATACTGAATGGGCAAAAACTGGAAGCATTCTCTTCGAAAACTGGCACAAGACAGGGATACCCTCTCTCACCACTCCTAATCAAGATAGTGTTGGAAATTCTAGCCAAGGCAATCAGGAAAGAGAAAGAAATAAAGGATATTCAATTAGGAAAGAAGAAGTCAAATTGTCCCTGTATGCAGATGACATGATTGCATATTTAGAAAACTCCATCGTCTCAGCCCAAAATCTCTGGATACAATATCAATGTGCAAAAATCACAAGCATTCTTATATACCAAAAACAGACAAACAGAGAGCAAAATCATGACTAAACTCCCATTCACAATTGTTTCAAATAGAATAAAATATCTAGGAATCCAACTTACCAAGGATGTGAAGGACCTCTTCAAGGAGAACTACAAACAACTGCTCAATGAGATAAAAGAGGACACAAACAAATGGAAGAACATTCTATGCTCATGGATAGGAAGAATCAATATTGTGAAAATGGCCATAGAGCCCAAGGTAATTTATAGATTCAATGCCATCCCCATTAAGCTACCAATGACTTTCTTCACAGAATTTGAAAAAACTACTTTAAAGTTCATATGAAACCTAAAAGAACCCACATTGCCAAGACAATCCTAAGCAAAAAGAACAAAGCTGGAGGCATCACGCTACCTGACTTCAAACTATACTACAAGGCTACAGTAACCAAAACAGCATGGTATTGGTACCAAAACAGAGATATAGACCAATGGAACAGAGCAGAGCCCTCAGAAATAATATCACACATCTACCACCATCTGATCTTTGACAAACCTGAGAAAAACAAGAAATGGGGGAAGGATTCTCTATTTAATAAATGGTGTTGGTCAAACTGGCTAGCCATAAGTAGAAAGCTGAAACTGGATCCCTTCCTGACACCTTATACAAAAATTAATTCAAGATGGATGGATTAGAGACTTAAATGTTAGTGCTAAAACCATAAAAAAACTCTAGAAGAAACCTAGGGAATACCATTCAGGACATAAGCATGGCCAAAGACTTCATGACTAAAACACCAAAAGCAACTGCAACAAAAGCCAAAATTGAGAAATGGGATCTAATTAAACTAAAGAGCTTCTGCACAGCCAAAGAAAATACCATCAGAGTGAACAAGCAACCTACAGAATGGGAGAACATATTTTAATCTACTCATCTGACAAAGGGCTAATACCCACAACCTACGAAGAACTCAAACTAATTTAAAAGAGAAAACAACCCCATCAAAAAGTGGGCAAAGGATATGAACAGACACTTCTGAAAAGAAGACATTTATGCAGCCAACAGACACATGAGGAAATGCTCATCATCACTCGCCATCAGAGAAATGCAAATCAAAACCACAATGAGATACCATCTCACACCAGTTAGAACGGCAATCATTAAAGAGTCAGGAAACAACAGGTGCTAGAGGGGATGTGGAGAAATAGGAACACTTTTACACTGTTGGTGGGACTGTAAACTAGTTCAACCACTGAGGAAGACAGTGTGGTGACTCCTCAGGTATCTAGAACCAGAAATACCATTTGACCCAGCCATCCCATTACTGGTTATGTGGCCAAAGGATTCTAAATCATGCTGCTATAAATACACATGCACACATATGTTTATTGAGGCACTATTCACGATAGCAAAGAGTTGGAACCAACCCAAGTGTCCATCAATGACAGACTGGATTAAGAAAATGTGGCTCATATACACCATGGAAGAAAAATGGATGAGTTCATGTCCTTTGTAAGGATATGGATGAAGCTGGAAACCATCATTCTCAGCAAATTATCACAAGAACAGAAAACCAAACACGGCATGTTGTCACTCATAGGTAGGAATTGAACAATGGGAATACTTGAATACAGGAAGGGGAACATCGCACACTGGGGCCTGTCGTGAGGAGGGGAGAGAGGAGAGGGGTAGCATTAGAGCATTAGGAGATATACCTAATGTAAATGGCGAGTTAATGGTTGCAGCACACCAACATGGCACAGTATACATGTATAACAAACCTGCACGTTGTTCTCATGTACCCTAGTACTTAAAGTATAATAAAATAAATAAAAAGAAAAAAATTGATTATATTCGTAATAAAAAACAAAATAAATAGGGATAGAAATAATGACACAACTATCTACCTAATGAGTTAAAATATGAAATACGCAGTTAACTTATCTTCCTCATTAATTCAAGTTAATGAAGCAAGTAGAAAGGAGAATTGTTCTGATTCTTGCAACATACCAAGACTATTTTCCCAAGCATTTCAAATGTTTGCTATTTCTATTCACTCTGGTTAGCTCTCTATATAGAGAAAGTTTCAATAGACATATTTTCCATGTATTTAGACTATATATGTATCTCAATATGGTCATAAGGAGAAGGTTTTTTTATAGATTTAGAGAAGGAACTAGGAGGGAAAAATGAGAAGAGTAAAGAGGAGGTGCAAAAAGACTGTTTTTGTTATTGCTATTGTTATTTCAGAGCCATTCAGCTGTAGCTTAAGCATGTTTAAGATGCTTTACATTGTGGAATGTCTCTAGAATCTTTCCAGGACCACGTTCTTTCTTGTATTTACTATTTCTCTGAAGCAATCTCATCCCTTTCATTGTTTAAATGTCTACACGCTGATGTTTTCTAAGTATGAAAACCTAGGTCAACCATTGCATAAATATTCCTGCACATTTGTGACTTTCATTTAGTTGTGAAATGCTGAATTTTTAAATGATTAGGACTAATTTGATTGGAATGGTGGGTACATTAGCTTTAATTATGAAGCAAGTTTTTCTTCAAATGTGAATACTGTCAGTATAATGCATTTTCATAATTTCAGAATATCTTTGATTTTGGAGATGTGTCCAATGATAAATCCTGTAACAGATGTTTAAAGAATCCCAGAAAGCTATGGAAAGGGTATATGTATATATTATAATGTCATTAATAAAAAGTAATCTTTTAACATTGAAATATTTTTAAACAGAATTTTTATTGCACTGTTTGACATTCCTACTCAATCTGCAAAAGCTTTAGGGGATGCTTGTGGCATAATTAAATTTATTCCATATTAAACTGTAGTTTGATTAGTGCAATTGAATAAAATGATATTATTAATTACAAATGGAATTTTATTCTACAAAATTTATAAAGAAATTAAACAAAATCTTTCTGTTATTATTACTGTGCTTACTGTATGTCATTAGGTCTTTTTTTGGAATATTAGTTTTGTTAATATCGATTTAACAAGCTCTCTCATGTAAATTAAAATATTTTCATTATGTCATCCATCCCTCACTGGCATCAAGAAGTGTTTTCATCGTATTTGGCACTGTAATGAAGTTTAGAAAGCTTAGAGATATTTCGAATTCTGATATAATTTTAGGAAATCAGACATAGATTTTGATTTTTTCTCTAAGATGAATATTTTTATTTTGTTTTGATAGAAAATGATGCAGGAATTTTCAGGTGGTTTTAAAGACTGTATGAACAATGTACAGCGAGTCTACTTGTTTTATAAGGAATCTCATAGCCTGGATGCTTAGTTAATTTCCATTTGCCACTTTAGATACTCTCAAACTTTAGTAAATTTTTTCGCCCAATAATAGGATAAATACATTGTGCTATGGTAGTAAATCACATGCTTACAAATAAAATTAAAATCAACTGAAATATGTAAATTATGTAAAATAATTTTAAACAATAATATACACTAAAGATGATTACTATAAATAAAAGGGTAGTGTTTTGAGGTGTGCTTAATGACCAACCTACCCTAGTTTCATTCTTTAGTCTCAGGTGTTTTCTTACTATTACAATATTTGTCAAACTGGCATTCCTAATGAGGAAAGTTTATTCTTCACATACAATGAATGGTGAAGTGACTCTAGCTAGAAGAAGAGAAGGTTCCCAGTTTTTGAATGTGTATCTAAGTCCTCTCTCAGTCGTACACTACATAAATAATATACATTTTCTTTCTTTTTCTCACACACACATACACACACACGCACACATGGACATATTTATACACACACACGCACACACGCTTTCTTCTATCTGAAGGCGTTGCAGTTCACAGACTCTTTCAAGGACTAAATTCATAAAATGTTGCCTGATTTCCATGCTGCTACCTTTTTCTCTCTCACACACACATGCATACACACATGCATACACACACACACAAATACACGTGCATTTTCTTCTGTCCTGAAGATATTGCAGCACAGAGACTCTTTTAAGGATTAATTCATAAAATGTCGTCTGCTTTCCATGCCACTACCTTTAATAGCCTCTATATACTAGATTCTCAGGGTGGTCAATGTAGTCCCGTGGAATCATTTACCTAAAATTTACACATTTAGAAGATGCTCTTTTCTCTTTGTCTCAGCCTATGGGTTCAGACAACTGTTTCTCCAACAGGCAGCAAATTGGTAAACAGAAAGACAAGCAAACAAAAACCAAAACAGTGCCTTCTGGAGAGATGTGTAACAGCACAAAAAATAATTTATTTAGCTTTTACTGTTGATATGATAATAGGTTGGTCTATTTTTTGCATAAATTCTGTTCAGTGGTTTTTCTATGGACAATTGTTTCATTTATTTCCTACAATAAAAAGATTTTTAGTGTACATGATCATAATGATGAAAATAAATATAAACATTTATATTTCTGTTTTCATTATACTACCATTTATGCAATGCAGTGATCCTGAAATAATTAGAGGAAGCAGGTGTAACTGTAGAGGGTTATAAGTAGTGATATTGGATTTTTACTCTATCAATTTGAGCTTTTCAAAAGGGTCATTAAACATGTCCATATGCTCCTTCCATTTGTTGGGTGAAGTTTGGCACTGATAGCAATTAGGTATCATACAATAACCAAATCATCATGGCAAATAGAAAATCACATAATGGAATGTGTACAAATTTTTATTTAACTCACAATAATCTAATTCTTTCTCCTTGCTGGCCCTCCAGATTTAAATACAGACCTTTACCCCATAGAGTGATCCAAGGTTAGAAGGCAACTTTTTCTGTTGAGACAATAGATAAAAGAACAATTTCTGACATCTGTATTAGTTTGTTCTTGGACTGCTATAAAGAAATACCTGAGATTGGGCAATTTATTAAAAAAGATGTTTAATTGGCTCTTAGTCCCATAGACTGTACAGAAAGCATGATGTCATCAGCTTGGCTTCTGGGGAGGACAAAGGGAACTTACAATTATAGCAGGTGAAGGGAAAGCAGGCACATCTTACATGGCTGGATCAGGAGCAAAAAAGTAAATGGGGAAGGTGCCACACACTTTCAAACAACCAGATCTCAGAAGAAATCATTACCACAATGGTACCCAGGGGGGTGCTGTTAAGCCATGAGAAACCACCCTATGACCCAATCACCTTTCACCAGGCCCTACCTCTACTATTGGGGATTATAATTTGACAAGAGATTTGGGTGGAGACACAGAGCCAAACCATATTATTCAGTCTCTGTACCCTCCAGATCTCATGTTCTCATATTTTAAAAATACAATCATCCCTTCTCAACCGTCCATCAAAGTCTTAACTCATTCCATCTTTAATGCAAAAGTCCACAATCCAAAGTCTCATCTGAGACAATGCAAGTCCCTTCTGCCTATGAGCCTGTAAAATCAAAAACAAGTTAGTTACTTCCAACATACAATGGGGGTACAGACATTGGGTAAATACTCCCCTTCCAAAAGAGAGAAATTGACCAAAGAAAAAATGCTACAGGCCTCATGCAAGTCCAAAATCCAGCACAGCAGTCATTAAATCCTAAAGCTCCAAAATATTCTTATTTGACACCATGTCTCACATCCAGGGTACACTGATACAAGAGATGGGAATAGAAGGTCTTGGGCAACTCTGCCCCATGACTCTGCAGGGTACAGCCCCCTTCCCAGCTGCTTTCATGGACTGGCATTGAGTTCCTGCATCTTTATTCAAGTGCATGGTGCAAGCTGTCAGTGGATCTACTATTCTGGGATCCAGAGGAAGGTGGCCGTCTTCTCACAGATCTACTAGATAGTGCTCCAGTGGGGACTCTATGTGGAGGCTCCAACCCCACAATTCCCCTGTGCACTTCACTAGTAGCGGTTCTCCATTAGGGATCCACCCCTGCATTAGGCTTCTACCTGGACATCCAGACTGTACCATACCTTCTCTGAAATCTAGGAAGAAGCTCTCAAGCCTCAACTCTTGCACTCTGTGCACCTGCAGGCTTAACACCACGTTTTTACACTGCTATAAAGAATATCTGAGAAAGGGTATTATAAAGGAAAGAAGTTTAAGTGTCTCATGGTTCTGCAGGTTGTACAGGAAACATGAAGACATCTGTGAGACTTCAAGAGAGGCCTCAGGCAGGCCTCCACTTTGCCTTACAATCGTAGTGGAAGGCAAAGTTAAAGCAGACATATCTTACATGGCCTGAAGAGGAGCAAAAGAGAAAAGGGGGGAGGTGCCACAGTTTTAAAGAACCAGATCTCACAAGAAATCTCTATCACCATTACAGCACTAAGGGGGATGCTGTTAAACCATGAGAAACCACCCCCATAATTCAATCACCTCCCAAGAGGTTCCATCTCCAACATTGGGGATTGCAATTCGACATGAGATTTGGGTGGGCACACAGATTCCAACGACAGCAACACCATATTGAATATCGTTCAAAGCCATCCCCTGTCTCTAGCTGAACCACTTTAGGAATCTCACCTAATTATCTTAATCTAGGATTTCTTATTTGTAAAACTGAGAAATATAGCAGACATTTCAAAATATGATTGTGTAGATTAAAGAATTTCAACTTGGGTTTTCAAAACTTGGCATCCAAATCATCATAAGTGAAACAGGTTTTTTTTTTTTTTTTTTTTTTTTTTCTATTATACTTTAAGTTCTAGGGTACATGTGCATAACATGCAGGGATTGCATTAGGAGTTATACCTGATGTAAATGACGAGTTGATGGGTGCTGATGAGTTTATGGGTGCAGTACACCAACATGGTACAAGTATACAAGAAACAGCTTTTTTTAAACAAAGGTAACTGAATACCCTCCCTTCTTTTCTTCCTTTCTCCCTCCTTCCCATCCTTCTTTCCTCCCTTCTTCCCATCCTTCTTTCCTTCCTTCCTTCCTTCCTTCCTTCCTTCCTTCCTTCCTTCCTTCCTTCCTTCCTTCCTTCTTTCCTTCCTCTGTTCCTTCCCTCCTTCCTTTCTTCTCTTTATTCCTTTCTTCCTTCCTCCTTTAATGTTCAAATAAAAATCTATTAAATGTATCTTTTGTTTATTGCATAAGAATATATAGAGAATGTCCTCATTTGTTTAGCTTTTCTTTACCTCACTCTGAGTGGATATACTGTACGTAATAGACCTCCTAATTTTTTTATAAAAAAATTAATTATTGGTACATAATAAGTGCATATGTGCATGGGGTATACATAATGTTCTGAAACAGACTGATTTGTGAGGCTTTTCATATTACATTTAAGTTCGTGATGAATAACCATGTTCTATGTCTTTTCATATTTTTCTCAATACCCATTTGGTATGATTTCCTGAATTTGAGTTAGTCCAGTCTAAGGAAATATGTACATGGAATTTCATATTTTAGTACCCTTTTCTCTACATTATGATTACACTGCATTATCTTCCCTACAGCAGTGTAAAATCACATGCTTCCCACTACTTTGCCAAAAGATCATACTTTGGGATTTTGAGATTTTGCCACTTTTAAGACAAATAATACGCCAGTGAAATTTTAACATTTAGTTATTTTATTATGAGAAAGGTTAAATATATTTTCATTTGGTAAATGCCATTTGCATACTTTTTCTTCTCAACTATCTGTTCTTTACATTAGTTCATTTTTAATGTAATCATTTACTTTATTATAAAATAAAAGTATATACTTTTCTGCAACTTCATTTTTATTGTGATATTCCTCAGTAACTGATTAAACTATGTAATTTTCTTCTGTGACTTTTTACCTACATACATTTTTGCACTGAAATAATTTTCACTTATATACATGTAGACACTTGACAGAAATTTGAGAAAATTTTGAGGCCTTGCTGGAGAATTTTGGAAAAATTTATCTCTGTGATCTTCAGTCTCCTGCTGAATAATGTTTTTAATAAACATTATAAAAGTGTTGGCTTTTATTTACAGAGATGTGATTACTATGGTGAAGTATTATCCATTCTATTTTATGTTTTACAAGAGTTTGAACCATGCCACAAAAATATCGTGTTCTGATACTACATGCCATCATGGCAGTGATATGTGTTCATTGGTCGATTTTTACATCTATGTGGAGAGTACAATTCATGCACAAGTTCATATACTCAACAAATATTTACCGAGCAGTTGTTATGTTCCAAATGCTCCTCATTTTCTACATGAGAAAAATGAGACCCAGAGTAATTATTACACAGCTAATTAGTGAGAGATCTTAGAAACTAGAAATTGGTTCAAGACCATTCAAAATTTGTTTCCCTATTACTACACTGACTCAGAAAACAATCTAAATAAAACTTCCAGGAAATTACCAACATAAACGGCAAGGTTCTAGGAATATTAATTCCTATCTTGGCATAAATCAAGGTTGAATATATTTTGCATATTTATATGGTTGGCATTGTTGTTCAACAATCATATTATTTGAATACTTTGCTTCTAAAAGGAACTCACTTCCCTATAGGAGCTTATTTTCAAACTGCTCATTTTTATAAACCAAGTGACAATATATACATTATGTTTACATGCTTGAATTGTGAAGGTATTTTAAAGTGTTTGACTTCAGGAGTACAGTCCTAGTAGCGATAGATAGATAGAATAGATCAGATAGATCAGATAGATCAGAGTAAGATAGATAGATCAGATGAGATTAAAAAATAAAAACTAAGAGCTATAGATATTAATTCAGCATTTAATATTTTCTGAAGGAAAATGGCAATAAGAAATGCATTAATTAGAAAGTACTTACAATTTAGGTTATATAAGGCAATTATAGGTTTTTGAGATGCTTTTCTCTATAAAGTAATTCAACGGGGTTGCTTTCTTTAGTTTTAATAATATCTTAGGGAAAAAATACATAAAAGTGATATTTGGCAAAGGTGTGAAAAGAAGAAGCAAGATTAAATTTCAAAGCAATATGGTCTAAATACAAATATAAGTACCAGGAGAAAATAATGAATTAAAGATAATAAAATGGTTGATGTTAAATTACTTCTTATTCTATTGTTGGTGGGTTCAAGACTCGTTATTTTATTTTTCTTTTAAAATAACATATATTTCATACAGTATATATGTGTATATATGTATATATACATTACATAAAATGTTCCATTAATTTGTTTTTAGTTTAAAATCCTTATAGCTATTTTGTGTATATTATTATTATAGTTATATATTATTTCTAAATAAAATGAAAAAAATAGATGAGATTGACATGGCCTAAAAATGGTAGTTGGTTTATTTTTTTTTATCTTTAGTGACAATAATCGTAAGGGACCTCACTTAGTTTGTGCTATACAAATCCCTGGGGTCACTGGGAAGTCATTCTTAGGGTCACTATATATTAATTTTCAAATTAAATTTCTCATAAGCATTGTTTTTTTCCAAGCTAACCAACTACAAAAGGTTTAGAAATATTTTTATGGGTAGCACGTAACATTTTAAAAATAACATAAAATTTTTATTTCTACTTAGTCTCATTTTAAAAGTCATTGTTCTCATTAAAAAAAAAAGTTTGCTCTTAAAAGCATGCCAAACTACATTAGTTTTCTTCTAAAACATTTAGCCCCAGGTGTAAATTTGCTTTGGATTACACTGGCATACAGGAAGATAAAAGTACATTTTAAAAGTCATACTATCAAGCTATATTTAGGGTCTGGAGGCTCAGGTATAGTGAGAAGAAAGCCAGGGAAATAAGGTTTATAAAATTACATGCGTTTTCTTTAAAACAGATGATTTATTTCCTGTCTTATTTTACTTTTCCTAGAATTCATTATTGTAAGTCAAAAATTCATAATATGGTTATGGGTAATTTCTCTTCTACATTTGCCTGAAGTACAGCAATAAGATTTTAAATTTCTCTATAGATCACCTCCTAAGAGAAGACTAATTTTTAATATTGAGCTGCAAGAACTTCGGTGAATTGGTGTTCTTTGCCATGCAGGTTATTTTTTTACATGGACACATTTGTCAGTAATTTTCTTTATTTTGTTTTCTAAGCAAGTGAAGTGTGCTTACTTTCTCAAATATTTGAGTGCCTCAATCTCTTTTTCATATTCAATAGTAAAACAATTTGTATCTTAGTAAATGAATAGATGTAATATACGTTAACAAGTTGCATTTTTCATCTGTGAAGATCTGCATTTTATGTACATAAATTTTATTGACTTGAAAGTTTGTTTAACATCAGATAAAGTAGGAATGACAGATATGATTTCTAACAAAATATGTTATCATTATATTTCCTATATATAATAATGCAAGTTAATGCCATTTAAAGTAAAAGTAGCTATTAATAAATATAATTTTATGTTTTTAGACAGTAACCATTTGATACTTTTATATTTTATTCTTCAACCAACTCTACTTCTGTCTTCTAAAGATTATTTTGCCTTTAAGGTCAAATACAAAACAGTTGATCCTTTAACAACATAGGAGTTAGGGGTGACAATCCACCACATAGTAGAAAATTTGCATATAACTTTTGATTTCCAAAAAACTTAATTTCTTATTGCCTACTATAGACCAGAAGCCTCATCTATAACATAAACAGTCAATTAGCACATATTCTATGTGGTGTATTTATTATATCCTGTATTCTCTACAATAAAATAGAGAGAAATATTAAGGAAATCACAAGGAAATACTATTATATACTGTATTCTCTACAATAAAGACAAATGTTAAGGAAATCATAAGGAAAATAAAATACATTTACTATTCATAAAGTAGAAGTGGATCATCACAAAGGTCTTCATTCTCACAATCTTCAGGTTGAATAGGCTGAGAAGGAGGAGGAAGAGGAGAGGTTGGTCTTGCTGTCTCAGGGCTTAGACAGAAGAGGTGAGGAGGTGGAAGAGGAGGCAGGAGTGGCTGGCTGGCTTGGTGTAACTTTATGGAAATATATCACAATTTCTGTCTGACAATTTTGCTTTTTCATTTATCTGAAAATGTTTCTATATCCCTCTTCCACTCTTTGCTTTACTTTCAGTGTCCATGTTATAGTAGGGTCCACATCATAAAAGAACTCAAAAGCAGTTGTGAATAATTGGAAGTCTTCTGTCAGATTATTTCCTATGTCAATTTGTTTTATGAAACTTCTTCTATATCCTCTTCCTCTTTGTTTGGTATTGGTCCAGAAGCTCTCATCACCACCAAGTCATCTCCTCTTAGTTCCTCTGGTGTGGTGTCTGTCAGCTCTTGAATGTCTCCAAAATCTGTATCTTGAAACCCATCCAACTTTTCATGCCATATTCACAATTGCTTTAATGATTTCCTTTATTCACTCTGTCATAAATCCCATGAAGTCATTCAGGACATCTGACCACAGTTTTTTCCAGCAGGGATTTATTGTTTAGGCTTGATGGTTTTCATGGCTTTTTTTATGACTACAGTGGCATCTTCAATGGTGTAACCCTTCCAGAATTTCATGATGTGCTCTCTATTGGAAGTCTTTTTCATTTGACAATTCTTTCCAGAGAGTACCATGTG
Organism: Papio anubis; assembly: GCF_008728515.1. NCBI lineage: Eukaryota > Metazoa > Chordata > Mammalia > Primates > Cercopithecidae > Papio > Papio anubis. The sequence continues at coordinate 92,822,155 of NC_044980.1, forward strand.
TAATGAGCCTTAAAGTCCTTATGACTGCTTGATTTAGAGGCTGAATTAATGATGCGGTACTTGTAGCAAGTAGACCACTTTGAACCTTTGGTGTTGAATTCCTTTAATACTAATTTTGTGTATATTTTATGATAGTAAATAATAATATAGACTAGTATCTACATATATTTTATGCATTCATAACTTTTTCTTATTTTTTGATATTTCTAGGCTGTGCAGTTTATTTGAAAGGTTTTATATTGTTGCAAATCTCAAAAAATTAGTATATGCAGAAAACAATTCACATATTTGCAGATGCACACAGTTCAAACCCATGTTGTTTGGGGGTCAACTGTATATGAGTGCTTAGCAGAATAATAATTGTTTTCCAATTATTTATAACTCATTCTGATTTGGAAGCAATTTGTGATGGTTCATTAAGATATCATCGGGGCAATTGAAAAGGTAAATTTATTGGAATTGTACATTTATATATTTGTAATTACATTTATATTTGCCCTGGGGCATAAATGATTTAAATATAATAGAAAAAACAACTACCATATTAATAATAAAGCTAAAAATACGTTTAACTTTATTACTAACTACCAATTTAAACAATATGATCTCCATTAAATTCTTTAAGATTACTAACATTGACAAACCCATATTAGATTAAGATGGAAGAAAATAAGTATTACATTTGTACAAATGTAAATTATTCCAAAGTTTCTGTAGGGCAATTTAACATTGGGCATCATATAAGACTTGTCTATTATTTGATTTCACCATTGCTTAAATAGAAATTTATTTTAGAAAAATAATGGTACATGTCAGCTAGCATCTGTCTTCATGGATATTTTTTACACTATTGCTTATCCATCGTAATGGTAAAAAAATTGGAATTTTCCTAGAAAATCTCATTAGTGGGGATAAATAAATTAGGGTAGATTTATATAACAGAATTTTAGTCAGTCATTAAAATAAGAATGTACAGTTAAATTAATGACATTGAAAGAAATGCCTGACATATTGTTTATTGAATAAAACAGCATTTCTAACTGCAGGGCTTTATTTAATTAAAAATTTATATTATGTTTGCAAGATGTGAGTACAGTTTAATATTTGGAATATTTACTAAAATACTAGCAATTATTTTTTTGAGTGATGATATTCTAGTGAATACTATTCTATAATTTATTTTGTTTACTGTATTTGGAAAGATTTAATTGAGAATTATACTGATTATTAAGCTATTATGTCTGATCCCCAAACCCCACTGCCGTATTGCGCTTTTCATGCTGGAGTTGAGATTCTGGAAATCATATTTCTTGTGGTGGCAGTTTCCAGTCTTTTCAGTGTTTTCTCACAGTCCACAGAAGTGACTTCATCTCTTTCCTCTCTGTGAAAGATGATTGCCATTTTTTCCTTAGAATTCTGAGTACTTGTTCCTTCCAGAATTTCTAAGCTTCTAGATTCTAAGAACTAAAATTTCTTTCATGTTCCCCCAGCCATAGGAATCAGTTGCTGCTTCCTACATTACTATGTCTGTGTTACCTGATTGTCACCTTTTGCCTTTTTGGTTCCCCAATCTCTTTCTGCATAATGTTGTGTATAAAATTCTGCTTATTATAATAACTAGTGTGTGTATTCTCTGTTTTGCTCTCTGTATTCTGAGAGATACAAGAATTAATCATGCTCACTGTCAAAGTAAAAGAAAAAGCTATTTTATTTGAGAAATTACCAATCAATGTGTCTCTAATGAAAGATTATCAGAGAAAATTTCTTGAAATCCTGTCTCTAGTAAAGCTGTATTAAGTGCCAAATTTGGCAGCAGTTATTAGTGCCTAACTCTAACATTGTGTTTACCTAATTGTATAAACTTTACTTGTTTACCTGAGTGACTGATGCTCCTTCTCCAACATCTTTTGTCATCTTCCCTATCATCAAATACCTTCCAGACACATATTGGAAGACATGCACTGTCTGATAATGGATGATGTTTTTAAACATAGTTTTGGTGGTGTTGTAAATTCAATTTGGAGAAGATGAATAGAAATAATGGTTGGGAAAAAAGGTGAACGATTAAGAGGTACAATATACAGCTTTTGGTGCACAATAAGATGACTGAAATAAAAATATATTTTTACACTTAATGATTCAATGGCACTATTTAATGAGAAAAAAGTTAAACAACTCATGAGTTAAATTTGGGAAATACTAAGTGGTGGAGGTGTCTATACCAGTTTTTGAATTAAACATTCAAAACATTCCTTAGTGCCTATTAGGAAGTATACATGTATGACATATATGATATGAACAAAGTAAAATAAACATAATTATTACACAGAGAATCATTTTAGTCATTTGTTCTGTACTATGTTCTTGTATGTATATAGTTTTCACGGTACAATCAATTTCAACAAATTGTGTTATGACTCACTTTTGCAAATGTGTTTTATAACCCCCCACACCAATTTTTTTGTATTAATTTTTAAAATATTTGTTAATTCAAAATTATTGACTATTTCCTATGTTTCAGGTCCTTTAAAGGCACTACAAGGATCAAATTATGGGCATAAAACAACGCTCTTTCTGCCTCATAGAAATGAGAATTTAATAAGGAGACATATTGTGTTGCATTATATTTATTTAGACCCATTGCACTAGGTTTTGCAAGGTTTTATTCCCTGAATAGTTTCTAGCTGAGTGGGCCATGAGGAACTGTTTGCCTAAGCATTATAATCTAACAATAAAAGGGAACATCTTTAATCTGATGAAGAATATGCCTGAAATCCTGTAGCAAATGTCATACAAAGTGATTGAATAGTGATCCCTGAGATCTGGAATGAGACAAAGATGCCCATTATCAATATTTATTTTCACAACATATGGCAGTCTTAACCTATGCAATAAGAAAAATATTCTTGTAAAGAAAAAATATTATTGTTTGCTACTGAAACTATTATGTATAATATAAATTATTAAAACTATTAAGTGGATTTAGCATGTTAATTGGATATAAGGTGAAGATATTAAAAGTTACTGAATTTGTATATAACAGTAACAAGTAAATGTCCAATAAAATTTAAGATACAATTTATAATAATTATAAGAATTAAACACGTAAGAATAAATATAACAAAATGTATTAATATAATCATGGTACAAATAAAAAGAAAAATTGAGAGATATTGTTAAGTACCTAAATAATTGTAGACATGCATTCTGCTTAGAGTGTAAGAAAATATTTTAAGATGTCAATCTTTTCAATGATAATATTTGAATTTAATGGAAAAAATGAACAGAAATCAAGATTTTTAGTTCAAATTGACATGCAAAATTTAAATTTCACTTTGGGAGACCCAGTCAGGAGGATTGCTTGAGACCAGGGATTTGAGACGAGCCTGGGCAACATAGTGACTCTGCCCACACACACACACACACACACAGACACACACACATGCACACACACACAAATTAGCCAGTTATGGTGGCCCAGCTATTTGGATGACTGAGGTGGAAGAATTTCTTTAGCCCAGGGGCTTGATGTTGCAGTAAGCCATGATACTGCCACTGCATTGCAGCCTGAGTGACATCACGAAGATACCGTCTCAAAACAAAAGGTACATTTGTATAAAATATGTAGCTGTAAAGCACTGAAAATAACAATGAAAGTTGAGGAAGAGATTCATGGAAAATAATAGAAAGTCCAATAACATTTAAACACATGTATACAATCACTTGATTTATGAATAGTGACAATGCCATGCAGAGGGATTCTATACTGTTAATCAGTAAATGGGAATAAACACTAACTCATAGCGTGACTGTGAGAACTTAGACAATGAGTGTAAAACTTCAATAAAGTGCCCAGTGTACTTCATTAGCAATCCATTTATTACATCTGAGAAATTATTCTTCTTGTCATAGAATCCTTGATTGCCATTCTATTTTAAAAATCTTATCGTAAATTATCTCATTTATTTCTGAAATAAAATGAACAGCTCCTGCTTCTTGACTCACAGATATTTTTTCAATTCTATTTCATTTTCTGTGACTTCAGACCAAATTTCTCAGTTTATTTTCCTGTAATATGCCCTTAAGCAGCATTTCTTTCTATATGTAAAATTGCTTTATTCACCATGTAAGCCTCCTTCCCTTCATTTGAACAAATGTGCATTCTATGGTTTAACTAGATCTTTCTCTTTGGATATTCTAGTCTAACCATTTTGATTTATACTTGTAAAAACTTTGTATAAATTTTATAACTGCCTATGATCGCAGGAATTACTAAATAAATTCTTTTTTAAAAAAATTTATTTATTATTATTATACTTTAAGTTGTAGGGTACATGTGCATAACGTGCAGGTTTGTTACATATGTATACTTGTGCCATGTTGCTGTGCTGCACCCATCAACTCGTCATTTACATCAGGTATAACTCCCAATGCAATCCCTCCCCTCTCCCCCCTCCCCATGATAGGCCCCGGTGTGTGGTGTTCCCTTTCCTGAGTCCAAGTGATCTCATTGTTCAGTTCCCACCTATGAGTCAGAACATGCGGTGTTTGGTTTTCTGTTCTTGTGATAGTTTGCTAAGAATGATGGTTTCCAGCTGCATCCATGTCCCTACAAAGGACACAAACTCATCCTTTTTTATGGCTGCATAGTATTCCATGGTGTATATGTGCCACATTTTCTTAATCCAATCTGACACTGATGGACATTTGGGTTGATTCCAAGTCTTTGCTATTGTGAATAGTGCTGCAATAAACATACGTGTGCATGTGTCTTTATAGCAGCATAATTTATAATCCTTTGGGTATATACCCAGTAATTCTTTAGAGGCCTAGGTAATCTATCTAGAGACTCATAGTTTGAATGATATACAAATGGAAGTGATGGACTCCAGGTGACTGAAACACTATTTCTAAAACGCTGAAAAAAATCAAATTTACCTGCAGAAGAAGTTCCTGACTATGCTTGCCTGTTGCTTATTTTTGCTGAGCTAAATATATTTTTCAGTATACAGAGGAAAAAAACAACACTGAAATGTCATGTGTAAAGACCTAAGCCAATCTTATCTGCTTTTCTGTATTTCTTTAGAGTAGTTTTTTTTTTCTCTAACTTAAAACATTTAATAATACTTAATGCATGAAATAGCCACATGAAAGGACAATCTCTGACTGAATATAAGAATGATAATTGCACTTGTTGCTATGATTGCTTCAAACCATACAAATGTATGAGAGAGCTACTTAAAGCCCACATCCTGTAAACACTGAAAACAGATAATAAGAAATGGTAACTGGACAAAAAAAAAAGTTCATGAGTAAAATACTTCATTTTCGTTCCCTGATCTCCATGACAACTGAACTGGTACACATATTTATCTGTTTTTCTTACCTACGTGCCTATAAAAATCAAACCATCTTTAAATTGGATTTAGATCCATCTTGAGATTGGTGTTCTGTACCTAAATAAAAAGCATTTATCCTTTCAACACATGTATATAACTTGAAATTTTATTTTAAATGACCAAGTAGAAGAACAGTGAATCTGAAAATCAGATAGCATTGTAAAAACACATTATTTCAAGCAACTCTTTCAATTCACAGCATACAGAATAGTTAATGCACCCAATTGATTTCTATTTTCCTCCAACAAAATTACTGTTTTGTTTTACTACCCACTGAGACTGCAAACAAGTTCAACAGAACATATTTAAGGCAACTTTCTGTTCTACTAACAATATTATCAAAATTGCAATGCTGAGTTTTGTATCCAAATTTTCTGTTCATTTAATTTTTATAATGGTATTCCAATAATATGACCATTTTTTCCCAGAAATATAGTTTGAAAAACAAATAGTTGCAATGTTTCATTTTGTACAAATTGTGCCAATTATGTTATCTAAAAATAATCAGAGGATAATACTAATTCATCATGTTTTTATAAAGTACATATTAAGATACTTATTTTACTTTAGCTGCTATGAAAATGGTACCATAAATTTTATTTATGAAATGGATGAACCAAATTATATTTTCAAAGAAAAACAGATTTGTTTTATTTATTTAATAGATATCACCTTAAAAATAAGTGTACTTTAAGCTGCAAACATCAATATTTTAGAGTAAAAATGAATAGGAATGAAATAACATTCCCCTACTTTCTGGAAGCCTCCTGTCCTTGATTACTCAGTTTGGGGACCAGATTTTATACATAAGTATAGAAGACTGCCCCTATTTTAATACCAGTATTGCAGTATCCTGAGAGGTAATGTAACTTGAAATTTTATAGAAAATTAAAAAAAATAAAATAACTTTATAAACATTTTAGATTTAAATTATTAAAATTATCCAGAATGCTAACCATACATTTAAAAATCCATCATAACAAAGATATTTATATCCATTTAGTTTTCTATAAGTGTTTATGAAATCTTTAAGTTGTTCAGTACTTTACTAGATGCCATTAAATAAATTGTTTCTGATTCTAGGCCTACTCTTATAAGGTTCTATTAATCTTTTTCAGGTGCACCACATCATTGTGTAATGAAATGGTTACTTGAGTTTATTTGAGTAATTTATTTAAAATGGCACAGCATTTGCTATCTCTACCTAGATTTCTCAGAGTATGATATTAAATAACAGAATCCTTGACATTTAACTTATATTACCATTTAATTTATTATTTATCTGTCTGCAAACTTAAATTTGGGGGTAGTTCTTCTTTTGTATCTATAGATCTTTACATCCTTCAGACTCATGATTGACTTTCTCTCTCTGTGTTTGAAGTACTGTGATATCATGAACCAGCTTGTTCCTTTTCTCAAGAATTATTGTCACCTCAAAGAATCTCCCCAAACACAGATATATGAATTCTGTGTAATTTCTCTATATGTTCTTAGAAGCTTCTGTTAATTCAAAATAATGAGATTTTATAAGCTTAGTTATTTCTTGTCCTTAATCATGTAGGCTACTCAACTACATTACACACTTGACTTTGGTACAACTGGGGTTTGAACTGCACAGGCCTACCTATACTCATATTTTTTTCAACCAGTATTTATGAGAGGGCTGGCTTTTTACATATTGGGTTTCACAGGACCAATTGTAGGACTTGAGTATGTGTGAATTTTGCTATGGAGGGTGGTCCTGGAACCAATCCACCATGTTCCAAAGGATTTCTATAATTCAAAGTAAAGCTGTATAACTCAATCCACCTTGTTTTTGCCTGCAATACTCACTAGCATTGTTCTAAATGCCTGTAAGAGTGTAGTGTCTTCTCATCTTTTACCTATGCACAACTACTGACATTGCTAGCTGTGTATTTTCTTATTGGAGGAGGCAAATAATGAACATCTCTTCCAAGTTACATTCAGGGCTACAAATTTAGATTTGTTCTCTGAATGTTAAATTTACTCATGTGATTTCATAACATTATATTATTTTACCATTTTGCTTAAATGACAGTGGCTAAGGTAGAAATGTTTATAGAGATAATATATGTTGGAACTCTCCACTAATAGCTGCATATTAAATATTATATATGTGTGTGTGTGTATCTATATATATATATAAAATAGAGATTGCACTGATGTCTTGAACTGTGTTTCCTTTGTGAATTCAGGCAAAACATGCTGTCAGAGACTCAGATCAGGAAATTAAACAAATACAATAGTATTATCTGCACATTTTGATACTAGCAATTACACATTAGAAGATTTGCTAAGCTACTGGCGAACAAGTCACTTTATAACCCATTAGCTGGAATACATATTAGGGAATGAGTTGCATTGATATACTGTTGAGATATGATAGATTACTGAATTTGATACAACACAGTAAATGGTACAAAGTGTCTTCCATTTAAACCTTTTTTGGACTAGTTTCAGGGGCGATGTTAAGTGGTATAACAAAAGATGGCAATGCAGGAGAGCCCCCAGATGTACTTCAGGATTCTGGTGCAAATGCAAAAGTGCAAGGCATGACTTCAGGTGATTTTTCTTAAGAATGTGATACTGTTAAAAGAGAGATCTTTTTCCTATAATTTTGGATTGTGGAGGTCACTGGAAGAGGGTGGGAATGAAGAAGCGCTGATCAGAGCAGATAGCAGGTAGGAATCTAACAGGGATGGGTATTTGTTCCAAATAGAGATAATGGTACTAAACAGTTCTACTTACTGGTGACTGCAGTTGAAGTTGTTAAAACAAACCAAGCGTTTAATGTCTCTCTTTAGCACAGATGAAGGGTTTGGATAGGCTGAGATTGTTAACATTTGAACTTTCTGGCTGTTTCTGGGATCTTCCTATTTTCTAAGATTGTAAGAATAAAGAAACATATAATAGAGTTAGCTCACTTGATATCAAGAAACACATTTTTAAGAGCTTAAAATCTTCAGAAAATCCTTAAAACTCAATTATTCCACAAATAACAAATGTTCATAACAGAGTTATTATAAAAGCTCTCCAAAAAGAGAAAATAATTTAAATTCTCTACTCTTAAGGTGACATTTCAAAATCAAATATTCAAGAAAAGAAGTGGCATCAGGGAAAAATAATCAAAATAACTAATAAACTATGTCATTTTGAAAATAATAGACTGGCTCCCATTCATGCTTTTATAGAAATAATGAATATATGGTACATATATAAATATAGGTACTGTTAGGATCACACCTTAATACTTCTGATGACCCTGAACTTTGGAGAGGTTCATGGCTTCCTCAAGGTTAATAAGCAGCACAACTACTAAGTGGCAATGCTGGAATTGAGGTCCAAGCAATTTAAGTCCAGAGTATGTGTTCTAAATAAAAACATTATTTTAGTGATTCATGTCATCATTGTTACAACCATTACTATATGATTTCATATATTCTTTGCCCGAATCCAGTGATAATTATTTAGATTCATTTTAAATGTGATGAAGCTATCATAGAGAGGTTAATTTCACAGCTGTCTAGGAGTACCAGATGGTGGAGTAGTTCAGATACGAATGCCAGTATTCCATCCTATTTTGGATAATTAATTTTTGTATCCGCTGCTACCTCATTTTTTTTCTTAGTTGTGTCTGGTGCTACCTCATTTTTTCTGTTTAGTTGAAGATAAAAGACAATCTAATATATATATATATGAACATATAATAGAGTTAACTCACTTGATATCATGAAACAGATTTTTAAAAGCTTACAATCTTCAGAAAATCCTTAAAATCCAAATTTCCAATCTCAGAGACAGAGACAGAAAAGCAGAAAGATACATATATATGTATTCCTGCTTTTAATATTGTATGCATCATAAGGTATTTAGTACTTTGGAGAATATTTGATATTTTGTGTTGTTAGATTAAAATGCACATTCTTATAGGCATCTTTATCGAACTTTCTCTGCTTCTTCCTTAGTTATTTAGATATCATTATCAATATTTTGATATACTTAGAATTAAATAACAGAGAAGAAGTCCTACATATGGATAGTGCGACTTTCAAGCCTTGTGGTAGCCTGATTTTTCTACCTCTGAAGCTGTAGCTTCCTCATATTTATTCTGTGTTCTTCCTTTCACCCTCTTGCTCTCACCATGAAATGCAGGCAATTCCTGTATTGCCAGGCGCGGTGAGTCACGTTTGTAATCCCAGCACTTTGGGAGACCAAGGCGGGCAGATCACGAAGTCAGGAATTCAAGACCAGCCTGATGATTTCACCAACATGGTGAAATCTTGTCTCTACTAAAAAAAAAATCAAAATACAAAAATTAGCCGGGCGTGGTGGTGCCCACCTGTAATCCCAGCTACTCAGGAAGCGGAGGCCTGAGAATCGATTGAACCCGGGAGGGTGGAGGTTGTGTGGAGCCAATATCGTGTCACTGCACTCCAGCCAGGTAACAGAGCTAGACTCTGCCTCAACAACAACAACAACAACAACAACAAAAAAAAAAAAAAAAAAAGCTTTACATTTGTAGCAGAGGATCACTGAAGATTGGCAGTTCTTGATCTAGACCTCAGCATGCAGCACAGAGCTACTTTCTCCCTTCTAACGTTCTTCCACAGAATTACAGGCCATCTCCCTAGAGGGACATCTCTGATGACCTTCTTTTAGAGTTCTCTACATTAACTCTCCGTTTCATTGCCTTATTTTATTATCTTCATTGTATCTGCTAACATCTAAAATTGCCAACAAAATTACTTGTTTATTGTGTTTTATTGCCTACTAGAGTGTCAGGCCATTGAGAATTGGAAACCTAGCTCTCATTCTCTTAAGTATTCTCAGAAACTTGAATGCCTGGAACATAATGAGTTCTTGATATATACCTATGACATTAAAAAAAAAATTAACTGGTTCTCTTATTCCCTGCCTCTGTTCTTTATCTCAGTTTCCTGGTTTGTTCTCTGGAGTTCCATTTTCTTTTCACCTTTGTACTGTAGATGAGATTTTTTCTGAAAGTGTTGAATGTCTTACTTTCTACTTCAAGCACTCGTCAAATCATGCTAACAAGCATGACATTCTTTCTAAGAAGACTTGCAATCTATCTGCATTATTTCATATGTAAGTTTTTATTTGTGATAGCTTATATACATGCAAACAAATATTTCTGTGTATAGGCAAACTTATACGATGTATTTCTTTAACCAGAAATAATCTCTCAGAATACCAATATTACTGACAGTATGAACAATTAGTATTTGAAATAGGCTTTATTTTACAGTAAATTGTTTGTGCCAACACATTTTTTTAAGAGGGAGAAAACAAATTAGATTGAGGACCATGAGCAGTGAGCAGGTGTGGCAAAGACACGTTCATGAATTATCACATAGGATTCTAATTAGTATGAGACCCACAATAGACAGTCACTAAAGAGAAGTTTTTGTGAGCTACAAGGGGCATTCTATATTTGTGTTATTGCTTCAAGGTATTTTCCCATTGTCTAAGGAGAAATAATGTGCTGTTCTTTCTGTATCATAGGAATGCTTCCATATCTCTGGATTATGAGAGCTGGAGAAATAACTCTGAAGAATAGGTGAGCTGGCAGGGATGTTTTTGGGAAGACTGAAAATTAAAGAGTTATAAAGAAGCAAATAATGAAAGATCAAAACCAAAAAAGCTTTACCTATGATCAGGAATTCAGCAGGAAAGAGGACAAATTTGAAATTTCCGCTAAAGCAGTGACATCCCACAATGGACAAAGAACAATGATTTACTTGTGCTAGCTAGTGCAAAAATAATGTTACAAAACACAGAAAGAAAAAAGAAAACATGTAGGTTGCTGATTCTGTGCTGAGAGTACTGCACTGTAGTCTTAGGCAGAGCCAACTGAACTACTTTTCCTATATTTCTGATTAGAAATTTCAGGAAAATTCAACAACTCTGTTGACTATTCCTTGACTCAGCGTGAACGATTGATATGGCCAGAAGAAATCTCCACCTGGAAACTAAAATGTTGGGTGAAATAAACAGTGTTTTCAATATGTGCATCACTGGCAGAAAGTGACAACGGAAAAAAAAGAAGCATAGTGAAAGTTATTAGAAAGTTATCTATCTATCTATCTATCTATCTATCTATCTATCTATCTATCTCTATAGATAATAATTTTTTCTGAGCAATAAAAGGTTGAAATTTTCATGATGAAACATCATGAAATAAACAACTAGAAAGGATTTTAGAAAACTGGAAAGTATTTACTCTAAGATGGCTAAGTGATCAGAAAAAGCAAAAAACAAACAATTTAAAATGAAATTTTGAGAAAAGAAAAAGATAATTAAAGCAATAAATATGAGAATTTTGGAGCCAACCAAGTATATTAAAAATAATAATTATTTTAATTTATATTTTGCTCCAAAGAGAACAGCAATTACATTATTCATTTGAGTGTTTACATTATCCCTTAGAAGCCCAAGAAGTGAGAGAACCTGATACTATGCACTTAATTCACCAGAATTGAATGGTTTGCAATGAAGTTGTGTCAGAAAAGTAGAGAACATACTTGTAATTTTATAAGAGAATGACTGATACATTTATTTATGAACCCTAAGTTTTAGAAGAGGTTTCAATAATTTCTTAAACAGGGTAAAAGTGGTAACAGGAATAGTTGCTTAAGCAGAAGAGGACTTAGAATATATCGATGATTATCTTAATTGAGCCATGTAATAAATACAGTGAAGTATATCATGTGCAAACATTTTATGCATGTATTTTTTATGACTGTTTCCTCACCATCAAGATCATGATATCAAACTTCCCATCACATCAGAACTTTTATTGTATAGGTGTAGCCCACTCAAGTCAATGCCTCATATCCAAAGAGCAAAACAGCATAACTTCTATCATCATCAGTTAGCGATGTTTGTTTTGGAACTCCATATAAATGGAATCACAGAGTATATACTCCAGTGTTTGGCTTGTTTTCTTCTTAATTACTTCAATAAGACATCCATTTTAAGTGTATCAGTAATTCATTACTTTTATGGATGTGTATGAACATTGCATTTGTATACTACAGTTTATTTATTTATTGCTTTATTGATGGAAATTAATTGTGTTTTGAGTTTTAGCTATTTTGAAATAGCTGCTATGAATACTCTTTTACATGCATTTTATGGGAATGAAAGAGCACTAAAAATATGAATGGAGTGACAGGAGACACATTGTTTAAGAGTATGCATTCTGGAAGCAGTCTGATGAGATTTGAATCCTACCTCCTCTATTTTCCAGCTGAGTGGCCTTAGGCAAGTTATCTAAATGCTCTCCCTCCATTTCTCCATCTGTGAAACTAGGGTTAAATTAGTACACATGGAGTAACTGTGGTAGAAAATGAAAGGGAAATTTCACAGGATATGTGAATAATGAATTATGAAGTATGCAGTTCAATGTTTGGCACATAGAAATTCAAAGAAACTTTGGACAATTGTGTCAGAAAAGTAAATGTTAAAATTAGCTGATGGTTGCAGGAAATTCCAATGGTCATAGCAAGATTTTTTTTAACTTTGTGATAATAACTAGTTAACTCATTACTACTTCTTCCAATAGACAATACATTAAATGGAAAGATGTAAATAACTATTGTTAATTAAGACTAGCCTAAAACCAGAGCAGCTGTTTGGCTGGTACATACTGCTGTGGCCATTTCTTTTGTTAAATTTTCATTTCTGTTCCAATTGGTCAAGTATTTTATTAGTTGTAGGTGAAGCGATACTAAGAGAGCAGCTGGCCATGTTAAGTGACTTCACATTTCCAAATCTGACAAATTGAATTTGCCATGTTGGACACATTTCAAATGAAAATATTTAGCAATTGCACACTCTTCGTAACATAAAATAGGAAAGGAGCCAGATGACAATTTTTAAAGAGAGAAAATTGAATTCTGAAAAGCACTGACCAATGCCATGCTTACGGAATGACAATTAAGTCCAGATACTGTGCCAGACACTGTGCCAGACAATGGATATAAAATGACAAACTACACATTATTAAGTTTGAACAATTTATATTTTACTCTGTGAAATACACAATAAACAGGTAAAATATCAATGCACACCAAAATTTTTGAGGTGAAATTATTAAATACAAATCTGCATATTTTGGAAAAAAAAAAAAAAGAAAGAAGGTCAATATTTTAGATCTCCAGGAAGAACAGGTCACCCAAAACTAAGCAATTTTTTTTTCTTGGCTTGTGGGTTATGTGGGTTTTAGATCTTACATTGTGAAATGTCGTACACATATCTTTTTTTTACAAAATATGCATATCATTCTACATTAGAATCAAGATGATAATTACCATTTATATTGATGTATGTAATTTGATTTGAAATATTCAACATAGTCAGTGTCAATATTTGTCTGTATTAATTAGTTTAAGGTATACCCTAGGGGGAATTCATGGCCTTTTAAAAGAACTTTTACACCAAAGATGAACTCCTAGCAGTTTATCAGAAAGTCCGCTCTCTAACAGGTGACAATGCAGGGGTTGGGGCAGTAATTTCCCGCATAGTCAGAAATCTGTGTATGACTTTTGTCTCCCCAAAAGTAATAACAGCCTACTGTTGACTGGAAGTCTCTCTGATAATATAAACAGTTGATAACACATGTTTTGTATGTTATATGTATTATATAGTGTATTCTACAATAAAGTAAGATAGAGAAAAACAAAATAATATTAAGAAAATCATAAAAGGGAGGAAATATGTTTGTTATTTATTAAGTGGAAGTAGATCATCATAAAGGGAAGCAGAAGAGGCAGGCGCACTCAGACGTACTTTAGATAAGTAAATTGTGATTTCTATGTGATTTTTTGCTTTTTCATTTCTCTAGAAAGGTTTCTATACCTTAGCAGCCATCTGCCATTGTTTGCTTTAGTTTTAGTGCCTATATCATAAAAAGGTCCCTGTCATAAAGGAAGTCAAAAGAAGTCTTGAATAATCAGAATCCTTCTCCCAGATTGTTGGGCCAGTTGGCACAAAAGCAGCCACCAATTAAGAAACGTCAATTAGTTTTCTGGCACAGGGTCTTCTACACCTTCTTCCTCATTGTCTGGCACTGGTTCAGAAGCACTCATCTCCAAAAGTTGTCTCCGTTAATTCCTCTGGTGTGGTATCTGTTAGCTCTTGAACCCTTCAAGATTTATATTTTGAAACCCTTCATCCCTCTGACATTTTTGCCACATCCACAATCCCCTTGATGATTACCTTTATTGACTCTGTCATAAGTCTTGAGGAGTCACATACAACATCTAAACACAATTTTCTCCAACAGGTTTTTATTGTTTTAGGCTTGATGGCTTTCATGTTTTTTTTTCTATAACCACAATGGCATCTTCAACGCTGTGATCCTTTCAGACTTTGGTGTTCTCTCTTTTGGGGTTACTTCAATAGCATTGACAACTTTTTTCATAGAGCACCATTTGTAATTAGCCTTAAAGGTCCTTATGAGCCCTTGATATAGAGGCTGAATCAGAGATGTGTTTGGGGGCAAGTAGACCACCTTGATGCTTTTGATGTTGAACTCATGGGCTTTATGGTGGCCAGAGGAGTTGTCTAATAGCAAAGGAACTTTTAAAGGCAGTTTCTTACCGGCAAGGTGCTTCCTGACTTCAGGAACAAGGTATGAATGCAACTAATCGAAAGAAAGGGTACTCATTGCCCAGGACTTCTTGTAGAATACAACCAACAGATTGGCAGCTGGTGTTTATCTTTTGTTTTCAAGGCTTGGGGGTTAGCATTTTTGTACATAAGAGTAGTCCAGAACATAAATCTGACTGCATTTGCACAAAACTGTAGTTAGCCTATTCCTTCCTGCTTTAAGTCCTGATGATGCTGATTTCTCTTTCTTACTAGCAAATGTTCTTTGTGACAATTTTTTTTTTTTTTTTCCCAGAGCAGGGCACATTTTATCTGCATTCAAAACCTGTTCAAGTAGCTATTTTTTTCTTCTCAATTATTTTCCTAGTGACACCAGGGAACTAATTCAACTACTACCCCTTGGTTAGCAAAAGTTGCTTTTCTTATTATCTGGAAAGCTTTTTGATCCAAAATTCTTCTGAAAATTATTAAACCATCCCTTGCTGACATTCCATTCTCCAGCTTCAGATCATTCACCATTTTTTTGCTTTAACTTTTCATATAATGGTTTTACTTTTTCTGAGATCACATTAGAATCTTTAGGTAAGCTTTTCTTACAGCAATACTCTTTCCAAATAGCTGTATTTTCAATATGAGATGAAAAGTTATTTCACAAAAAATGCAAGTTCCTTGTACCTGCTGGCGTAGCTACAGCACAGCTTTAAGAGTTTTCTTTTCTTATTCATTTTTTAAATAGTCTTTACCTTAGATTCCTTTATCTTGAAATGTCTGCAATGGTAGGAAGCTTCAGACCTCAAATAAGATGCATATCAAACAATTCAGCTTTTTCTTGTAACATCATGACTTTTCTCAGCTTCTTAGGAGCACTTACATTATCACTAGTGGCACTTCTTATAGGTCCCATGGTGTTATTTATAGTATTAAAGTATAGGACTAAGCACAATTTAAAAAAACAAAACAAAAACACAAGAACCTCAAAAGATCACTCTTTACTGTGATAAGCATCTTATTAGGTAGACAAACTGCTCACAAGAGATATTTAGCATGGATGGCATTTCAAGCAGATACTGGCAAGACTTGAGCTCACTGCAATAGCAATAGAAGGTAGTTACAAAATCATTACTGTTGTGCAGTATTGCTACAGTTAATTTTATGCAGTTATAATTTACTATTGCACCTTTACATTTGTTTACATATATCTGGACTGAAAATGCCACAACGGACTATCCGTGTTTGTGTGTATACTTTTTGAAAAAATTTTAATGTTTCCTAATTTTAACTTTTTACATTTGTGTATACTTTATTGCAGTAACTAATAAATTAGACTAGTATCTACATATGTTTTATTCATTCACAACATACCTAACTTTTTCTTAGTTTTTAAAATATTTTAGGCCACATGATTTGAGTTTTTTACATTGTCACAATTCTCAAAAAATATTTCTGACATATTTATTGAAAAAATCTATGTATAAGTGGACCTATGCAATTCTAAGTCATGTTGCTCAAGGGTGAACTGATATGCTACAGAAGAGTCAGCTCTCCTTATCTCACATTATCACTACAAAGTTTGTAAATCAGGATAATGAATAGTAGAAATCAATTTTCATTTTAAAAATGCATGATGGTACAATAGTTAGTAAAAGCTGAAATATATAAGGTGTATATATACCTTTACATGACAATGGGATAAAAATCTAAAAAGGCCATCACCCATTACCCTTGATCCCCAAATTGCTTGCATTACCCTCCCATTGCAGTGTGATGCTGGTTTGGAGAATTCTTTTTCCACCTGACTATGACAGATAGCTGAATCTGGCCATGGAAAATTCTCCCAAGCTTTCATGAAAGGTGTTTTTAAGGCGCCAAATATGACAGAGAGCTGGGCATATGCCAAATTATAAAATAGGTTTTAAAAGTGTTTCTATTTTAATAAATGTCTATAGGAAAGACACAATTCCGTCTGAAACTGTATTTAAGTATAAACAAGATGACAAGATTTCTCTCAATCAACAAACCCAAGAAAGACAAACAACTTCTATCAGAAATGACTTCATTCTAGAAAAACTTTAAAAAGTGTCAAACTTGCTTTACTTTGAAGTCAAACCGTAACATTTATTTTTTATTAGTTACCTATGTATAATAATTAACTAGATATAAATAATTAAAAATCCAAACTCTTAAGTGATTTAAGAGTCTTTTTGACAGAGAGAAATATATGTACCCATGAATATCATAGAAAAGGCATGCTCCCTTTCAAACAAATAATTCAGAAAGAAAATATAGATTGCATCTGTGCTCTCTAAAACCACGGAAGTTCTCACAACATCACAAAATTCTGGTTATATATTACATTATAAGCAATCTAGCTTAATTTTCTCTCTTTTCAGTTGACAAATGTGTGTTTCATGAAGGTGGTGGAGTTTCAAGGGAGAGAAGAAATTAATAATTAGGATTTTCAGGAAGTGATACATGGCAGAAAGGTAGGGAAAGCAAGAGAACATTTGTTTTGAACGCCAAAGTACTGCATTGATTAAACCATGATGAAGTCAATAGACAAAGGAGATCAACTAGAGCCTCTTGCCAATCTTTCATCTCAATCTATTCTGCTACTTAAAAAATACTTTCTAGAGTGTTACGGTTAAAAGTAAAATGGAGTAAAACTCAATACTAAGAAAACAATTAAAAGGTGCAAAACAATAGGCATTTTAAGAAAATATATGGATGGCAGAGAAACAAATAAAAATGCCCAACACTATTTGTCATTAGAAAAACTGAAATTAAAACCAAAATGAGATACCATTGCACAACTATTAGAATGTCTAAATTATTGACAACATCAAATGCTCGTCAGAATGTAGAGGAACATGGACTCTCATTCATTGTGATGAGAACACATAATGGTACAATTACTTTAGAGACAGTGTAAAAATTTCTTACAGAGTTGAAATATATATACGCATAGTATTCAATGTAGCAATCCCTATATTTGGTGTTTCTCCAAGCAAATTGAAAAAGCATGTTCACATAAAAATATGTGTGTGAATTTTTATAGCTTATAGGACCTTTATTCTCAATAGCCACAAGTTGGTAAAAACTAAGATGTTCCTTAACAGTTGAGTGAATAAACAAACTGTGATAAAATCATGCAGTGGAACACTTCTAAACAATAAAAGAGAACAACTAGTTGATTTGTGCTACAGCATGAATAAATCTTAATAAAATTTTGTTCAGTGAAAGAAGTCAGGTCCAAGAAGAACAGGAACCTACATGCACAGACAAAAAGCAGTGGTTGCCAGTGATTAGGGGAGGAGAGAGAGTGGTTACTAAAATAAGCTGTGCAGAGAAAATTTCAGAGTGATGTAACTGTTCTCTATGTTACTAGAGTTGTGGATAACTGATGGTATGCATTTGTCAAACTCCTATAAAATATGCATCACAAAGAGTGAAATTTGATATATGTACATGGAAATAAAAATCAACTGGATTTGGAAGTCCAAGGATGGACTGTAGACTGAAGAAAATGAGTATAATTGTATTACAAATGTATGATGCAACCTCACTGTAGGCGGTAGGAAAAATAAGAACTGACTGACTTACGTAACTTTGCTATTGTGATCTAATCCTGCTTGTCACAGCAGATGGCCAGGTTTTTGACTACAGATTAAAAAAATAAATTATTATTCTATAGTTGTTTCTGAATTGGTATTTTTGCTTAGTATATTTTATAGATTTATAAATTCTTGCATTAAAAGCTGTATTTATTTATTTAACTAGTTAAGTTGAAAATTGGCAAACCTTGCAATTCTGTTAAATAGTCCAACTTGTTCTTTTATCTGTTAACCAATACAGTTGGATAAATTCAGCAAGTCAAACCACATCAACATAACATCAAGATGTTTTGAGAGGAAACTGTAAGAATACAGAGAAAAATAACTGTATATAAATACTACTCTAGTAACTTTAGTTCTCCTAAGGGTATGGCTTATCACCTTGAAAATATGTCGCAAGTATACTAGGGTTGAACAAAAGAAATAAATTATAGTTAATGGAAGGTTGCTTTCTCACTCTCAGATAAGGAAGCTATAAATAAACAAAATGGTAAAACAACAATGAACATCTTAATGTGCTGGATTAAAATCTGATATATCAGTGTGAATTAATGTTTATTTTAATATACACAGATAGATACAGATCTAATTAAAGATAGATGTTTATGCATGGGTTATTATTTATATAAACATTTTTAGCCCCGTTCATTACAGGGCCTAGAAGCAGCAATAGTCCAGCAGCATCAACCACACCAGGAACACAGATCTGGGTTTCTAATACTATTCTTCAGTAAGGGAATGAAAGCTCTTTAAAATATGGCTGATTCCGGGACTTGAGCAAGATAAATCCAACAGGATTCTATGACAACTCATAGTGTCAAAGAAAGTTTGGGGTATGGAAAAGGGAGGAGCCAACCTGAAAGAAACTCCAGTGGCCAAACTGAAAGGAAAAGCAAAAAAAGAAACAAAACAAAACAAAAGGGAATAACAGATTATAGCCTGAAGTGGAAATATATGTTCATACTTATATAAATAAATTATTGAATGAATGAATAAAGAGGATAGAAATTTATAATGTTTAAAGAAAATTGTACTCCAGGAGATGGAGCTTAATTCCTTTCCCCTTGAGTGTGGTCTGGATTTAGTGACTTAGTAGAACATAGGTTGGAACAGTAAAAACAGAAACTTTACACAAGAAAAACTTGGAAGGTCTTAACCAAGTGATCAAGTTTTATGCTATAGTGATAAGTCAAACTGATATAATGTACCTTCAGATATGATCAAATGAGAAGCATAATTCATCACAGAAGTTTTTTTTTTTTTTTCCAAAAATCTGGAACTCCAGTCTGATGTTGAACAAACATCTGACAAATCCACATTGAATGCTTGACCGTGACTTTAAAAAACTCTTAAGATCACAAAAAAAAAAAAAAATCTTGAAAAATATCATAAATTAGTAAAGACCAAGGAGAAGATTAAATCTTATGTGCTATCCCAGATTGGATCCCAGAATACAAAAATGACATTACTGGAAACTAGTATAATACGAATAAAGTCTATAGTTTAGATAAAATAGATGTGCCAATATTAATCTCTTATTTTTACAAATGTGCCATAGCTTTTGTTAAAATTAGGGGAAACTGGAAGAAAGGTATATTGGAATTCATACTACATGATAGTTACATAAATTTAAAACTAGTCCAAATAAATGTGTGTTAAAATTTTCTAAGATGGAAGTAGAACAGAGAAGGTTATGGTGATTGAGATAGGGGAGCGATTTGTTTGGAATAGTCATATGAAAGGTAAAGATTCAATAGTAGTTTGAGATCTCATTTCAATTATCATTTACATAATTTCTTCCTCTGACTCAGAATTACTATTGCTGATATAATCCTGCTTGTCACAGAAGATGGCCAGGTTTTTGACTACAGATTAAAAAAATAAATTTTTATTCTATAGTTCTTTCTGAATTGGTGTTTTTGCTTAGTATATTTTATAGATTTATAAATTCTTCCATTAAGAGATGTATTTATTTATTTAACTAGTTAAGATGAAAATTGGCAAACCTTGCAATTCTGTTAGATAGTCCAATTTGTTCTTTTATCTGTTAACCACTACAGTTGGATAAATTCAGCGAGTCAAACCATATCAACATAACATCAAGAGTGGAGATAGAGCAATACATCACAATTCTATTCCTGTAATTTTCTTTTTAAATTTATTTAGTTTTGCCTCTGGCTCTGCACCATCTCACTCTGGCTGAATACGTCGTATGTTTTGTTTGTTGGTAGGTTCCCCCAGAAAACAATTTAATGTGTACTTCGCAGATGTTTCCTTACATTGGCCTGAGGAGGTACAGATGTCTAACTCTGCCAATTTCCAACATAGCAAAAATATTCAGAATACTTTTGGCTGCAGTTTTTCTGCAAAATTCTTAGTTAACACTTATTGAAACCTAACCACTCACTTTTAAGATGAAAATATCTATCATGGTAGTTAAGAGGAAATTGAAAAATTAGGGTTGAATTGTGGCAAACTAATTGGATGCTGAATTGTACTGACCACATATGAGGAATAGTCAGCATATTCACTGCTACAGATTAAACTGTAAATAAGAAGCAAAATTTGCCTCATTGAATGCACAGTCTAGTTTAGAAAGAGACAAGTGAATAATTAATTTAAATATTCGCCAGAAATAATATGCTTGAATATTCTCAGGTTACTATGGTGGCAGAAAATAGTATTTTTATGGTAGACTAAGCAGCATAAACCTCCTTGAGGTTATAGTTAAGCTGGATCTTAATGGATGTGTAGGCATCTGTCAAATACAAATGAGCTTATTTAAATGTCAAGATTGTTTTGAAACCTTGAGATAATATTTCTTGTGTTACTATTGTTTACAATCTGATTTTGAGGCTATATGACAAAGCATTTTGGAAGTCTGTCCTTATGCCATGCTCATCAATTCTGACAAGCAAATGATCAATCATAAATAAATATATATATATACACACACACAGTGCAACACTGTATGTAGACAGATCCTGACATTTCTATCAACTCAAAATATAAGCAGTATTACTAATTTAATATATGAATATTGCTGTATTTTATGCATTAGAAAGGTATATATAAATTTTGTAAAAACAATTATAGGTACAAAAGGCAATAAATAAGAAAAAGAGGATCTAGGCTAAATTTGTGAGAATGTGAATTTTAATTTTAATTAATAGTTTAATTCTCTACTGTCATCATCTTGAAATTACTGACAATATTGTCTTTGAATTTGTGGTTTCAAAGTGAAGTTTGATGAGAAAATGGAGCAAGAAGCTGCACAGAGGAGATATGTGCAATATATTTACAATTCCTTGACACCATATGCATGTGTACTGTTTCCAATACCCCACAAGAATAAACACACAATTGTGGTGTAACCACGATGTGTGGGAATTCAGCAAGACTGAAAACGAAAACAAAGTGTGTTATGTCTACAATTGACCAAGTGAAGACGCTGACAGCCCCAAGTAGTCATGCTTTCTATTCAAGCCAGATCTTGCTTTGAACACAGAAGGAAGGCAAAGGTATTCTGATAAACACAAACAACTTAACATATTCTTTTTCACTCATATTACTTCCGTCTTTTAACTAACTAACCACTACACTGAAAATTATGACATAGAGTGAAAGATAAACACAGGGCAACACAGAGTTACATTTTATTTCAGTTCTATCTTATTCACCAGTAAGCCAAATATAATTTTGGCAAAATATGCCAACAAGTATCAAAAAGTGAAATAAAAATTCATGTTAGTTTTGTCAAGCCTACTGTTCTAGTAAGAATAAAATACATGTATATGTATGATGAGCTACAAAAAATGTATAAGTTTGGAGATTCCATATATGAGCTAAATGCTTTTATATGTTTATTAAAATTGGCATTGTATGATAAAAAATGAACACTAAATCTACGTCATTTATCATGAGAGATAACCTATTTTTTTCTTAGAATAGTATCAAAAAGCAAATAAAATGCACCATGGGCAATTAAAGAAAGAACTCAAAGAATGATGAACAATGTTCTATATTTTGGTACCTTTAACAGCATATTTTTGGAAAATTTGCTGCTATTACTCTTTGTTATATGCTACCATTTGAACAAGAGCCTTAGATTTTCTTTTTGCACTGGGACCCACAAATTAGGAGCCTGGCATTCGAGATGAAAGAATGTTAACCCCTGTTTGCAGTAATTTTATTTTTTTAAATATGAAAGAGATGTTGCATATAAGAGATAGCATTGTGTAGTGGTTAAGGAAAGGACTTTTAAGACAGACATGCCTGATTTTTAGTCATAGTTCTACTACTTACTAGCAATTTGGAAATTGTGTAATCCCTCTGGGCTCATTTTTCTTATTTGTAAGCTGGGAACAATAAGATTAACTCTTTTATAGTGTGAATGTCCACTTAGATTATATACTTATAAATTTGTATACTTACATAGGTGCTGAGGCTGTGGGCAAAACTATATACATGGATAGCTATTATCATCAGTATTATTATTCTATGTGGATATAGAACTGTTTACAGACACGGTTCAACAATGGAGGAGAGATGATGGATGAAAATTAATTAGGAATGATTTGATGAGTAAGGACCTTCATAAAATAGGTAGAATTCGGCACCAATTTTACAAAATAGTATGCTAAGTAAAACTTTATGGAAAGTGAATTGATCTGAAAATGATCTAGCCAGCCTTAAATAAAGAACCTGATTATAATCTGATCATAGAGTGCCTATCTAAATCATGGTGAAAGTGGAAGACAATATTTTGCCCAAAGATTCAGAATGCTTTTGGGTTAAATGTGTGCCTTACAATAAAATTTGCAGACATGGGATAGGTTGTCTCAGAAGGAACTGAGTTCCCCTTCATAGGATGTGAATAAGCACTGACTGAAGAAACATCTGGAAAGGTTATTATATGAAAGATCAACATCAGATGTGTAAACTACATAGCAAGCAAAGTCTTTTATAACATATAGATGTGGGTGATAAGAAAGCTAGGTAAGAGTGAAATAATTTTATAAAATGTATAAATTCCGTCAAGATAGAGGTGATTATGCATAGAGGTGATTATGCAGTTAGGTTTTACACATTAGAGATCACAGCTAAAGGAATAAGAGATAATGTTAAGAAAGTTGAAGAAAGGGAAAAAAATCTAAAACATATACAAATAGATTCTCCCTGTAGATAATTCAGAGGAAAAATCAGTAACTGTTGATGAGAAAAATATTAAACTAGAACAAGTGAAGAAAATTATCTAATGCCATAAAATATGCAAATAATTTCTAGAATATCATACCTCAGAGATTGCCCTAACTTGGAAATATTGAGTGACAGAGAGAAATTTACCTTGAAAGTAATTAAGCTTAAGGGAAATTATTTCATCTGTCTCAACAGAACTCTAACTAATTTTTTAAAAAGGCTCAGAAAATTTTGTATGACTGAAGCTTCACAAAATGTATGCCATACAATAAATATGTCAAATATTAAAAGTTTTATGTCTTACATTTAAGTCTTTAATCCATTTTGAGTTGATTTTTGTATATGGTTAGAGGGATGGGTCTGGTTGCATTCTTCTGCATATGGATATCCTGCATTTCAAGCACTACTTATTGAAGTGACTGTCTTTTTTTCAGTGTATGCTCTTGGTGCCTTTGTCAAAAAATGAATTGACAGTAAATGTATAGATTTATTTTGGGGGTTCTGTATTATGTTCCATTAGTTTATATGTCTGTTTTTATGCCAGTGGCATGCTGCTTTGGTTACTGTATTTTTACAGTATAATTTGAAGTCAGGTAGTATAGTACTTCCAGCTTTGTAATTTTTGCTCAGGATTTCTTTGGTTACTAAAGGCTTGTGGCTTCTGTATGAATTTTAGGAGGCTTTTTCTATTTCTGTGAAGAATGTCATTGATATTTCTATAGAGATTGCATTGAATCTGCAGATCATTTTAGGTAATTGGATATTTTAACAATACTAAGTTTTCTAATCCATGAGCATGGAATACCTTTCCATTTTCTTGTGCATCCTATTCAATTTTTATCAGTGTTTCATATTAATAGTTTACATTGTAGAGATTTTGCACTTATTCAGTTAAAATTATTCCTAGGTATTTAATTTCATGTTGTGTAGTTATTGAAAATTAGATTGCTTTCTTAATTTCTTTTTCAGATTGTTCACTGTTAGCATATTGAAATGCTACTGAATTGTCTATTCAAATTTTGTATCCTGCATCTATGAAACTACTAGAATAAAACATTGGGGAAACACATTAGGGAATTTCTCTGGGCAAATATGTTTTGGGGTAAGACCTCAGAAGCACAGGGAACTAGATAAAAGTAGAAAAATGGTATTACATTAAGCTAAAAAGTTTCTGCACAGCAAAGGAAGTAACCAATAGAGTGAGAAGACAATCTACAGAATTGCACAACATTTTCGCAAACTATCTGACAAAAAAATTCTTGACCAAAATAGGTCAGGAACTCAGCTTGACAAAAAAATGTTAAAAAATAGGCAAAGGATTTGAATAGCCATTTCTGAGAAGAAAACATACAAATGGACATCAGGTATCTGAAAATAATACCCACAACACTAATCATTAGGGAAATGCACATCAAAACCACAACAGATGCTAGCAAGGATGTGGAGAAAGGGGAACATTCACACACTGATGAAGAAAATGTAAATTAGTATAGCCACTATGAAACACAGTATAGGAGTTTATCAAAAAACTAAAAATATGGTTACCATATAATCCAGCAATCCCACTGCTGGGTATGTACCCCAAAGAAAGGAAATCAGCATTTGTAGAGATATTTGCAGTTTCATTTTTATAAAGCAGTGCTGTACACAATAGCCAAAATATAGAATCAACCTAAGTGTCCACCAATGGATAGATACAAAAATGTGGTGTATATTATGCAATGGAATATTATTCACCCAAACAGCACAATGAGACTGTAATTTGCAGCCACACACATAGCTCTGGAAATCATTATGTTGAATTACATAAAACTGGAACAGAGAGACATATATCTCAAGTTCTCACTCATATATGGGAGCTAAAAAAGTTGATCTCATGGAGATAAACAGTAGAGTTGTGTTTAGCAGAGCCTGAGAAAGTAGAGAGGATGGGAAAATCAAGAGAGTTTGATTAATGGATACTGATATGGTTTGGCTGCGTCCTCACCCAAATCTCGTCTTGAATTCCCACAAGCTGTGGGAGAGACCTTGTGGGAGATAAGTGAATCATTGGATCAGGTCTTTCCCTTGCTGTTCTCATGATAGTGAATAAGTCTCACGAGATCTGATGGGAGTTTCCCTGTACAAGCTCTCTTCTCTTGTCTGATGCCATGTGAGATGTGCCTTTTACCTTCTGCCATGGATTGTGAGGGTTTCCCAGCCACATGGAATTATAAGTACAATAAATTTCTTTCTTTTGTAAATTGCCCTGTATTTATCAGCAGCATGGAAACAGACTAACACAGTAAATTGGTACCAGTAGACTGGGGTGCTACTGAAAAGATACCTGAAAATGTGGAAGTGACTTTGGAACAGTTTGGAGGTCTCAGAGTTCGAAACTTTGTAGGAAAGTTTGGAAATCCATAGGGACTTGTTGAATGGCTTTGTCCAAAATGCTAATAATGATATGGACAATAAAGTCCAGGCTGAGGTGGTCTCAAATGGAGATGAGAAACTTTTGGGGAACTGGAGAAAACGTGACTCTTATGTTAATGAAGAGACTGGAAGCATTTTACCCCTGCCCTGGCGATTTGTGGAACTTTGAACCTGAGCGAGATGATTTAGAGTATCTAGCAGAAGAAATTTCTAAGCAGTAAAGCACTCAAGAGGTGCCTTGGGTGCTATTAAAAGCATTCAGTTTTAAAAGGGAAACAGAGCATAAAAGTTCAGAAAATTTGCAGCCTGACAGTGTGATAGAAAAGAAAATCTCATTTTCTGAGGAGAAATTCAAGCCAGCTGCAGAAATTTGCATAAGTAATGAGGGCCCAAATGTTAATCCCCAAGATGATGGGGAAAAATATCTTCAGGGCATGTGAGAGGTCTCCACAGTAAGTCCTCCTATCACAGGCCTGGAGACCTTGGAATCAAAAATATATTTTTGGACTGGGCCCACGGTCCCCATGCTGTGTGCAGTCTAGGGACTTGGTGCCCTGTGTCCCAGCCACTGCAGCCATGACTAAAGGGGGCCAAAATACAGCTTGGGCTGTGACTTCAGAGGGTGCAAGTCCCAAGCCTCAGCAGCTTCCACGTGGTGTTGAGCCTGGGGGTGCACAGAAGTCAAGAATTGAGGTTTGGGAACCTCCACCTAGATTTCAGAGCATGTATAGAAACACCTGCATGTTCAGGGAGAAGTTTGCTGCAGGGACAGGGCTCTCATGGAGAACCTCTGCTAGGGTAGAGCAGAAGAGAAATGTGGGATTGGAGCCCCCACACAGACACTCTACTGGGGCACTGCCTAGTGGAGCTGTGAGAAGAGTGCCACAGTCCTCCAGCCCTCAGAATGGTAGATCC
The DNA here is from genome assembly GCF_008728515.1 of Papio anubis. Taxonomy (NCBI): domain Eukaryota; kingdom Metazoa; phylum Chordata; class Mammalia; order Primates; family Cercopithecidae; genus Papio; species Papio anubis. The sequence continues at coordinate 92,849,348 of NC_044980.1, forward strand.
ACTGACACCTTGCACTGTGCACTTGGAAAAGCCATAGACACTCAACACCAGCTCATGAAAACATCTAGAAGGGAAGCTGTACCCTGAAAGTCACAGGGGTGGAGCTGTCCAAGATGATGGGAACCCACCTCTTTCATCAGCATGAACTGGATGTAAGACATGTGGTCAAAGGACATCATTTTGGAGCTTTAAAATTTGACTACCCCGCTAGATTTCAGACTTGCATGGGACCTGTAGCCCCTTGGTTTTGGCCAATTTCTCCCATTTGGAATGGCTGTATTTACCCAATGCCTGTACTCCCATTGTATCTAGCAGTAATTAACTTGCTTTTGATTTTACAGTCTCACAGGTGGAAGGGACTTGCCTTGTCTCAAATGAGACTTTGGACTGTGGACTTTTGAGTTAATTCTTAAGTGAGTTAAGACTTTGGGGAACTTGTTGGAAAGGGATGACAGGTTTTGAAATGTGAGGAAATGAGATTTGGGAAAAGTCAGGGGTGGAATGATGTGGTTTGGCTCTGTCCCCACCCAAATCTCATCTTGAATTCCCACGTGTTGTGGGAGTAACCCCATGGGAATTGAATCATTGGAGCAGGTCTTTCCTGTGCTGTTCTTGTGATAGTGAATACGTCTAATGAGATCTGATGGTTATATAAAAACAGGAGTTTCCCTGCACAATCTCTCTTCTCTCATCTGGTGCCATGTGAGCTGTGCTTTTCACCTTCTGCCATGACTGTGAAGCTTCTCCAGCCATGTAAAACTGTAATCCAATAAACCTTTTTCTTTTGTAAATTTCCAAGTCTCTGGTATGTCTTTATCAGTATGAAAATGGACTAAATACAGGTAAAAACATACAGTTAGGTAGAAGGAATAAATTCTGGAGTGGGATATCTGTAGTTGGTAATAGCTTATTGTGTATTTCAAAGTAACTAAAAAAAGATTTTAGAATATCCACAACACAAATAACTTATAAGTATTTGAGATAATAGATATCTCAATTACCCTGATTTCACTACTATACATTTTATACATGTATCAAAACATCACATGTACTCCAGAAATATGCACAATCATTATGCATCAGTAAAACAATTAACAAGTCATATTTATATGTATTAAAAAGCCATGTTTACATCTGTCAAAGGGCATGATCATATGTCACCTCCCTTTGCAACACTTCCTCAATGAGATATTCTAAGCAACTGTCTAAGTAACTTTTCCAATAGTCAACTCTCCATGAGGATAAGTCAAAAGGCTCACATTTTTAGGTACATTAATTGATTAGTAGGGAGAAAATTTGATCATAGGCCTAGTCTGCAATCAATAGTCTTGATTATTGATAATAAAGCTAATATTTTGATCATCATTATTATTTTATATCTAGTTACCAGCAACTTAATACCCATAGAAATATGCAATGTTATAATTTAATTTATTGCCAGAGTATAGTCACCCAGAATTCATGGTACTACAAATTTTGGCTTTTATTCAACTAAAGTACTTTGCTTCCTGACTACTTTCCTGTCTTACATTTAAGTCAAAATATACAATTATTTAATTCCAGAATAAACTTTACTTCTTTTTCTACATCTATTCAGACCTACACACTTAACCTCTATGTCAGAATCTTACTTTACAGTTCATTTTTTGTGCTATCCCATCTTTAAGGTAATAACACTTCTTAACACATCAATCAAATATGATAATATTAAGAAGTCTGAGTTCTTTGTTGTCCCTTGTATTATTACTAATTTATTTGTAATATTATGCACATACATAGTCATTTATTTTAATAGATTATTAACAATATTCAAGGCATTATTTTTCTATCTTGAGAGTTTTATACACAGTAGACATGCAATAAGTAAATGTTGAATCAATTTTGGGTTGTATTAGTCAGGATTCTCTAGAGGGACAGAACTAATGGAATATATATTATATATATTATATTATACATATATACATATACGTAATGCATCTATATTATACATATATATTATAATATATATTATACATATATATATGAGAGTTTATTAAGTATTATCTCACATGATCACAAGGTCGCACAATAGGCTGTCTACAGGTTGAGGAATAAGAAGAGCCAGTCCAAGTTGCAACACTGAAGAACTTGGAGTCCGATGTTCAAGGGCAGGAAGCATCCAGCACAGAAGAATGAGGTAGGCTACGATGCTAGGCCAGCCTCTCCTTTCACATTTTTCAGTCTGCTTATATTTTAGCCATGCTAGCAGCTGATTCGATGGTGTCCACCCAGATTAAGGGTGGGCCTGCCTTTCCTAGCCCACTGACTAAAATGTTAATCTCCTTTGGCCACGCCCTCACAGACACACCCAGGATCAATACTTCGCATCCTTCAATAAAAAAATTTGCTAGTGGATCGCTTGGAGTGATGGTGAGTTGTGCCACTTCCACTTTGGTGAGCTATAGTTTAATTTTTTTTTTTTTTAATTAAGCATTTAAAAGTGCAGAATTTTAGTTTTTTTACTTTTATGGTGGCTTGGGTAAGTTCAGTTGAATTCACTGGCATTTATTTTGAAAAATAAAAAAGTAAATTTCACATTAGTGTCTGTACTCGACCATGCGATGTCATATTTAAAAAAATTATTTTTGTTTGTTTTGAGACGGAGTTTAGCTCTTGTTGCCCAGGCTGCAGGGGAATGGCATGATCTCGGCTCACCACAACCTCTGCTTTCCTGGTTCAAGCGATTCTCCTGCCTCGACCCCCTGAGTAGCTGGGATTACAGGCATGCACCACCACGACAGCTAATTTTGTATTTTTAGTAGAGACAGGCTTTACCATGTTTGTCAGGCTGGTCTTGAATTCCCAACCTCAGGTGATCTGCTCAACTCAGCCTCCCAAAGTGCTGGGATTACAGGCATGAGCCACTGTGCCCGGCCTAACAATTAATTTTTATATTGTTTTATAATCTCCTACTTAGATCAAAATAACATCTTACATATATCTTAATTAAAAGATTAACCACAAGAATAATTTTTCTGTCAATTCTTCAATTTAAATACACAGTCTTCATTTTAAAATTTTTTTAATTAATTTTTTTTTTTCTTTGAGTACAAGCCAGAAAAGAAACCGGAAAACGGATTTATCTTGATATTATAAAAATGCTTAGTCCTGCAGTTTTCAGCTTTCTTTTTCAATCTTGGATGAATTTAAGAACTCAATTTCTTAAATGTTTTAACTAAACTATGTTAAAATGTGAGGTAGTTTTCTTTTTTGCATGACCTTAAAATAGCCTTTATACTTTGTTTTCAATCTTGAATATTTGAAGTTTGCTTTTGTGTTGTTAGAATTTAAAAAGAAATCAAGCTACTGTTAGACTGAAAAACCATTAGAGCTTATTAAAGAAATTTTGAAACACAATTGTACATATGACCTAGTCTGATTGGTCTGGATATGTCTTAGTTTAATCAAAAAAAGAGGCAGCAGCTACCTCTAAAGCAATCTTTCCTGAAGGAAGATTTCATATTGTGGTTTCCCTGTCACTTCACTCTAAATGTATGCTTTTTAGGCCTACCTTTCTGAAATGCACTTTGGTTTTGTATTAGTTGTATTAGGGTTTTCCAGAGAGTCAAAACCAATAGATAGCTATAGATACAGATATATAAGAGGAGATTTACTATGAGAATTGTCTCACACAATTACAAATGCTCAGGAGTTCCACAACAGTCCATTTGCAAGCTGGAGACACTGGGATACCGTAGCATACTGCACACAGTTTAAATTCAAAAGCTTCAGAACCAAAGAAGCTAATAATGTAATTCTTAGTTTGAGGCTGAAGGCCTGAGAACTATGGGGGCTGTGGGTGTAAGTCCTGGATTCCCAAGGCCAGAGAGCCGAGAGTTCTGATGTCCAAGGATGATAGGAGGAAGGTGTCTCAGTTTCAGGAGAGAGAGAAAAAAAAATATTTTCACTGCTTCTTTGTTTGTTTCTATCCAGACCACCAGGTGACTGGATGGTGCCCACCCACAATGAAGGGCAATCTATCTCACTTAGTTCACTGACTTACATGCCAGTCTCTACTAGAAACACGCTCACAGATACACCTGGAAGTAATGCTTTACCAGTTCTCCAGCTATTTCTTAATCCAGCCAAATCCACACCTAATATTTACATTTACAATACTGTCTGTGATAGTCATAAAGCTTATTTTACTGTATTTGTACCACATTTCATTCTGTTCTTTCAACATCTTTAATTAATACGAGATTTATTGCATTGCTAGAAGCCAGGAACCTTATCTGTCTTTCAAGAAAGCTCCTATTATGGTCTAAAGGTTTGTGTTCTCCCATGATTCATGCGTTGAAATCTAACCCTCAATGTGATGGTATTGAAAGGACCTTTGGAGTCAATTACCTCATGGTGGTGAAGCCCAAATAAATGGAATTAGCACCCAGAAGAGGCTATGAGGGAGCTGCTTTGCCCCTTTCACTTTCTGGGACATAGCTAGCAGGTGTCATCTCTAAGGAACAGACAGAATGCCCTAATGTTAACAGGTATTCCACATCATTAATATATCAATAATTTTTGCACATTGACAGGAAAGGTATATACAAATCAGTAGAGAATTGAGCAAATACAAAGGCAAGGTACAGACTGGGAGCAATGTACTATACATCTCATTAGACAACAAATCTGACTGAGCCTTGATCTTGGACCTCTCAGCCTTCAGAACTGTAAGAAATAAATGTCTGTTGTTTATGAGCTACTTGGTCTATGACAGTTTTGTTATAGCGGCCAAAACTAAGACAGGCACCATTTTGCTCTAGTCCTCCCGAACACGCTCATCAAATGTTTTTTTGATATGGAAGAACATGTAACAATATACTATATCAGTGGTGATGTTTAACCTCCAGGGAAGCAATAAATAATCTCAGAGAAAAATGTTTTATGAGAAACTAAAACAAAATAAACTGATGTTAAACGTAAGCAAATTTCTTTTGCCCCCAAATTTGTACTTTTAGAGGCTTAGACATTATTTTATATTTCCTACTTCTGATGGGTTTATTTTAAAATACAGGATAACAGTTGCTGTCACTTATTGTTAGTTAAAATGTTGAATTTAAGAATTTTATCCATAATTTCATATGGAATAACTGTGTTTTTAAATTGAAGCGTGAGGCATTTTACTCATTTTCTGTTTGTTTTTCTTCTGCTGGTAGCAAATGAGGACTGGTTGCTACAGCAACATATTTATTCTGCAAGTGCTTTTGGGCTTTCATCAGATGTTCACTCTGACAGTGAGTTCTGCCTTCGGAATGTCTGACTTTTACAACCACAGCTAATTACAAAACCTGTAACCATTTTATTCCACTGCCCTAAAGGTTAACACAAAACTTGTAGTATTGAAACAAATGTGGATTGTGAAAACAAATCTTATGAAGAACAGAGAAAAACAAAGTAATTACATTTTTAAATCTATAGTCAAAAATATTAAACTTTAAATCACCTGTAGCTCTTAGGTTTGTAAAATACCTTTGGCAAGTGAGAACAAAAATATCAGTTTTCTCTTTCTTTATTTTTCTCCATCACTCTTCGACCAAGGTTCTTCACAAATACTCAGAACTAAAATATTATATTGGTTTTCAAACACTAGGCATTTCAACAAAATAATTTAACTCTTGAATCAGAGGAAGAACTTATACTTACAATGTTTGAATTTTGTACCATTTCAACTAAATTTGTATCTTTCTGGATGAATATTAATTTTCTGTAAACACAATGTACATAATATTTTTAAAGATGCTGGATATAAATAAATATTCAAAACTTTGACTTTGTCAGTTTTTACAAAGAGCAAAAAGGTACAGTAAGTTCAAATTCTAACACATATATCCATAGAGCAATGTGAAACTAAGAATGATTTCAGCTGTGTTATTTCAAATATATTTAACGTCACCTTTCTATTTCACTGTTAAGAACCTGAAAGGCTATTTGTTCATTTATGTCTAATCTATTGGATACATATTTGAAGGTGTTGTGTACATATTACTCTTTTTATTTTAAATTTTGTTTTGCGATGTATGAATGACTGATATTTGTATATAAATATATAACTGTGATCTTAGCATTTTAATTAATTTTGGTTTTCTTACTAAATAGCAAATCACGAAATTTTCTCCAAGTTATTAGGAATAAATCTACATTGTTAGTTTTAAGGGTTTTTATGTTTTTAAAATACCCTAATTTAGCTATTTTAATATTCATTATTTTTATGTACAAGAGGTTTTATTTTATGGAATTGGTTTCAAGTACTTCAAAAAGTACTGGAATTCCAGATTAATTTTCTAAAGTAGTAACAAAAACATAAGGAATAAAAAAAGGTGAAATGAGTCACATATTCTTCAATTATACATGATTCTGCTCATTTCCTCTTGTAAACAAAGCAATAAATATTACCAGATGATGATGATGACTAATTATTATAATAATTTTACGTGCAAGATATATATAAAGTAATAGCTTCTTGCTATTTAATTTCCATTTCCCCATCTCCATTTCTCATGTTTATTGATCATTCAGATTAAAATTTCTATAACATCCCCCTTGTGTTTGTTTCTTTGGTTATTGATGTTTTTGTTTGTTTTTGAGACAGGGTTTTGTTCTGTCTCACAGCCTGGTGTGCAGTTGTGCAATCATGGCTCACTGCAACCTCCAACTCCTGGGCTCAAGCAATCCTCCTATCTCAGTCTCTGAGTAGCTGGAACTACATGCATGTGCCACAACATCCAGCTTTTTTTTTTTTCCACTCCTGGGCTCAAGCGGTCCTCCCACCTCAGCTTCCCAAAGTTCTGGGGTTACAGGTTTCAGTCATTGCTCCCAGTCTGCACCTTGCCTTTGTATTTGCTCAATTCTCTACTGATTTGTATATACCTTTCCTGTCAATGTGCAAAAATTATTGATATATTAATGATATGGAATACCTGTTAACATTAGGGCATTCTGTCTGTTCAAATGGTCAGTATAAGGAATTGTGAAGAGCAATGGAACTCTTGATTCACAGCCATTCTAATCCATTTATCTTTGTTATATTTCTAAATTTCATAGCAGATAGAATTTTATTTTTTTAATTATAGTAAAAATAAAGAAGGAATATTTGGAAAACCAGTAACAGAGAACTTTATTACTTACACACACACACACACACACATTTGCAACTTAATTACAGGTCACCAAAAAGAAGCTGTGAGGCAATTGAGACCATATTGCATATATTACACACACACATACACACCCACACACACACACGTCTGCAACTTAATTACAGGTCACCAAAAAGAAGCTCTGAGGCAATTGAGACCATATTGCATATAAACTCTGCTAGACTGGGTTGATCAATATTTGTTCACTTGAATGAAAGAGATGTGAGAAACAAAATCAAAAGTTAAAGTGAACTGAAACATTCTACACCTTTTATTTGGAACCTATCTTATTTGAAAATAATATAGTTAGGACTCCCAAATGTGTTACCATGTCATTATCAAATAAATTAAGTAAGCCAGAGACAAAGGAAAGATTGAAGCTATGAAGAAAATAATAACATAAGGAAACACGATAAGTTACGCAAAAATAAATAATACCAAGTATGAGATTGACATAAGAAAATCAGTTTTACAAGAAAATAAACCTGTGAATAGCAACTTGAACTATAAAGATTTAGAATGAAAAGATATGTGGAAAAAATGGATGAATAGTATGTATAGAATGATGACATAAATGTATTTTATATGGTTGAAAGATATCATTGAGAATTATGTAAAGAAACAATTGAGGTCTTGAGTAATGATAAAAGAAACATAAGGACAGTTGATATAATTTCCCATATGTAGTATATTTTTCATGATAACATAAAATAAGATGTACCATTTCAATAGTCAGGAAAAAACAAATGTTGACAACAATAATAAATAATAGTTTAATGAAGGTGTAGAGAATAAATAGAGGAAAAAAAATATATATGACTTTATTAAATTTGGATTTGCAAATTCAGAGATAAACATTTTAAAAAATAGTTCTAGGAAAATAGGGTTTTAATCAGAAATAACTGTATATTTATAGGAATATGCTATTAATTAAATAATTTCAAGGTAATTTTAAAAAATTATATGTAATACATGACATCATAAAGAGCTAAACTAAAGCAAAATATCTCATATATGTTAACACATAAGTATTTTATGTCTAGATACAGAAAGCCTTCTCAGAATTGTACCAAAGAAATGAGTTGTTACCATACTTATGCATGTAATCTCATAAAATAAAATATCCTGCACCTGAAAACAACAAAATATCTAACATTGCTGAAAGTAATATTAAATGACATATTAGGGAAATAGTTGCAAAAAAACAGTTCAAAAATAATGTCAAATTTATTGAAGTTAGAAAATCGTGATCACCACTTAAAAATGTGCAGAAAAATAAATAAAATGTTGAAATAAAAAGAAATTGTATTTCTTAATTATTACAAAATTGCAAAAATAATACAATCTTACCTGATCAGGTTACAACATGCTAAAATAAGCGTGATACTCAGTGTTTAAAATAGTTTCAGAAGATCAGAAAATAATTTTTTTCTACTTAAAGTTTGGCGAAAACATAACATTTAATTCGACGAATACTTGAATTCTTGCACTTCACAATGTAGACTAACAAGCATTTATAGGCATATGCTTTCATTTTCTTCAACTTCTAATGTTTATTGTCATGTTTCCCAATAGAAAATAATATCAAATTATGCACAATGAAGGATCTCCCACATCTTATTCACCAACTATGTGGTTCTGTGTTTCACAGAAAAATATTACTTTTTAAACATATCTTTTCTTACATATGAAATATATTATATTATATACAAGATATATATTTTAAACACTGCTTTTATATATATTAGGATTACACAAGCAAACACATGTAGAGCATACCGGTACTATAAAGCCAAATTGAACATAAGATATTCACAAGTAGCTGGACGAGGTGATGTCTAATCAGATAAGTTAAATTTCTCATTTCGAGGCAGTAGAATAAAGTGGGAGAGAAACCTGGACAAGGAAACAGCAGATGACCCAAGTTCAGGAAATAGGCAGAGAGTGAATCACAGATAGGCATGGGCAAGGACTTCATGTCTAAAACACCAAAAGCAACGACAACAAAAGCCAAAATTGACAAATGGGATCTAATTAAACTAAAGAGCTTCTGCACAGCAAAAGAAACTACCATCAGAGTGAACAGGCAACCTACCGAATGAGAGAAACTTTTTGCAATCTACTCATCTGACAAAGGGCTAATATCCAGAACTTACAAAGAACTCAAACAAATTTACAAGAAAAAAACAAACAACCCCATCAAAAAGTAGGCAAAGGATATGAACAGACACTTCTCAAAAGAAGACATTCATACAGCCAACAGACACATGAAAAAATGCTCATCATCACTGGCCATCAGAGAAATGCAAATCAAAACCAAATGAGATACCATCTCACACCAGTTAGAATGGCCATCATTAAAAAGTCAGGAAAAAACAGATGCTGGAGAGGATGTGAAGAAATAGGAACACTTTTACACTGTTGGTGAGATTGTAAACTAGTTCAACCACTGAGGAAGACAGTGTGGCAATTCCTCAAGGATCTAGAACTAGAAATACTATTTGACCCAGCCATCCCATTACTAAGTATATACCCAAAGCATTATAAATCATGCTGCTATAAAGACACATGCACACGTATGCTTATTGCAGCACTATTCACAATAGCAAAGACTTGGAATCAACCCAAATGTCCATCAGTGACAGACTGGATTAAGAAAATGTGGCACATGTACACCATGGAATACTATGCAGTCATAAAAAGGGATGAGTTTGTGTCCTTTGTAGGGACATGGATGCAGCTGGAAACCATCATTCTCAGCAAACTATCCCAGGAACAGAAAACCAAATGTTCTCACTCATATGTGGGAACTGAACAATGAGCTCACTTGGACCCGGGAAAGGGAACATCACACACCAGGGCCTATTGTAGTGGTGGGGTGGAGGGATAGCATTAGGAGATATACCTAAGGTAAATGATGAGTTAATGTGTGCAGCACACCAACATGGCACAAGTATACATATGTAACAAACCTGCACGTTGTGCACACGTACCCTAGAACTTAAAGTATAATAATAATAATAATAATAATAATAATAATAAAAGAAAATGTGGCACATATACACCATGGAATACTATGCGGTCATAAAAAAGGATGAGTTCATGTCCTTTGTAGGGACATGGATGCAGCTGGAAACCATCATTCTCAGCAAACTATTGCAAGAACAGAAAACCAAACACCACATGTTCTCACTCATAGGTAGGAATTGAACAATGAGATCACTTGGACCCAGGAAGGGGAACATTACACATTGGGGCCTATTGTGGGGAGAGGGAGAGGGGAGAGATAGCATTAGGAGATATACCTAATGTAAATGATGAGTTAATGAGTGCAGCACACCAACATGGCACATGTATACATATGTAACAAACCTGCACTTTGTGCACATGTACCCGAGAACTTAAAGTATAATAATAATAATAATAAACCAATTGTATCCAAAACATGTAAAACAATTGATCAGAGGTCACTAACGTTTCCATTATTTTATTTAACATATGTAAATATTTGAGTTTTTTTGGGAATGTATTTGATCCTTTGAAATTTTTTTCTGGTGTCTGATGAAAGAAAAAAGTTCCAATATACATAAATTATTTATTGTTTAGTGAGTTGTTTCTTCCTAACTTGAAACAGTGTTTTTGGAGGGTAGGGGGTGGGGTCGGGGCAGAGTCTGGCTCTGTCACCCAGGCTGGAGTACAATGGAGCAAACTCGGCTCACTGCAACCTCCGCCTCCTGGGTTCAAGGGATTCGCCTGCCTCAGCCTCCCGAGTAGCTGGGATTACAGGCACCGGCCGTCATGCCTGGTTAATTTTTATATTTTTGTGTAGATGTGGTTTCGCCATGTTGGCCAGGTTCATCTTGAACTCCTGACCTCAGGTGATCCACCTGCCTCAGCATCCCAAAGTGCTGGGATTACAGGTATGAGACATCGCACGGGCCTTGAAACACTTCTTGTTTGCATCTCTCCTAATTTTACTTAAATATGTCATTTCTATATTTTCAGGATATATAACATTGAATACTGACTTTTTTTATTCCTTTATTTCCTACATTTAAAAGTGTTAAATATTTACAACCTCTCATTTTATCTAATATTTTCAATTATCTCTTGCTTGACTAACGTCTCTCCTCTAGTGAAGTTCTTACATGCTCAAAAATGATGCTCTCTTTTATTATTCGTGAATAATCTATGAGAGAAAATTAGCATTGCTTCAGACAATGCAAGAGAGTTAGTTTATACTAGAAGTGACCTCCACAGAATCATTATGGAAATCTCAAGAACCAAGGACTATATATGTATACAAGTGCATTATTGAAAAATAAGCCTAAATATAATAATAGAATTAAAAAATTCAAGCATTGTGTTAGCCCAATCTCATGCTGCTTAAAGAAATACCTGAGACTAGGTGATGTATAAAGAACAAAGGTTTAATTCACTCACAGTTCCACAGGACTGAGGAATCCTCAGAAAATTAACAATCATGGCGGAAGGCTCCTCTTCACAGGGCAACAGGAGAAAGAATGTGTGCAAGCAGGGGAAATGCCAGACACTTATAAAACCATCAGATCTTGTGAAAATCATTCATTATCAAAAGAACAGCATGGGGAAATCACCTTCATGATCCAATTACCTCCACCTGTTCCTGTCCTTTACACATGGGGATTATTATGATTCAAGGTGAGATTTGGGTGGGGACAGAGAGCAAAACCATATCAAGCATAAAGTTAATGAAAATATTGTTGAAATAAAAGAAGTTGCTCTAATATTTTTTTAACTCTCCTGTATTTCTTAGTTTCAAATAAAGTTAGATAGATACCATGTAACTGATTGTAGCTAAGAAGTCAAAAAAAATCATTTCTAGGCAAAGGCACTTAGAAACTCAGGTGCCTCCGCTATTCCTCTTTTCTCCTACAATGGTAATTTTGATAGTCAGATGACATAGAGGGTGTAACTCCAAATAAAGTCAAGTAACTTTTATTAGGAAAAATAAACACTTATTGTATAATGCTTGAGGTGTTGACATTTGTCTGTTTTAACAACTAGAGCTAATTATAATTCTAACGTCTATTGTCCCAGGGGTAACTGAGCAATGTCATAGGATCTCCTCCACCTCCATTCCAAATTACAGACTTTGTAATTTGGCCTATGGTCCATTTTATCTTTTGTTCATTTTCTTTGGCTCACTTTTTAAATTTCCATTTTCTAGTCTCTTTACTATTTTGCCAATTGTGAACAAAATCAATTTACTCTTCTCTCTAATTTTGTCTCCATTTTTGTGATGATTCTATTTTTTTCAACTATTTATTAAGTTTGGTCAAATGTTGTCAAATTCTATGTTTCTTTTTCTGTATTTGAAGGAACTTGGATAGTATATCAAGGGCCCCAGAAATACACTTTATATTAATTAATTGTTACACACATTTGTAAATTTTTCACATTTCTTTCTACAATTTTATGAGTGGTTTTTAATCATATTTTCTCAGACTATCCCAAGAATCTAATATCTGAGATAATGGACATTTTCATAGGAATATTGTTTTAAATATTATTGGTTTTTAAATATAACAAAGAGCATATATTTGTGAAAATTGAGGTTTTTATTAGCCTAATAAATGATTATTATTTATTAATTTAGTGTACATTGTTGCGTTTTCACAAAGTAACATAAAGTCATGAAATATTTCAAAATGATATTACTAAAAACAACTAAAGTTTCTGTGACACACACCATTGCTAAATATAATACTTCTAGTAGATAATAATAAATATATTAGCTCTAATATGGCAGTGAGATAGACATTTCTCCCTTTCTTTATAAGTTGTTATGCCTTTTTACCTTTTTCCTCCTCTGGTTGAATTTGCTAAGGCCTCCTGTACAATCTGAATCTAATATCAGTGACTGACTGTAGAAATACTTGCTTTGTTTCTAATAGAAGGGAAGGTAGAGTGTTCAAAATATGAGCTGTGTGTCTGATGTTAGCAGTATGTTTATACAGATATATTTTAACATATTGAAAAAGTTTTCTTTTCTTTTTAGTGTACTGAGGATTTTAGTCATGAGTACGTATTATATTTTGCCAAATACCGCCATATGCTAATGAGTTCATAATTTTTTTCCTTTATACTCTTAATGTGAATGGTACTGATTACTTTTGAAGGTTAAACCAATTCTGCATTACTGGGAAAAATTCCAGTGGGTCGTGATGGACTATCATCTTGATATATTGCTGAATTTAACAGGGTATGCTATAAATATATTTTTCTATTTATGTTCATGACAGGCATTGATTTTAGTGTACACTTAAGATTCCCTTTAAATATAAATCCTTTCTTTCTATTGGTGTATAGTATTCTTAATCCATAAAAAAAATTGTTCCAAGAGTGTAAACTGAGTCCAGCAAGTCCTTTCAGCAATTGAACATTTAAGGTAGCTAATTGATAAGTAGAGCTGAAGGATGTATAGGAAGACTATGAAGAATTTTATAGTCTAAAGACTATTAAATAAGGAAGCTTGGATGATTGGGAAGATTCAAATAGTCTACAGTATATGCAGTAGAAAATATCTGGTAATGATTTTTCATTGCTTATGTAGTAATAATGGGTAACTCTTTTACCAATAAACATTGTTATTTTTCAACATCACTGCCTCTCTAAACCTAATATTTGCATTAATATTATATTTTTCTTTCAGTACTTAAAGTCCTGTATTGTAATGAATGGTTTATTACTATCAGTGAAGCACAGCTTGACATCTTCCCAGCTGCTGATTAGGTTAACGTGATCTGACATAGTCACCTGATAAAGGCACACATTAATTTTCTCTGGAGGCAGAAAACATTAAAACATGCAGCAGCACTAGAAGTAAGATACTCATTACTCCTCCCAAGAAGGAACTTACTCTCTAGGTTGGAGAAGTTGACTTACAGCCCCTAGTCATTATAATTTCAGAATCCACTGTTGGACTGAACAAAAGTTCATGTTATTTCTGAGTAGCCACCAGGTAACAACTAAGCACAGTAGTAACTAATCATGATAGGGGTAGCAGGATCTAGATTTTCCTTCCAAAAGAGAAATTCCTTTTTAGTACAGATAACCTCATTATGTTGGTCTAGATTTTATCAGATGTGTGTCATGGCCTCTTCCTGACTAATTCTCCTTCCTCCTCTCTTACCTTAGTAAGATGATCTTGATACTTCTCATTATATTACAACAATTAAATCAGTGGGATATTTCTGCAAGAAATCAATGTAATAGAATCTAGTAATTGATCCCGAAATATGTAGACTTTTGACTAATTATAAAGTGGTAGAAAGCAGCTGTGAAAAGAATAAGCACTTAAATAAATGGTTCTGACTTAATTCGATAGCCATAGGCTGTCATTTGGAAATGATCTGTTTGTCCTCACCAAAACTCATATTGAAATTTGACCCCCAATAAGATGGTTTGTCTCTGTATTCCCATTCCAATCTCATGTCAAATTGTAATCTTCACATGTTAGGGGAGGCGCCTGTTGGGAAGTGACCAGATCATGGAGGCAGATTTCCGCCATGCTGTTCTCATGACAGTGAGTGAATTTTCATGAAATCTGATGATTTAAAAGGGTGCGGAACTTCCTCTCTTGCTCTCTTTCTCCTGCCTTGCCAAGGTAAGGATGTGCTTGCTTCCCCGTCACCTTCCGCCATGATTGTAAGTCTCCTAAGGCCTCCTAGTGATGCTTCCTGTTAAGCCTGCAGAACTGTGAGTCAATTAAACCTCTATTATTCATATATTACCCAATCTCAGGTGTTCTTTATAGCAGTGTGAGAACAGACTAACACAGAAAATTGGTACCAATACTGGGGCACTGCTGTAAAAATACCTGTAAATGTAGAAGCAACTTTGGAACTGGGTAATGAGCAGAAGTTGGAACAGTTTGAAGGGCTCAATAGAAGACATGAGGATGTGGGAAGGTCTTCCTAGATTCTGGTTAAATGATTTTGATCAAAATGCTGGTTAGTGATATGGAAAGTGAAGTCTAGGCTGAAGTGATCTCAGATGGAGATAAGGAAATACTGGGAACTAGAATGAAGGTCATTATTGCTATGCTTTATCAAAGAGATTGGCAGCATTTTGACCTTGCCCTAGAGATCTGCGGAACTTTGAACTTGAAAAAGATGATTTAGGATGTCTGGCCAGACAAATTTCTAAGTATCAAAGCATTCAAGATATAACCTGGCTTTTGATTAAAAACAAAAAAAACAAAAAAAAAAAACATGCAGTAATATGTATTGCATGACCTGGCTGTGTCTAAGAGAGAATGCTCATACATGTGGAAAGGAGATGGTATGAAATTGGAACACATATTTAAAGGCAGAGTATAAAGGTTTGAAAAATTTGCATCCTGACCATATGGTAGAAAACAAAACAAAACAAAACAACAACACAATATCTAGGGAGACATTCAAGCAGGCTGAAGAAATTTGCCTAAGTAATGAGGAATTGAATGTTAATAGCCAAGACAATGGGGAAAATGTCTCAAGTGCATGTCAGAGACCTTTGCAAAAGCCCCTCCTATCACAGGCCTAGAAGCCTAGGAGGGAAAAATGGTTTTGTGGGCCATGCCCAGGATCCCAATGCTCTGTACAGTCTCAGAACACGGCACCTTGCATCCCAGCCACTCCAGCTCCAGCCATGGCTAAAAGGGACCAAGGCATAACTTGAGCCATTGCTTCAGAAGGTACAAGTCCCAAGCTTTGGCAACTTTGACATTGTGTAGGGCGTGTGGGTACACAAAAGGCAAGAGTTGAGGTTTAGGAACCTCTGACTGCATTTCAAGGATGTATGGAAATGCCTAAATGTCCAGGCAGAAGCCTGCTGCAGGGGAGGAGCCCTCAAGGAGAACTTCTACTAGGCAAATATGGAGGGGAAATGTGGAGTCAGAGCCCCCACACAAAGTCACCACTGAGGAACTGCTTAATGAATCTGTGAGAAGAGGACCACTATCTTCTGGAACCCAGAATTGTAGATCCACTGATAGATTGCACCATGCACCTGGAAAAGCCACAGGTACTCAATGCCAGCCCATGAAAGCAGCCGGGAATGGGGGTCTACCCTGCACAACCACAGGGGCAGAGCTTCCCAAGGCTGTGGGAGCCCACCACTTGCATCATTGTGCCCTGGATGTGAGGGAAGGAGTCAAAGGAGATTATTTCAGAGCATTAAGACTTAATGAATGCACCACTGGGTTTTGAACTTGTGTGGTCCCTGCAACTGCTTTGTTTTGGCCAATTTCTTCCTTTTGTAAAAGGAGCATTTATCTAATGCCTATACCCCCATTGTATCTAGGAAGTAGGTAACTTGCTTTTGATTTTACAGACTCACAGGCAGAAGGGACTTGCATTGTGTCAGGTGCGACTTTGGACTTGGACTTCTGAGTTAATGCTGGAATGAGTTAAGATTTGGAACATGATATTTGGGAGGTGCCAGAGGCAGAATAATATAGTTTGGCTCTGTGTTCTCATCCAAATTTCATATAGAATTGTAATCCTCACGTATCAGGGGAAGAGCCTGGTCAGAGGTGATTGGATCATGGGTTCTCATAATAATGAGATCTTTCATGAGATCTGATGGTTTAAAAGTTTTCTGAGGCTTCTCTGTCATACTTCCTGTTAAGTGTGCAGTAACTTGAGTCAAGTAAACCTCTTTTCTTTATAAATTACCCTGTTTCAGGTAGTTCTTTATAGTAGGTAGTGTGAGAAAAGACTAATACACCCAACATTGCAAATGTTGGGAGATGGGGCTCAGTGAGAGGAGTTTAAGTTATGGGAGAAGATCCCTCATGAATGGTTTGGTGTTGTTCTTGCAGCAGTGAGATCTCACTCTCAAGAGACTGATTTTTACAGAAATAAATTATTTCCTGCCAGAGGTGGTTTTTGTAAAGCCAGCAGTACTCTTCATACATGTCCACTTTCTCTTTGAATCTTTCCATTACATTATGATTGTGATGCAGCATAAGAGCTTTTACCAGAAGCCAGGGCCATGCCCTTAGACTTCTCAGCCTGCAGTACTGTCACCTCAATAAACTGCCTTTCTTTACGAACAAACATTATATGATAGCAACACAAAATAGACAAAAACACCATATAAAAGAACAACAAATGGGTGCTGACTTTGTTATTACACCTTACATGTTTTTTGTTTAATTTGGACTATAGATACACATGTTAATTTTAAAATATGTAAGTTCTCTAGAAGAAAACATAAAAAGAATATTTTCAAAACTTGGGGATAAAACATATTTCACTAAGGCAAAGCAGTGTATCAGTGAGAAATAGTCACAGCTGATGGAAATATAAAATGACATAAAGACTGGGAAATTCTTGGCAGGATTAATAAAAATTCTCATACCCTATGACTAACATTTTTATTCTTGAGAATATATTCATTAACATGTACTTCAATATTCACAATAGCCAAAAATGAAAACAAATAAAATGCCCATGAACTATAAAATGAATAGTGTTATATTTATATTATATAATTCAATACTATACAAAATTATTTTAAAAATAAGAAATGGCTTCTATACTAAAACTCACAAATCTACCAACAATATCTGATTAATTATGCAATATAGTTAACATTATATAATGTCAAATTTGGCAGGATTACTCTATGGAAATTAAAGTAACACGAAACTCAGGGTTTTGGTTTGCCTTTAGGAGTGATGAGTAGTGAATGCAGGGTACGAATTGGGCTTTTGGGTTGCACGTAATATTTTATTTTAACTTGTTTGGGGATTCACAGATTTGTTGCTCTGAAAATCAAGAGTAGTACACTACCAGAAAGTAATGTACCTTTCAGAATGTGTGTTATGTATCAACTTAAAAATTTTCATGCACACACACACACAGAGAAAAAAAAAAAAACAAAAAACGAAAAAAAACCTCTCTTTTAAAAAAGACAGGGCCAGGCATGGTGACTCATACCTGTAATCCTGGCACTTCGGGAGACTGAGGTGTGTGGATAGCTCGAGCCTAGGAGTTTAAGACTAGCCTGGAAGTAATAGTGAGACCCTATATCTGGAAAAAAAAATGAATTAACACAATTACCTGTGTGTGGTGGTGTGTGCCTCTAGTCTCAGCTATTCCAGAGGATTAGGTGGGAGGATTGCTTGAGCCTGGGAGAAAAAGGTTTTTCTGATCATGCCATGTGATCATGTCACTGCACTTCAGCCTGGGTGCCTGAGAGCAATTTTATCTCCAAAGAAAGCAAAGGAAAATCAAGAGTGAAAATGCAGGATATTTAAATAATTTTTTGTCAATAGTTACAAGATGTATTAAAAGTTGTAGTTAGGAAAATACAAATTCAAATTTATTACAGAAATAATAATATGAAATAAATTATTTAAGCATTCAATGCAACAAGCTTAGGAAGTACTAAAGCCAAGGAAACTAAAAATTTACATTACAAAGCTAAAATGAACCACTGGATTAAAAAATGGGCAAACGATCAAATGGCTAATCAAATAAGATATACACATGACAAATAAGCATATGAAAAGATGATCAACACCACACCACATGTCATTATTGAATTGCAAGTTAGCACAACAGTGAAAACCACTGCACAACTACTAAAATGGTCAAATTCCAAAACACTGACAATAGCACTTAATTGCTATGGGAATGCAAAATGGTAAAACTACTTTGCAAGACAGTTCCACAGTTTCTTACAAAACGGAACAAATATTCTCTGACTATATGATCCACGGAATCATACCCCATTGTATTTACTAAAATCAGTTGAAAATTTATGTCCACACAAAAGCCTGCACATGATGTTTATAGTAACTTTATTCATAATTGCCAAAACTTGGAACCAACCAAGATGTTCTTTAGTAGGTGAATGCATAAATAAACTGTAGAACATCCAGACAATGGACACTAAAAATATGAGTTACTAAGCAATGAAAAGGAATGGAGGAAACTTACATGCATATTACTAAGGAAAATAAGTCATTTTAAAAATCCGTAAACTGCATGATTCCAACTACATGGCAAAAAGTACAAAGAAAATAAAACATTCAGTGGTTGCTCAGGGGGAAGGGAGAGAGGACTCTCATAGGAGCAGAGAGGATTTTTAAGGCAGTGAAAACTGTTCTGAATGATACTACAATGCTGGATAAATGTCATTATACATTTGTCAAAACCTATGGAATATACAATGCTGCTGGTGAACTGTAATGTGAACTACTGACTCTGGATGATAATAATGTGTTAGTATATTAGATTCATTGATTTTAACAAATGTATTATTCTAGTATAGGATGCTGAGAGTTGGATACGCTAAAGTGGGGAACAAAGGGTATATGGGAAATCTGTATTTTTTGCTCAATATTTATGTGAACCTACAACTTCTAAAAATAAAATTAAAAATACACATACACACAAAACCTCAACAGTAAAGAAATCATATATAGAGAAGAATAAAAAATATTTCCAATTACTATACCAAATATTTAGGTCAAAAGAGATTTTCAATGTATTTTTTTAAATGTTTCCAACAAGAGGTATCACAAAACATTCTACCATTTTTTAACCTAGTTTGCAAAACACTGATAAGACTGACATTAAAAACTCTTAAATAATATAGTATTTTAAAAGACTAGGATCCATTCTTAGTGTTATAAAATATTTATTACAAATCAATAGTAAACATGTTACATAGTGATGAAACAATAAAAATCCTTCCAACAAAATTAGAGGACCAAAAATTTCATTATGTTACATTTTTCCAGAAAAGCCAGTCAAAGCAACACATAGTCAAAGAACTACAAATAATTAATATAAATAGGAAGATTTTCAGTATTTTCAGATAATAGCAAGGTATACTGAGAAACCCAAGAAAATCTAAAAACTTTTTTAGAAATAGTACAAGATTAGGTAAAAATGAATAACATTTTCAGTAAGAATACAAATTAAGATATACTCGAGAAGAAAGTTGTCATGAACAATAGGAAAACCATATTAAATCTCTACTGTAATCTAAATATTTTAGATACAGGAGCAGATAACAACCTGGGGAAATGTCCTTTACTTTTCAAGTATGACCTTAACCTTACACAAATCTTCCCCTGACTTTCTTATAGTTAGTGATATGACCTTCCAGCGTCTCACCCCACAACTTGGAGGCCAATTATATTTCTACAAGGTTGTCCACAAAAACCCAAAAGTACTGGGTTTGGAGAGCTTCCATATGACTGAACATGTGGAGGTTCCTAGAGGGTGACATTCCCAGGGAGTTCATAGAAGCGCATGCCTCTTCCCCCATATCTTGCCCTATGTGTCTCTCCATTTGTGATATCCTTTGTAATAAACCTGTAAATGTAAGTGTTTTCCTGAATTCTGTGAGCTGTTCCAGCTAATTAATTAAACCCAAAGAGGGGATCACGGAAACCTCAACTTGAAGCTTAGGTCAGAAGTCCTGGAGACCCAGAATTGTGCCTGGTATGGGGGTAGGCCGTCTTGTGGATTGAGCCATCAACCTGAGACATCTGACACTATCTCCAGGTAGATAGTGTCAGAAAAAACTACAGAACACCCAGCTGGTGTCCACTGAAGAACTGATTGCTCACTTGGTGGTGGTAAGAAACTGCTCCCACATTTGGTCACAGAGTCTTCTGTGTTGATTGTTGTGTTGGTGTGAGAGCAGAGGAAACATGGGTACAGTGTGTATTTGTCTGTTCTCATGCTGCTATAAGAAGTGCCGAGACTGAGTAATTTACAAAAGAAAGTTTTAATTGACTCAGAGTTCAGCATGGGTGGGTAGCCTTCAGGAAAATTATAATCATGGTAGAATGGGAGGCAAACATGTCCTTCTTCACATGGTAGCAGGACAGACAAGTGCCAAGCAAAGGGGGACAAGCCCCTTATAAAACCACCAGATCTCATGAGAACTCGCTCACTATCATGAGAACAGCATGAGGATATCCGCCCCTATGATTCAATTACCATCCACTAGGTCCCTTACACAACACGTGAGAATTATCAGAACTACAATTCAAGATGAGATTTTGGTGGGGACATAGCCAAACCATATCACAGTGTTTTCTCCAAACACCCACGAATTGAAAAAATAAGCTGGTTAAAATCAAGGGCACCAATTTTTTCTTTACTTATATATCTATACCCTAAGCCATCTAAATATTATAATTACATTGATGTTTTTAAATGGTGTTTGCATTGTTTTATCATCTTCTTCTAAGATAACATTGTAATAAAACTTATTAAACATAAAATGTCATAAATGTATGCACAGTGATACGTCCTTCTACAGAAAAATCATGCGATTCAAATGTTATTCCTTCCCATTTCACTCTTATTTAATGAGAGTGTTAAGTAGAAATTTGAGTGAGGAAATTTAATTATAATTTTTGTTTATTGCACTATATATCACCCTGGAGCAATAGTTCCACAGACGATATACCCATCTGGAGAGACAGTATATTTTTGTCCTGTGGTGCAGGAACAAACTACTACAAACATGGAGGTTTAAAACAATAAAAATACATTTATTCTTTCATAGTTCTGGAGACCAGAAGTCCAACATCAGTGTTGGCAGGCTCCAAGAGAGATTGAATTCCCTGCTTCTTCCAGCTTCTGGAGCTGGCAGCATTCCTTGACTTGAGCCCACATCAGTGCAACCTCTGTCTCCATCTTCCTACCATCCTCTATTCTTTTGGCAGTTACTCTAGAAACTCTTCTGTTCTCTTATAAGGATGCATTTGATTCATTTAGGGCTCACATGATAATTCGAGATAAACTCCTCCTCTCAGGATCCTTAATTTAATCACATCTTTTGACATATAAGCTACAATCAGAGGTTCCAGGATTTGATGTGAATACCTTTGGGGTGAGGGAAGGTGAGAGGGCAGCTATTTTTTAGCTTATAACAAAGGGAAATAGGAAATTGGCCTTTCTGTCATATAGTATGAGGGCCATTAGGAGTGATTCCTTTTGCTGGACTCTTTCCTACTTTGAAGTGGTCTTATTTAGCATCTACCGGGATGTAGGGGCAGGGAATTTGGAGGAGACTTGTAAGGAGTTTCTACAGAAATTATACAGAATCCTATTTTCTGACTCTCTCTCCTCCAAAACTTCCCTGACTGTTAGTCAGTTTCTTAGATTCATTTTCCTGATTTCTTAGAATCATCCTCCTGGTTCTTCTCACCAGAAAATTGGTAGTGTTTTTATTTATTTATTTATTTATTTATTTATTTATTTATTTATTTATTTATTTTTTGAGACGGTGTCTCACTGTGTCTCCCAGGCTGGAGTGCCGTGGCGCCATCTCGGCTCACTGCAAGCTCCGCCTCCCGGGTTTTACGCCTTTCTCCTGCCTCAGCCTCCCAAGTAGCTGGGACTACAGGCGCCCGCCACCACACCCGGCTAGTTTTTTGTATTTTTAGTAGAGACGAGGTTTCACCATGTTAGCCAGGATAGTCTCGATCTCTTGACCTCGTGATCCACCCGCCTCGGCCTCCCAAAGTGCTGGGATTACAGGCTTGAGCCACTGCGCCCGGCCCGGTAGTGTTTTTAAATCATACATTTAGTTGTCCATGTAGTCATCCTGTAACTGCTGCCCAAGAAAAGCAAAAAGCTGGAAAAGAAGGGAGGAATGAAGGAAGGTAGGAAAAAGGCAAAGAAGAAAGGAAGAGAGGGAGAGGGGAAGGAGGGAAGGAGAGAGAGAAGGGGAAGGAGGGAGGGAGAGAAGGAGAGGGGAAGAAAGAAACATAAAGAAATTCACCTCCATTCTACTGAGTTCTCCAAGTTTCCATTTTCTTACATTGTGTTCCTGTTTATGTATACTCTTCAAAATCTTCAGGTAGTTATTTTGTTTCATAGCATTCTTCGTTTAGAGTTATCTGTTATAGAGTTAGTCTTCAGAAGGCTCACATTGCCCACTAGGTGTGGAAATAACTCATCTGGGTTATTTTAATTTATCTTTGATACATATTCAAATACTCTAATGGCTGATGTGTGCTGTCTATATAGTCTCCTTCTGGGAAACAGTGGTCCCATATATTCTGTATAGAAAATCTAAAATAGTGCAAAAGTATTCAAATGAATCAAAGGATTAATAGAATTATTTTTGCAAACTTCAGTTAAATACACCAATGTTCCTACATACTGATTTTTGGAGGAAATATCAACATGGATATGATTGAAAAAACGAAGATATTTCCATCTACCTACAGGTCAAGTAAACATGAAAGGAGTAAAAGCAAATTTCATGTTATAGAAGAAGGTTAATAACAACCATTAGAAGATTACTTTCAGAAAAAACATTCCTGTTTTAAGCTCTTAGACAAATAGCTCCTTTAAGTGGTCATATTTAAACATTCAAGTTATTTATAACTCTCAAGTGATGTTTGAGTCAATTTCTCAAGGTAACTTTATCCCCAATATTTTAATCAAATTATATCTGTTTATTTTTCTTATTGGCTTGCTTATAATTTGCCTCATATTGCACAAATGAATTTGAATAAAATGTTATGGGTTTATTTAATCATAATTTTTATATAAAATAACACTCATATCTGGATATCAGAATATAGAATAAAAATCATATAGATATAGTTATAAAATCTGAAACAATTGTTAGAATTTTCTTCTTATTCTTAGACTCATCAAATCTAAGGCTACATCTGGTGAAGACAACATAACTACACAATTTTGGACATTTACATTTTAATAGAATTTTTACAACTTGTTTTTATGAAAAGTATGTGAAGTTTAATACAAACAAAATTCCACTGTTGACTGATAAATGATTCTAAAGCTTAACTAAATAAAACTGCAGAGATCTAAAAATCTAGTTTAATCAATGATCTTCTATCATATTCTATATATCTTACTATTCTACCAAAATCAGTTAAAAGTAACATCAATTACAAATACGTTAACATTTTTTCCTCTTCAACAGTGTTACTTTCTGTCACATTAAACATTCAAAATAGTATTTTCTTTACATGTGTTGATTGCAGTTAGTATGGGCTGTTTACGGGTAGTCAGTGAATTCCAACTAATGTCTCTCATGTCAGAATATACTTGCTTTTTAAAGCATATGAAATTGTTTGAGTATTGTGAGTACATTGCGTATGCTTTGCAAATATTTGCTTGAGGAAAACTAATCTTTGGATTAAAACAGGGACTCAAATTTATAGTATTAAGAGAAAACTATAGTTTAGAAAGTATAAAATAATTCTGACTACCTTTTATTATTAAGTAAATAATAAAAATTAACGGCAATAATTTTTCTTATAGTGAAGTATCACTTTAAATCAGCTTTATCAAAGAAATGTCCCTGAGTTTTTCCATGAGTTCCTTGATGTGAGTCTCTGCCTCCTCTCATATAAAAAAAATCAACACAACTATATGACAAATTGGAACGGTATCCTTCTTTCCAATCAGTAGATTTATGTCCAGTTATTCCAATTTCTTAGAGAACTACCCTCTATGTGTTTATGAATTACATTATTTCAAGCAACAATTACTAATTTGAGATCAATATAGTATTGCATACAAAAACTGCTAGTATGTTGAACATTTATTGGAGGGCATCTTGCAATAAAACCAAATTCCAGCAAGTTATAACTTTAAAATATAAATGTAAAAGGAGACTCTTCTTTAATTTTCTTAGAGAAGATTAAATTTATTTTCAAATTTTCATTTAAAAAGAAATATTTACTCATATTTAAAATAAATTCTAATTTAATTAATAATTTTTAAAAATGGTATTTTTAAGGACATAATTTTTCTTGACCCCTATCTTCTATGACAAAATATAAGCAATATTATTAACAAGTTTATTTAAAATCTTATACAGTACTATCCCCTTTTCCTGAGTTTGACTTCCCATGATTTCAGTTACCTGAGATCAATAAAAGTCTGGAAATACTAAACGGAAATTTCAAAAAATCAATAATTCATAAGTTTTAAATTGTGCACCATTCTAAGTAGCATCGTGAAATCTCACTTTGTCCTGCTCTATCCTGCAGTGGATGTGAATCATTCCTTTATCTACCATATGCACGCTGTAAAACTGTTAGTTACTTGGAAGCCATCTTGGTTATCAGATCAAAGAAACTTAGTATACATAGAGTTCAGTACTGTTTAGTCAAAGTTTCAGGCATCCACTGAAGGTCTTGGTATGTATCCCCTATGGATAAGGGAGACTACTGTAAAAGGGTTTTTACGTGAATTAACATTTGTATTTTCTCTATATCTTTTAAATATTGTGGAAAAAATAAAATTTGTTTCCTCTATTATGAATGCTCATTGAATAGCATCTAACTTATAAGGAAACTGACCATTATTTCAATCAGAAGAAAAGAAATTTTCATAATCTGTGGTCACACAAATTGTGTACAAGATAAGTCTTTATTTATAAGTGGTACACTTAGAAAATAAGTCACATAAATTAATCAAAGATTTCTATGTACATAGAAAATATATCCCTTACTCTATGT
This sequence comes from Papio anubis, assembly GCF_008728515.1. Taxonomy (NCBI): domain Eukaryota; kingdom Metazoa; phylum Chordata; class Mammalia; order Primates; family Cercopithecidae; genus Papio; species Papio anubis. The sequence continues at coordinate 92,875,037 of NC_044980.1, forward strand.
AGAGGACATAACTGAAGTGAATCCCAGTGAGTCTCAGCATTCCATAATATTCCCTCAAGTTTAGACATTATCTGTTATTTGCTTCTAGAAGCCTATAAATATGGTAGAAGTGATGGGATAGTCAAGTCCTTGATTAAGCTACATTCCATAAGACTCCATCTTAACCTATCGGGGGAGGGATTCTCCTGTTGTCCTTGAACAAGCAAGGTGCTACCTATTCCTTTAATAGTGCATTATGAGCCGGCCCAACATGGTGAAACCCCTACTAAAAATACAAATTTAAAAAAAAAAAAAATCAAAATCACATTAGCCAGCATGGTAGCACGTGCCTATAGTCCCAGCTACTCGGGAGACTGAGGCACATGGCTTGAACCTGGGAGGTGGAGGTTGCAGTGAGCTGAGATCATGCCACTGCAGCCCAGCCTTGGCGACAGAGCGAGACACTGTCTCATAAACACACAAAATAGCATTATGGAAGGACGTGCTAGATTAATGATTACTAAAAGCTCTACATAAAAAATGCTGAAGAATGAATTTGCTAATGAGGAGATTTTATTTATTTATTTTTTTAATGGAGTCTTGCTCTGTCGCCCGGGCTAGAGTGCAGTGGCGCCATCTCCGCTCACTGCAAGCTCTGCTTCCGGATTTCACGCCATTCTCCTGCTTCAGTCTCACGAGTAGCTGGGACTACAGGCGCCTGCCACCACGCCAGTCTAATTTTTTTGTGATTTTAGTAGAGACGGGATTTCACCGTGTTAGCCAGGATGGTGTCCATCTCCTGACCTTGTGATCCCACCCAAAGTGCTGGGATTAGAGGCGTGAGCCACCGCACCCAGCCGAGGAGCATCTTAATAAGATGAGAAGGATGTTTTTGCTTTCCCTTGCAAAGGTCACTTGTGCTTTAACACTTCACAAAATGAGGTTCAAAAACAAAGTTGTAGTTTTGTCAAGAGATTTACTGTTCACCAAGAAACAATATAATTATTTATTAGTATAAATTATCACAATTAATTCTTATGTGAAAATGACATACACCTGAGCATATTTTAACAAAAGAGATTTAAAACGTATATCACAGAGGTTTATTACTTCATTGTTTTGTAAAAATTTTGCTTTCTACTTTTTACCTGGAAGAGAAAATATGTTAGCTGTGTAATAATTTATAATCAATGTTATATTTATTATTTTGATTAAGGCATTTTGATGTCCTCAAATATTTTATTTGTTTTTATTAGTGGACATTTCATGAAAGGAAATTTAAAATTTAGGTTCAAGATTTTTGCTGATGTAAAATTTAAAAATAATGAATGTTGCTCTGTCTAGTAAAATATTACCGTGCTCACTAGAAATAACACAAGTTGTTATATGATACTATAATGCAAAATTTTATCATCCTAGTAAGACTATTATTCTTTGTACAATGTAGTAAAAGCAAGATTTACATAAAGTTTCAACTATTTCCATTTTAATAAAAATCCTGTTGACTTGCTTAATTTGCCAAGGCAGAAGGTAAATTTTTTGACATTTAAAGAACTTTCCTGGCAACATGTTTTCTAATGCATTATGCTCTGCCAATTATGATCATTCCAGGTCATTAGATGCTGTCTGGAAATAAAAGGAATGAAGCAGAAATACTCCCTACTGATACATTATTTTTGGAGGATTGACATTACACAATTAGCAAATGTTATTAAATGTCTTTAAGTATCATTAGTGAAGAAGAATGGAAAACTGTTTAATGGTTACCCCTCTCTGTGCTTTAAATGGGTTGATAGTGCATGAAGCCATTTAAAGATATAAAATAAAAAAAGACAGGCAAGACCATCTGTTCTATATATTCATTATCCTATACATTTTACTTTGCATAATTTTTCGTTAAGAAATAATTCATTGAACTGAAACCATGGTCATGAAAGAAGGGGAAATGCATACACATACCCCTAATTAAAACCGTATTTTTAATAACATTTTGAAAATTTTTATGTTAAGATTAAAATTTACAGCTCTTATTTCATGTTATTGTATCCCCAAAATATTTTCATTAGAAAATCTGATTTATAATATAATGTAGGTTTTTACAATGCAAATGATAGTGTGCTATTATTATATCTTTGTCTTTAAAAAGTTGTCTTCAAAAATTTATAATTTTATCTAAAAAGTTGTTAGAAGAATATTCATATAATAGCTCATTTTTTGTCATTAACAAATCATCTCATAGATTAAACAAGTTGAAGATGATTACAGTATTTACAAACCAATATTTATATGCCTGTACATCAAAGCTATTGTAGATCTTTTCCATATGCTTATAGTGAGAAGGAAAGGTATGAGAGTGGAGTTTGGGCAATAGACATGAAACATTAAATATCCATGCACTACAAAGCAGCAGATTCAGGTTATGGAGTTGGCCAATGAAAGCTTACAGTAAATGAGAAAGATGTGCTACATAATTCATCTGCCCCACATACGGATATTTTATAATTTATGAAATATAAGTGCCATACTCTTCCAAAAAGTAATTAGCAACTGTTTTAGAAGACTTAAAATATTTTAAAAGTACATGCAAACAAAAAAAATTAACAAAACTGTCCTGCCAGCTACTGTTTATCTCTGTTTAGAATTGTTGTAATATATCAAGACTTGTTACATATTGCAGCTTCCAACAATTACATACTACCAACAAAGTACATGGCACCTTTTCATAAATATTATTACATAAAAACAAACATGGAAAAAATAGAATGTATAAAACACTCTTAGCAGCATCTATATAACTCTCGAGTATTGTAATAAATATTTTAAGGTTGGAAATGCAAAAACAGAAACCACTACAAACTTCAAGAAAGCAGTCTCAAGAATGGCTCCTGAGGCTGGACACAAAACTGCACTCTAGCCTGGCCAAGAGAGTGAAATCCTGTCTCAAAACAAAGGCAAAAACAAAAACAAAGCAAAACAAAACGAACAAGAAAATATCCCATGAAGTTGATAGTTGCAATAATCAAAATTTTGAAACTGAATAACATATAGGGCAATAATTTTTACTGAGAATGAGACTCTCACTATTCCAATTTTAAATCATTTACCTTGTCTCCCAGTAGAGCAGCAGGTTTGGAGGAGGAAAAGAAGACAAAATTCTGATCTAAAAATTTACAGAAATTAAGAGATATCAAGAAATGTCACATTAAGTGACATGCATGGCAGTAAAAACTACAATGACCACTAATACAGTGTAGTGCCACTGCCATTATTAGTGCTAAGAACCCACCAGTTTATCACCTATTGTTTTGTACAAACAGTGCAATGTCAAACTAATATAAAGCATAAATGGAGCCTTAAATTTTTATAAAAATGATTTTGACTTTGCAATCCCCTTAACCCTGGTAGATCCGTGTATTGCACTTCAAGGACCATTTCTTCAAAAGCTAGTGTATTACTTGCTGCAGTAAGTAGAAAATTTATGTTATTTATAATATTGCTTATTATTTGGGTGAATATTATATTAATATATTTATCTCCATTTTTGGATCTAGAGAATGTATAAACATATCAGTAACTAAGCTTATAATAAAAGTTTTATGACCCCTATGTTATGCTAAGCCTAACTAATGTAGTTGATAGTACATATAATTAATAATTTTATATTAACTTAAACTCTCAATAATGCATATTTATTACTTCCATATCTTAGAGCTTATTTGGCAATTATTCTAAAGTCCCTAGGTTCTTTAAAGCACAGGTTACAGGAGCCCATGTTAGGTAGTCTTGGTGTAAATCCTGGCCTTGCCACCTTTTGCCTGTGTTACCTTATTAGGTATCTTACAGTGACCTATATGTCAGGTTCTGCTACTGCAAAATTGAATATGATGTTGGTAACTATTTCATAGGATTATTGTGAAAATTAAATTAAAATCATGGAAAGCAAATATAACAGTATAGCATATAGTAAAAACAAATGTTATTACATATTAGCATAAAGAAGGAAATTCAGAGTAAAAGAAATCATAATTTTAGAATGTAAATTTCTGAGAAAAAAATACCCAAACTCTTGAAATTTCAGGTATCCACATTTTAATACAGTTAAATCATGCACACATTTACAAAATAGAGGACTTTAGAAATTAAATAAATGTTAAAGGAAGAGGAAAATATATAAACAGTCTTATAGTATATATTTTATAAATAATCTATCTTACGGTTTCAATGCCTAATTTGGCCATTTATCTTTTTCAACGAAGCAACTAGAAAAACAAGATGGTTTCACTGAATAATTGTTTAATACATAATCTATTAGTTAGAAACCTTATTAGAAAATTTGAACTGTGTGCAACTGAACTGATATTTGTTTGAGACCAAGTAGCCTAGAGTATTGTATTTATTTCTTATATATCTATATGCTATGTTATATGCTCCCCAGAATCATATAGAGTAAGGTTAATAAACAAATAATACTACACATAAGAAACTATAAATTAGAAATAGGTAATAAAAAGCAAGGAGAAAAAAAAGAATAGAATTAACGCCCTGTTATTTTCTACACTTGGAATAAGTAGTCCCTGAGATGACGTGGCTGGAGCACCTCAGGAGCTAGTTGTGGCTGAAACTTCAGAAGTGCTAGGGACTAGAGATGAAGGCAACAGTGTGGCCTCCCAGCACTGCCATAGGCAGTGATCTGTACTCTTCACGTCTCTGCTTTAACTGTGTGAACAGATAATTAAGAACCAATATCCCTAGCATATGAAAGACAATTAGATGTGGATTACAGAAAATGTATTAGCACAAAAGACTTCAAAATTCAGCATGGATGAGAGATGTACTGTAGAAAACTAACTATATAGACTATGCTAAAAAGAAATATTTAATGTTGGAGGAATATAATTCACAAGAAAATCTCCTAACACAAAAATCTCCTCCAGAAAAATAGAAGAAAAACAATTTTATTAATGAATAAACGTTAAACTAGAATGTGATATACATCACAGGCAATCCTCTAAAAGAATGCAAAGACAGAAATTTTACCTTTCTATACATCCAAGCAGGTAACAACACATATTCTCCATATTCTCAAGATAAGAGAACTGGCAGCACATATTTCATGCAGTGTTTAGCCTAAAGTCACTTCATAACTGAGGTGACCAGCTTAGTTAACCAATTGGCTTTATCCAAAGGTAAAATAAACTACTTATATCTTTATGACAAAAAATAGTTTGCAACTCTTTCATATTCACATTCCATGTGGATGCCCAGAGGGAGACATCCACAGAAGTTAGGCTCCAGCCCTCCCATGGAAACTGGGAGATAGGGATACTATCTTTGTAGGTGATTGCATATCAAGGAGAGAATTCCTAAGTTTTTGAGCAAGACATTTCAGAAATCATAATTCTGACATGAGACTTATTTAGCTAATAAAAGGTCACATACACATACATTTCAGAGACATGGATATCTTATAATTACAACTTTTCTTAATATAAATGCTTTCAGAAAATGGAGGGTGTGGGAGTGTCTTCCCTTACATTGAACAATTTGTATTTTCTCTTATAACAGTTAACAAGATTTTTAAATATTTGATAAGTCCATAAGAGTTAGATAAAACATGATTCTTTACCATGACTAAAGAAGGTGATATTAAAAAGGTAGTTTTAAAATTGACTGTGATGCTGCCAGACTTTGGAATTACCTGTTGAAGATTTGATGGTGCCATCTTGCTGGAAGAGCACATGCAATTTGAGCCATGTTAACCTACAAGAATTTGTGACAGAATCTGCCTGTAGAAATTTCCTACTACACTAAACACCTTGTATTTTTTATTCTCTTGTTTTTTTTCCTCTAGAAATCAGGTGAATTTTCTTCTTGCTTGTATTTATTTTGAGGGATTTTACCCTACCAACAAAAGCAGAGCTCAGAATTTTGTACTTACTCCAAACAAAAATAATTTATCCTAATTTTTCTTTTCAATAACAATGGCCATTTTAGTCTTATTTTAAAAGGACATCTGTACTTCTGAAAATCAAAGACATGCTTTTGCTAATACAAAAGTGGGTGTGAATAATATGCTTTGTATTAAGGTGACAATTTAATAACAATCTATATTTTGACTTTTTAAAAGTTTTAAAGTTGTTTATACATTATCAAGGACCTGTTATCAAAGCCAGACTGGAGTCATGCATGAAAATTTAAAGAAGGAAAAGTGAAAGTGTTGATTTTTACTCAAGATAAATATTATTTCTAGTTCTGTTAATTTAACGATACCTAGCAATACCACATGCTATTTATGTGTGCAGATATCACTGAAGACTGTCAGTAGGCTTTCAAAATAAAATGAGTATTTATGGAATTAAAATACATTAGCTCTTTGTTGTTGACAGGCTAGAACAGAAATTTTACTCTGAAACAATTTAACATACTTATTTGTTTTTAGAGTTGGTTTGTTTAGGTTGACTACTATGTCTTGCCTTTACTTATTTTAATAGCATTGTTTATTTACAATTGTAAAACTCTTACATGATAATAGCAGTGTGGAGTCTGAATACATAGCTGATCTCTGAAAAGCCTAATTAAATGCCATCTCAAACCTCAGAACTGTACAAATATAGAGCAATGTAACGAGTGCTATGAAGATGTGATAATATCTCCCATACACTTAGTTTCTTGGTAACTAGCAGTTTTACTCAAGTCATTACTAAAAAAACACAACACCACTAGGGACATTTGGACTTATGTTTTGTTCTACAGCTAAACAAATTATCAAATTTTTATAGAAAGTGAGTAAATTTTATTTGTCATATGATCTCCCTGGCTCTACACTAAGGATATATTTGCAGTTTGAGGCCAGCTCCTGACTTATCAGCTGTGGTTCATCTATCAATGCTCCATTAGTCAATTGTTTTTTCCAATAAAATGATCAATTATGTTCTCTTTTATACTGTTTTGTAAACACCAGGGGTACAATAAATAGCTTAATTTTGGAGAATTTCAAATGCATATATTATGTAGACTTGATGGAATAATGAAACCACATCATTCAGTTACAAAAATTATCGAATCAAGGCCAGTACCTGCTAATAATCTTTAAAAAGCTCTTAAACATAATTACCATTTCATTTTTAAACATTTCAGTTTGCATCCTCAAAAGATAAGGACTTTTTTCAACACGATCACCAAAAGTGGTTCTCATCCATTTTCTAGCTCCAGTACATTAAGCTCTGTTTTTGTTTTGTTTTGTTTTAGTTGCTTATATCATAAACTTTAATGTCTGCTTAAGTCGAAAAAACACATGGATAAATAAACATAGCATACAATAATTATAAACCAATTAATGAATAAGAAATGTCCTATCTGTTGCTATTACCATGTCACTACTGTAAATAAACTAATTCAGTATGATATATTTATAGAAGCAGGATATATTTTAGGCTTACTGTGAATAGCTTCTAAGAATAATGGTTATATAAACTAGAGATGTGAAAATATATACTTAGTAAAACAAAGTTGAATGATAAATATATCTATTATTACATAAATGACAAATATATTACTTGGTTATCTTTAAATAAAAGTAACTGAGTTATTCTTCCATTTGTGAGTACACTCAGAAAACTTTCTCAATTATATTAACATATAAAATTCCAACCCATGCCACTCTCCTATTCACTCGTCATCCTGAAACTCTACCAATATTCTAGCAGTTCTTAGATTATGTCGACCACTCCACCTGAAAACATTTTTACTTGTTCTCTATGACTGCTTCCTCATTTCCACAACCCCAGGCTCAATTCTTTGAATAATATCCTTGTGATCATATAATTCTTCCTCCAGTCTACTATCCTCTGTTAGAGGACCCTATTTCCTTCACGGCAGGTTTCACGAAATGTGCTTATATATTTACTTGTTTAGTTGCTTACTGTCTATATATGTGGCTAGTCTCTGTTTAATACAATATTTTAAAAATTATTCCACTTGCAGAAGCAATCATCTAACTTATTCTTCTCTTATGACTAGGACAATCTAGACAAAACTTTCATAAATCACCTCTCCAATACTTCTTGAAACACAGTTACATATATGCTTCTCTTTGGTAGTGCTGAAATAACTTCAGTTTCTCTAAAGCATCAGTAAATTTCATGTGTTCATGCATTCACACATGTTTTTTTTTTTCCAAGAAGTCCTAACTTCACCCCTGCTAACCTTTCATTAGTCAGGCTCTGCTTCTGTCTTGTCTATCTTCATCTGTTACTGACTGAATAGCCCATAGGAGAGAACATCCTGATAGCTGACTAGATAATGAACTCTTTGAAAGCAGGGACTTTAATGTTGATTGTTACACCACAGACTGGCAATGTCTGTTGCATAGGAGGCGATTGACAAGTGTGTACTTAACAAATTAGGAGCGTTCTAAAATTTTGATGGCATTAATTTTACATAAGATAAAAGAAATTGTTCGATAAATCTCACAAACCTAAATGAATCACTAATGTTAAAAATTTTAGGAGCTTGATCATGAGTCATCACATGAGGTGTTTGATTAGAGACACAATCTTGCTTGAAACAGCCGTGCTTGTTGCGACAGACATTACAGTTAGACTTATGTGTGATAAAAACAACATCACATACATAAACATAAGAAAACAACATCAAAACTTAGCAGACATTAGCAGAAAAACAACTTTTTTTTCTTAGATGTGCATTTGGCCAAGGAATTTAACAAGACGTTTAGTAAAAATGATTGAAACTTATTATAAAAACTCTAAAGACCATTATTAGGTTTTATATCTATTTTTCTACTTGGAATTTAGATGTATAACAGTAAACCAACACTATTTTTATTCCAAAGCATGAATTCAAGTATTCTCAGCTAATTCATTTTTTACTCATCGTTTTTCAAGTTGAAGAAATGCTTGTTGATGTAAATGACTATTATAGTCAATATTTTGGTGCTTTACATGGCTTTTTCAGTCTAGGAAAAGAAAACAGAAGCAAAAAGTGGAAGGAAATAATTGGCCAACACTATGTGATCATTAGGACATAATTACTTAAGCAGTAATGCAAAAGTTAACTGCTGCTGATGAATAATTGCTAATACAACTTTGTACCAGTTTTTTAAAAATTGGCTTAAATATTAGACTTAGAGAAAGTGTAATTTCTAAAATTTTATTAGGGGAAACACTATAAACCTCAAAATTCAATGCTTTTTGATTTGCCTTTGTTCATTGTGTACTTTTCTTAATATCAAATATAAGTGTCAGAAATTCATCATATCAAAGTTTTCCTTTTTTTCTTTCCCCTCCATCATAGTAAGTGTTTGGAATATACTACTGCTTTTTTTTTAACATTTAATAAATTATAAAAAAACAGATATAACACACATCATGTCATACTTCTTACAAAGGAATGTCTCTTAGGTATATGCATAAATGAAAGAACAAATGAATTAATAACAAACATAGATGCTAGATATTTCCTTTAGGGATTAAAACACAAGAACTGCTACTATTTCCAAGGAAGACCTGATGGGTTGTATGTTTTATTTATTTAATTCATTCATTTTTAAAGTTTTATTTCAGGTTCAGGGGTACATATACATGTTCATTATAGAGTTAAATTTCAAGTCATAGGGACTTGGTGTTACAGATTGTTTACTCTGTAACTTTTTTGATCCTCTCCTTCCTCCCATTCTCCACCATCAAATAAACCTGTGTCCACATGTGCTTAATGTTTAGCTACCACTTATAAATGAGGACATGTGCTATTTGGTTTTCTGTCCCTTCATGAGTTCGCTTAGGATAATAGCCTCCAGCTCCATCTCATTCTTTTCCACGCCTGAGTAGTATTGCAGAGTGTATATGTACCACATTTTATTCATCCAGTGTACCGTTGATGAGCATTTGGGTTGATCCCATGTCTTTGCTATTGTGAATAGTGCTGCAATTAACATACATGTGCACATGTTTTTTATAGTAGAATGGTTTATATTACTTTGGGTATATGCCCAATAAAGAGATTGCTGGCTTAAGTGGTAATTCTGTTTTAAGCTCTTTGAGAAACTGCCACAATGCTTTCCATGGTGCCTGAACTAATTTACATTCCTACGGCAGTGCGTAAGTATTCCTTTTTCCACAACCTCACCAACATCTGTTTTTGACTTTTTAATAATAGCCATTCTGACGGGTGTGAGATGGTACCTCATTGTGGTTTTGATTTGCATTTCTGTCATCATTATGTTGTCGTCTGCTGGTCTGCTTAGTCCCTCATTCAGCTAAGTCCAAGTTCTTTTACTGTGACCCCAAAGAAGTAGGCACGTGGACACCAGAAAGTGATTAGAGTAGAATTTATTAAGCAAAAGGAATGCTTTCAGCAAAGAGAGAGGGCCTGAATGCAGGTTGCCAGACACAGCACTGAATTCTGAATTCTGTGTCTTTTATGTGGCAGAAGCCAGGACGTCTTCTGTGAGTTTTACCCAAATGGTAGGGAATAAAGTTCTCTCCTAGGAGCTTTGCGTCTGTGCATGACTGGGGTTACCCAAAGTGACTCCATTTTGGTTATTACCCTTGAGTGCCTAAGCAAAACTCACAGGCGACTAAAACCACGATACTAACGTAATGTTAATGACATTATAATAAGCTGGGTCAAGTTAAAGATATTTAGGTTGATTTATTGCACCTGAGCCTAAGTTGGGACAGTCCCTTCTAACCAACATCCTGGCACAAGAGGACATTCTTCACCACATTTCTTCTTGTTAGCTGTAGAAGCAGTGTAGGTGCTGTTCTGTGATTGTTCCTGTGAACACTGCCCTTCTCTGTCCTTCACCCGAGACCCTCCCTTTCTACCTGCCTAACCAGCCCCTAACTGCCTCCACTCTCAATTAGTGATGAGCACTTTTTTCATAGGTTTGTTGGCTGTGTGTATGTTTTCTTTTGAGAAGTGTCTATTCATGTCCTTTGCCCACTTTTTAATAGGGTTGCTTGCTTTTGCTTCTTAACTTGGTTAAGTTACTTATCAATTCTGGATAGTAGACCTTTATTGGATACACAGTTTGCAAATATTTTCTCCCATTCTCTAGGTTGTCTGTTTACTCTGTTGACAGTTCCTTTTGCTGTGCAGAAGCTCTTCAGTTTAATCAGGTCCCTTTTGTCAATTTAGTTAGCTAGTATTCTTTTGAGAATTTTTGCATCTATGTTCATCAGGAATATTGGTCTGTGGTTATAGTTATATGTGCATATATACATATATTGTTGTGTGTGTATACACATGTCAGTTACCACAGACTCATTTTTCGTCAAGGGGCTTATTCATTTCACTCTTATCACAACGCTATGGGGATAAATACTATCATTACCTCTGATGAGGATAATGAAATACTGAGGGCTTAAGATTATAAATCGCAGATGCAGACTTCAAATTCAAGAAGTCTGGATCTAGAGTTCACTTAATCACAGGAGCACTGCTTTTTATTACCTTATTATATGATAAGAAGAATGTTACAAAATTGCTCATTCAGAGTGACAAGTTGAGGATGGATGCCAAGTAAGTTCATGACCTAGTTTGTCATACTGAGAGTTCATTCTGTTCACTAAATACATGCAGTTATAAATATGGATATAGATATGGATCAGAGCATGTATATACATGGAGATATGGTTATGTACAGATCTCCAGTTACAAGGATCCTGGACTTTAACTGCTCTGAAAATCTTTGTCAGATTTTTGTAATGATGAAGCAGGCTGAAAAACCATGGTCTAATCCAGAAGTATTTTTCTCAACACAGGAAAACAAGATCCTGCCCCCCCAGCATAAACCATAACAGCTAAACAACATCAATTATACCAACAATGAGAAAGTTCAATCTGTCAAGTATCTTCACAAATATCAAGACAATCATACTCAAGTGTCCGGGACGTTTTAAACTGGATGACATACATACATTTCTAAAACTGGATATGCCTGACATGAAAGATTCAGCAAAATTAAAGAGAAGGAGATATTTTTTAATTTTGTGTCTTGTCATTATTGGATTTTCTTTCCATCTCTCTCAGGAATATAAAGCTTAGCTAGTCTCACCCTCTTTTGAATTAATTCTAATCTAGAATCTGTATCACTGTTGAAACGTCTTCTGCTTCTACACCAGTTTACAGGAATTTTGACCTGACTTTCCCAAGTTCATATGCTTCTGTTACATACAAAAATTAGGATCTGATTCATCAAGTGTCAATATTATGAAATTAGCAACCAATAATGAGTATATTTGTTTATCATGGTAAATATATTGACTATTAGTTACATGGATTTTAAGAAGATGATGAAATTGCCATCAGATATTAATTTGGAGGTTATGCTACTTATGTTCCCCACCTAATGTCAGAAGATTTAGTTTGAATGTTAGCTATTGTCACTTGGGCCTAGGCACCTATGTTGAGCAATATGATGATGTAGTGCTGTAAAAATAGGCCACAATATTAAAATATAAAGCAACCATATTGATATTAAACTTCCTGTCCATTCACTTACAAGTTATGTATATATGCTTATGTAAACAAGAGTTTGTATGAGAATTGTGAAATAATAGGCAATAATTTCAGGAGGCTTTATGTTAATATGTAAGTTAAAAATAAAAAATGAAAAAAAAAAAGTCTCATGTAATTAAATTAGCCATTTCATTCCGTAAACGAAGGCATAGTTTCTACTTTGAGAAGTGTTTTGTAAAGAACCAAACATTAAAATTTTTCTCATCTGTTTGTTGGATGAAATTATGCAAGATTGTACAGCAGAAGCTCATCTTGATAAGCACGTAATGGAAAACTGCTTCTATTTTTGCAGTTTGAGAAAATGGTTCAAAAAGCTGTACATTATGTGATCAACAAAAAGTAAATGACTATAGTCATATCTGTGTTCCATTTATTTCTAAAATGTTTCTTTTTCAAATGATCTAAGGAAAGAAACTCTAAGTAAATAAAGTGGAAATTGAAGTTTATGATTCCATCATGCTTAAATTTCAATGATTATAGTAAGCTCTATATAGTTAGACTCTTCCTGTTCTGTATGATGCTTAGAATTTTTCAGAAAATATTTCATGTGCATTTCCTATATCAATAAGGTATTTCTAATGACTTTTCCCCCAAAATTACTTATTGACTTAATATTATTTATCTTTGTTCCATTTTTACCAAATACAACACTAATAATTAAAATTCCAAAAGATAGGAACTCAGGCATCTTAAAAATAATTAGTTTTAGAAATGTTATTAGGCATTTTTCAATTAGATGTATTACCATTTTACAAATGAAGAGATTGAGACTCAAAGAGAATAAATTATTTGCCTAAGATTATGAAAACTTTTTTATTCAAATTTTCTTTTTTTTTTAATTCTTTAAACCATTCTTAAGCATGGCTGGCAGATGCTCGGGGGACATGTATTCTTACATAAGATATATTAAATAATTAAAAATAATATCGTGCCTAAAATTCAAAACTATTTTGGAAGTAATATTGTATAATTCATAAAAATTCCTAAAAATATGTCAAAATAGACTTAAAAGATTTTAAAAATAAAAATGACTATTTTATAATAGAAGGTAAATTATATCTTTGATAAAGTTATGGCTTGAAGAAAAAATGTCTCAGAAGACAATACAACGTTTTTATTCTCCCCTTTACTTTGATGCTGATTTCTCTAACAGGTTCTAATTCATCATAAAGAAGACAATGTAGTACACAGAAAAGGAATAACGTTTTCAATTTAGCAGTACTGATAATTGCTTTAAAATTAATTTGTATATATCTGCCATTACTGAATTTTATGAAGCATACCTTCCTAGGTAGATAAGACTCGCCTTTAGAGCCAGAAAGAGCTGATATTTTGTTTTCTATTCTTTCTAGCTACTGTAGTACAACATTAGAAAAATGACTTATTTTCTCGGAGCCTTAAATCTTCTCATTTTTAAAATGGTTATATACCTAATATAGAAGTACCAATAAATAGTTCTGAAGATAATTGTAGTGTTTATTCTTATGGTGCCTCAAATTCTATTATTTGAAATTGTCATAATTTATTGAGTTTGCGGTAAAAACAAACAAAAATAATAGCATTAAGTTGATCAGTAATTTGGGGGAAAGGATGATGAAAAAATTCTTAGGGATATGGGAAATTTAGGTTAAGTATATCTCAAAATGTTCTAAGGACTTCTTTCTGACCTTTACTAAAAAGCAAAAAAGAAAAAGAAAGAAGAAATTAAGAAAGAAAAGAAAGAAGAAAGAAAGAAAAGAAAGAAGAAAGAAAGAAAGAAAGAAAGAAAGAAAGAAAGAAAGAAAAGAGAGAAAGAGAGAAAGAAAATAGAGAAAGAAAGAAGGAAAAAGATTGAAAAAGCAAATGTTTTTATTGAAAAATTGCATAATGGTATTTTTTAAACTTGAATAATTCTGTAATTCTGCATTAAAACATATTTAAATAATTTGAATTACACATTGTACACATTGTCAAAGGATCGTGGATTATCCTCATGGAACAATTACCTCTGAGCCAATCACAATTTCCAAGGAGACTATTCCTAGATGACTATTAAGTTCCCATATTTAGTGGAGTGGAGTTTGCTTGTAAGTAAGGAGTTCCTGTGTATTATAAAAATATAAATTGAGAGATCTTCAGCCACTATATTTAAATGTTAATCCACTCTCAGAATAATTATTCTTATATGTGTTTTATCTTTGGATGTGAAAAAAATAAAATAAAAAGTATATTCTTTAACAAATGCTGTAAAAATCAGGGATGTAGGACAAAATAATTTCAACTGTTAAGTTAGTGAACATAAATAGTAACAGTTGCTATAATAGTTATAAGGTTTTCGTCACTGATTTTAGCTGAACTTGTCTTCTAGCACTGTAGCACAATATAAATTCAATATCAAAATGGAGCTGTCAGTTTTTGGCAATCTGTCATTTAGTTACCCTGTGCAACAACAATAACAAAATAATAACTATTCAGTGGTCAAAAATCATATAAAAGTGACTAAGAAATTGAACAAGCATGGTGGGCAGATGCCCAGGGGACATGTATTAAATCCCACTTGCTAGATTTTCCCTTTTGTACAGGACCTAAGGAAGAGGGGAAAAGCCTGTGGCCCAATAAAAATGGGGAAATCAGAACCAATAGAACCTGCATAAACCTGGCACTCCCAAAAGACTGACTCTAGAAGTACATAAACCAGAATATTCTCTACCAAAAAACAAACAAACAAACAAACAAACAAAAAACGAGCAAGGTAAGAAAATGTGTGTGTGGGGGGCACTGGAATTTCCTCAAAATCTGCAATCACAAGCCAGCCTGCAAATAGGCACTTGTCTAGAATTTTTAATACCTGTGTGATCAGATACAGCCCCCAAACCCCACTAAGTCAAGGCGTTAGTCTAAATCTTCTCCCTGTAAATATTAATGAAAAAATATGCGAATTATCTGTGTGATAACTTTCACATCAAGGCTTATTACACTCCTATAAATTTTTAATGCATCTCTTCTCTCTAGCTCTCTCTCACACACACACGCACGTGCACGT
This sequence comes from Papio anubis, assembly GCF_008728515.1. Classification (NCBI taxonomy): domain Eukaryota; kingdom Metazoa; phylum Chordata; class Mammalia; order Primates; family Cercopithecidae; genus Papio; species Papio anubis. Next base: position 92,890,578 of record NC_044980.1, read on the forward strand.
GCGCACATGCGCGCGTGCGCACACACACACACCCTTACATGGAAATAAACCAACAAAAGCAAAAATCAGTAGAAAAAAATGAATTTCACAATCAAAACCAACAGCTCTATAAACACTATGTTTTACAATTATAGGATATAAAGTAAAAATACTTAATGTCATCAAATAAACAGAGGGAATATGAATTTGAAATTCAATGAATGGTTTAAACAGCAGACTATATATAGATGAACAGATAATAAATCGACAGGAGGATTGTTTTCTTGAATGTCATAGAGACAAAAATATTTCAGCCATGCTAGAGAGACATAAAAAGTGAAGTAACTGCCTTAAGATATGTTTAAGTTATAGAAAATGACACTATAAAATGGAGAAGAGACACTATTTGAGTGATACAATTTAAGAATTGTTAAAAAAAAAAAAAAAAAAAAAAAAAAAAAAGAACCTTTGGATTCCTGGACAAGATGGCTGAATAGGAACAGCTCTGGTCTGCAGCTCCCAGCCAGACCAACGCAGAGGGTGGGTGATTTCTGCATTTCCAACTGACGTACCCAGTTCATCTCATTGGGATTGGTTAGACAGTGGGTACAGTCTATGGAGGGCGAGAGAAGCAGGATGGGGCGTCACCTCACCAGGGAAGCACAAGGGGTCAGGGAACTCCCCTAGCCAAGGGAAACCATGAGGGACCATGCCATGAAGGACAGTGCTATCCAGCCCAGATACTACACTTTTCCCACGGTCTTTGCAATCCACAAACCAGGCGATTCCCTCTGGTGCCACACCAACAAGAGCCCTGGGTTTCAAGCACAAAAGTGGGCAGCCGTTTGGGCAGACACTTGGCTAGCTGCAGGAGGGTTTTTTTGTACCACAGTTGTGCCTGGGACTCCAGCAAGACAAACCGTTCACTCCCCTGGAAAAAGGGCTGAAGTCAGGGAACCAAGTGGTCTTGCTCAGCAGATCCCACCCCCACACAGCCCAGCAAACTAAGATCCACTGGCTTGAAATTCTGGCTGCCAGCACAGCAGTCTGAAGTCAGCCTGGGACACTTGAACTTGGTGAGGTGAGGGGCATCAGTCACTACTGAGGCTTGAGTAGGCAGTTTTCCCCTCACAATGTAAACAAAGTCATCAGGACATTCAGACTGGGTGGAGCCCACCGCAGCACCACAAAGCCACTGCAGCCAGATTGCCTCTCTAGATTCCTCCTCTCTGAGTAGGGTATCTCTGAAAGAAAGGAAGCAGCCAGCCGGGCGCGGTGGCTCAAGCCTGTAATCCCAGCACTTTGGGAGGCCCAGGCGGGTGGATCACGAGGTCAGGAGATCGAGACCATCCTGGCTAACATGGTGAAACCCCCTCTCTACTAAAAATACAAAAAACTAGCCGGGCGTGGTGGCAGGCGCCTGTAGTCCCAGCTACTCGGAGGCGGAGGCTGAGGAGGGAGAATGGCGTGAACCCGGGAGGCGGAGTTTGCAGTGAGCTGAGATCGCGGCACTGCACTCCAACCTGGGCGACACAGCAAGACTCCATCTCAAAAAAAAAAAAAAAAAAAAAAGAAAAAAAAAAAAAAGAAGCAGCCCCAGTCAGGGACTCATAGATAAAACTCTCATCTCCCTGTGACAGAGCACCTGGGGGAAGGGGCAGCTATGGGTGTAGCTTCAGCAGACTTAAACATCCCTGCCTGACAGCTCTGAAAAGAGCAGTGGATCTCCCAGCAGAGCACTGGAGCTCTGCTAAGGGACAGACTGCCTTGTCATGTGGGTCCCTGACCCTCGTGCATCCTGATAAGGAGATACCTCCCAGCAGAGGTCGAAGGACACCTCATACAGGAGCGCTCTGGCTGGTATCTGGTGGGTGCCCCTCTGGGACAAAGCTTCCAGAGGAAGGAGCAGGCAGCAATCATTGCTGTTCTGCACCCTCCACTGGTGATACCCAGGCAAACAGGGTCTGGAGTGGATCCCCAGCAAACTCCAGCAGACCTGCAGAAGAAAGACCTGTCAGAAGGAAAATTAACAAACAAAAAGCAATAGCATCAACATCAACAAAAAGGATGACCATGCAAAAATTCCATCTGAAGGTAAAGACCAAAGGTACATAAATCCACGAAGATGAGGAAAAACCAACATAAAAAGGCTGAAAACTGCACAAACCAGAATGCCTCTTCTCCTCCAAAGGATCACAACTCCTTGCCAGCAAGGAAACAAAACTGGATGGAGAATGAGTTTGATGAATTGACAGAAGTAGGCTTCAGAAGGTGGGTAATAACAAACTCTTCTGACCTAAACGAGCATGTTCTAACCCAATGCAAGGAAGCTAAGAACAATGATAAAATATTAGTGGAATTGCTAACTAGAATATTCAGTTTAGAGAAGAACATAAATGACCTGATGGAGATGAAAAACACAGCACAAGAACTTTGTAAAGCATACACAAGTATAAATAGTCAAATCAATTGAGCAGAAGAAAGGATATCCAAGATTGAAGATCAACGTAATGAAATGAAGCATAAAGACAAGATTAGAGAAAAAAGAACAAAAAAGAATGAACAAAGCCTTCAAGAAATATGGGACTATGTGAGAAGACCAAACCTAAAATTGATTGGTGTACCTGAAAATGACAGGGAGAATGAAACCATTCAAATTGAGGAAATAGAGAGAACATCACAAAGATACTCCTCAAGAAGAGCAAGCCCAAGGCACATAATCATCAGATTCACCAAGGTTGAAATGAAGGAAAAAATGTTAAGGGCAGCCAGAGAGAAAAGTCGAGTTACCCACAAAGGGAAGCCCATCAGACTAACAGCAGATCTCTCTGCAGAAACCCTACAAGCCAGAAGAAACTAGGGGCCAATATTCAACATTCTTAAAGAAAATGGTTTTCAACCCAGAATTTCATCAGCCAATCTAAGCTTCATAAGTGAAGGAGAAAAAAAATCCTTTACAGACAAGCAAATGCTGAGAGAGTTTGTCACCACCAGGCCTGCCTTACAAGAGCTCCTGAAGGAAGCACTAAAAATGAAAAAGAAAAACTGGTACCAACCACTGCAAAAGCAAACCAAAATGTAAAGACCATCTAGACTAAGAAGAAACTGCATCAACTAATGGGCAAAATAACCAGCTAGCATCAAAATGACAGGATCAAATTCACACATAACAATATTAACCTTAAATGTAAATGGACTAAATGCCCCAATTAAAAGGCACAGATTGGAAAATTGGTGTAAGTGTCAAGACCCGTTGGTGTGCTGTATATAGGAGACACATTTCAGGTGCAAAGACACTCATAGACCCAAAATAAAGGGATGGAGGAAGATTTACTAAGCAAGTGGAAAGAAAAAAAAAGCAGGGGTTGCAATCCTAGTCTCTGATAAAACAGACTTTAAACCAACAAAGATTAAAAAAAAGACAAAAAAGGGCATTAAATAATGGTAAAGGATTCAATGCAACAAGAAGAGCTAACTATCCTGAATATATATGCACCCAATACAGGAGCACAGAAGAAAAGAGAGAAGAATCAAGTAGACAGAACAAAAAATGATACATGGGAGATCACCATTGATCCCACAGAAATACAAACTATCTTCAGAGAATACTATAAATACCTCTACACAAATAAAATAGAAAATCTAAAAGAAATGGATAAATTCCTGGACACAAACACCCTCCCAAGACTAAACCAGGAAGAAGTCAAATCCCTGAATAAACCAATAACAAGTTCAGAAATTGAGGCAGTAATTAATAGCCTACCAAGTAAAAAAAGCCCAGGACCAGATGGATTCATAGGTGAATTCTACCAGAGGTACAAAGAGGAGCTAGCACTATTCCTTCTGAAACTATTCCAAACAATATAAAAAGAGGGACTCCTCCCGAACTAATTTTATGAGGCCAGCATCATCCTGATACCAAAACATGGCAGAGACATACATAAAAAAAAAAAAAAAAAAAAAAAAACTGCTGGTGCCGGGCGCGGTGGCTCACGCCTGTAATCCCAGCACTTTGGGAGGCCTAGGCAGGTGGATCACCTGAGGTAGGGAGTACAAGACCAGCCTGACCAACATGGAGAAACCCTGTCTCTACTTAAAAAAAATGATAAAAAAAAAAAAAAATTAGCCGGGGTGGTGGCACATGCCTGTAATCCCAGCTACTCGGGAGACTGAGGCAGGAGAATCACTTGAACCCGGGAGACGGAGGTTGCGGTGGTTGCGGTGAGCCGAGATCGCGCCATTGCACTCCAGCCTGGGCAAAAAGAGCGAAACTCCGTCTCAAAAAAAAAAAAGAAAGGAAAAGAAAAGAAAATTTCAGGCCGATATCCCTGATGAACATTGATGCGAAAATCCTCAATAAAATATTGGCAAACAGAATCCAACAGCACATTAAAAAGCTTATCCACCATGATCAAGTCGGCTTCATCCCTGGGATGCAAGGCTGGTTCAACATACACAAATCAGTACACTTAATCCATCACATAAAAAGAACAAATGACAAAAACCACAGGATTATCTTAATAGATGCAGAAAAGGCCTTCAATAAAATTCAACACCACTTCATGTTAAAAACTTCAATAAACTAGGTATTAATTGAACGTATCTCAAAATAATAAGAGTTATTTATGAGAAACTCATAGCCGATATCATACTGAATGGGCAAAAGCTGGAAGTATTCGCATTGAAAACTGGCACAAGACAAGGAGGCCTTCTCTCACCACTCCTATTCAACATAGTATTGGAAGTTCTGGCCAGAGCAATCATTCAAGAGAAAGAAATAAAGGGTATTCAAATAGAAGAGAGGAAGTCAAATTATCTCTGTTTTCAGATGACATGACTGTATATTTAGAAAACCCCATCATCTCAGCCCCAAAACTCCTTAAGCTAATAAGCAACTTCAGCAAAGTCTCAGGATACAAAATCAATGTGCAAAAATCACAAGCATTCCTATACACCAATAATAGACAAACAGCCAAATCATGAGCAAACTCCCATTCACAATTGCTACAAATAGAATAAAATAGCTAGGAATACGAATGACAAGAAATGTGAAGGACCTTTTCAAGGAGAACTACAAGCCACTGCTCAAGGAAATTAGAGAGGACACAAACAAATGGGAAAGCATTCCATGCTCGTGAATAGGAAGAATCAATATCGTGAAAACTGCTACACTGCACAAAATAATTTATAGGTTCAATGCTATTCCCATCAAGCTGCCACTGACTTTTTCACAGAATCAGAAAAAAAGACTTTAAATTGTATATGAAACCAAAAAAGAGCCCGTATATCCAAGACAATCCTAAGCCAACAGAACAAAGTGGAGACATCACGCTACCTGACTTCAAATTATTCTACAAGGCTACAGTATCCTAAATGGCATGGTACTGGTACCAAAACAGATATATAGACCAATGGAACAGAATAGACATCTCAGAAATAACACCACAGATCTAAAACCATCTAATCTCTGACAACCTGAGAAAAACAAGCAATGGAGAAAAGATTCCCTATTGAATAAATGGTATTGGGAAAACTGGCTAGCCATATGCAGAAAACTGAAACTGGACCCCTTCCTTACACTTTATACAAAAATTAACTCAATATGGATTAAGTATTTAAATGTAAGACCTAAAACCATAAAATCCCTAGAAGAAAACCATTCAGGACTTGGACACGGGCAAAGACTTCATGACTAAAACACCAAAAGCAATTGCAACAAAAGCCAAAATTGACAAATGAGATCTTATTAAACTAAAGGGCTTCTGCACAGCAAAAGAAACTAGCATCAGAGTGAACAGGCAACCTACAGTATGGGACAAATTTTTGCAATATATCCATCTGACTAATAGCCAGAATCTACAAGGAACTTAAACAAATTTACAAGAAAAAAAAAAAAAGTGGGTGAAGTATATGAACAGCCACTTTTCGAAAGAGGACATTTATGTGGCCAAAATCATCTGAAAAAAGCTCATCATCACTGGTCATTAGAGAAATGCAAATCAAAACCACAATGAGATACCATCTCATGCCAGTTAGAATGGCGATAGTTAAAAAGTCAAGAATCAACAGATGCTGGAGAGGAGGTGGAGAAATAAGAACACTTTTACACTGTTGGCAGGAGTGTATATTAGTTCAACCATTGTGGAAGACAGTGTTGCGATTCCTCAAGCATCTAGAACTAGAAATACCATTTGACCCAGCAATCCCGTTACTGATTATATACCAAAGGATTATACATCATTCTACAGTAACAGTAACAGAAAACCAAATACCGCGTCTTCTCACTCGTAAGTGGGTGTTGAATAATGAGAACATATGGGCGCAGGGAGGAGAACATCACACACTGAGGCCTGTCAGGGAGTTGGGGGAAAGGTAGCATTAAGAGAAATGTTTAATGTAGGTGACGGGTTGATGGGTACAGCAAACCACCATCGCACATGTATACCTATGTTACAAACCTGCACGTGTTAAAAAAAAAAAAATGAACCTTTGATTCAGGAAACCCGACATATACCAACCATGACTTAACAACATAATATAATCCATACCTAAACACATAGTAGTGAAATTTTTCAATATAAGAGAGAGAGAAGTTCTTAATGGCTCTTAACCTACCAAAAAGCCCTTAATTGTGCTTAACCTGGTAGAAATGACAGCTTAAAAAAATGTCTTTCAAGAGAGAGGGGGAAAAACAGACATTTGCAAATGCTGGTAATTTACCATTAAATGACTCCCATTAGAACAGTATCTAAAAGATGCCAAGGAAGAAGGAAAATGGTCAAGGATGAAGATCTTTGAGGCAAGGAATAGTATGCTAAAAAAACAAGTGAGCATGTGCATGAGCATGTGCCATGCACACACTAATAGACACATACACAGACACAAAACAGGACAAATACGTTTTAGAGATTACAACAGGAACTCTGATTTCTAAATGTTTTCAAGAAAAAGTAAAAATATTATGAGGCTTGGTCCACTGTGTAAATTTCATTGATTTGAACGATTTAAAGTACAAGCTAGTAAATCAGAAAGACATGGAAATTTCTTAACAAGTCTTCTGCTTTTATATCTCAATTAATCCAAATAAAGTTTTCAGGAATTTTATTATATTTTATTTTAGAAGAGACTCATAAATTCTTATGGGTGTAAGATAAAGGATACAATTACATTTTCATAAAAGATAGACTATTTTTCCAGATTTTGAACTGTATAAAAGTTTGAAAAGATAATTTAATGTTATTATGAAAATATTTCTGCATTTCAAATCCTTGCATTCAGAAATCCGCAATTCAAACAATCGCCCAAAAACTTTGTTTTGCATAATTTAAGAATAATAATCTAAGGTACCAAATAAAGCTGACTAACATAATTATAAACACAGATGAACTAACAAACTTCAGGTTTATGAATTTTAATTTTAACTATGATTATACATTAACAACCACATTTTCTAATGAAGATTCCATAACATGACATTCATTACACTTGCAAATAATTACAGATGGTGTTAAGTGTTAAAAAATTCTGTCAAAGAAAAAATTGATGAATACTAACTTAAAATATTGTCATAAATCTCTTTTTGAAAAAAATAATATAAGTGTTAGCTTGTTTAAAAAAATATTCCTCTAGAATCATTTTAAGAGCCCATAACCATTTCATTCTGATTAAGCACAAAGAATAATTAATGCATGTTCAGCTGCAAAACAAATCATAATAAGTTTTATTGTATAATTATAAAATCCTTGCAACATTCAAAAATAAGGTTAAAGAATTAAAAGCTGTTACAACCCTAGCTCTGTCCATTTCTTCAAAAAAATTATGAAGCATTTTGTAAGAATACCAAATTTATCCTTACAAAGCATTGTATACTTACAAATTGCTTCAACTTTTATTTAAGAATTAATTTATTCATTTATCAAGGAGTTTATCATCTATTGTAGCCTACAGAGTATCAACCCAGAGTTACAATACAAGGAAATGTTATGTAAGAGATATGCCCAGTTTGCTATTTAATCTTAAAGAAGTAGTATAACAAACTTGAGTGTATCAGGAAAAAAAAAAAAGTTATGGGCAGATGTTTTAGTTACATTTTATTAGTGAAAGAGACCCTAAAATTAATGTAAATATCTGGTGTGTGTGTGTGTGTGTGTGTGTTGGATCCTAAGACAGTAGACACTCATGGTTTAGTTAGAAAGGTGGGTAAGGAGACAAAAGTCAATAATGTTGTTACCCAATGTGTCATTGAATTATTGTTACCCTTAATATTTCTTTTCACAACCCATTTTCTTCTTGACTTCATAGTTTAAACTTGCTTTTTTCCCACAAAGTTTTGTTTTGTATAAATGAACACTTTAAGGAGTTTGGTCAACAATACTAAATGCTGCGATATTATCCCAGGATTCTATAGGGCTTCATTTCTTTTACATCCAGTCCTCCAAATGATAGCTACATATATAATTTGCATTTACATGGCCCACAAAAAATACTTCCCCAAACTACTGTGTTTATTTTCACACACTTTCCAAGTTTCTTCATTTTGTTTTTTCAATAACCAATGCTGTAATCCTAGGTTTCAGACCTGGTCACAGTACTACCCAATAAAGATCAGACATTCTTTCTGATGTGACCCCCTCATTGATATGTCTGCTTCTCCTCTGCTGGCACCTTAGTAGAGTCTCCTGAATTACACTCAATCCAAAGCTACCTCTGAAAAGACTGGTTTTATTTTTTTTTCAGCTTTTATTTTATATTCAGGGGGTATATGTGCATGTTTGTTACGTGGGTATATTTCATAATGCTTAGATTTGTGGTATGACAAGTATTGAACATAGTGCCCAATAGTTTTTCAATCCTTTCCCCCCTCCCTAGTAGTCCTCAGTTTCTATTGTTGCCATCTTTATATCCATGAGTACCCAGTGTTTAGCTCTCACTTGTAAGTGAGAACATGTGGTATTTGGTTTTCTGTTCCTGTGTTAATTTGCTTAGGATAACGGCCTCCAGCTGCATCCACATTGCTGCAAAGGACACAGTTTTGTTGGAAGACTAGTTTTAGAGACTTACTCTGCTATTTCTTTTCTCTCTGACTCTCTCTCTCTATATATATGCTGTCATAGCATTTTATTCTTGTATAGTCTGCTTTGTTCCCCCATCCTTTCTATTTCCTATAATCTAGAAGTTTGATATAGGGTTAAACTTATTTTACAGAATAAAGTATACATGATTGTGTATACTTCAATTTGCATCATAACGGGGGTGAAGAATGCAAAGTTGCTTTGTTGCTAGCAAAACCATTTTCACTCATGTGGTTAAGTTGATGATGGTCAGATATCTCTATTTTAACTGCATATTTTTCCTTCCTAATTAGTTATTAGTAGGAGGACAAAATTCAGTCATCCACACAAAATGTAATTGTCAGGATCTGAAAAATTTATGTGACGATATAAAAGATAAATCTCTGAAAAACTCTCATTACCAACTCTTTAAAAAACAAGGAAGAAAATACATTTGAAATTTCAGCAAAATCTTACATTTTTATGTTCAGTTACCTTTGGTAAAAACACCAATGAAACAGAAGTTTTAATATACTAGACAGTTAAAACATCACTTAGATTATCTTATCAATATTTTTCAGATCTAAATGGACAGAAATTGAGTCATGTCCCCAAATTACAAATTTTCCTGAAGCCTATTTCTCTTTTATTGTTGCACTGCCTAAATAAATATACAGAAAACTCCAGAAGGCCAAGTAGAGGAAAATATTATCCCACAAAACAGTGTGTAGTTTGTCAAAGAAAATATAATTGATGACTTTATGAAAAAGTACAATGCTCACTAAGAATGAGAAAAGTATAACAATGCTCAATCAACTAAATATAAGCTACAAACGAAAGATCACATTTAATTAAATTTGATAAAAATGTCTCTAAAAATTAATAATTTTAAAGTTAGAAACCATTATGTTCACTGACTAGAAAACAATATAGTAATATTTTTAGCATTTGACTCTTCTTTAAAATATTTAGACCCAGGGAAATTAATAAAGGAAATAAAATTGGTTAGAGAATATATGCTTAGGAATATTTACTATCTCTAACCCTTTCTTCTCTCTCTCTCTTTCCTTTGCTGTTCTTTTTTGCCACTGGGAGGTGTAGATAAATACATGAATTGGAATTAAAGTAAAGGAGATTTTGATTGGGAGAAGCATAAAGGTCATTGACATTTTCTTGAAGCTATCAGTAATGAATAACTAGATTTCTGGGAGATACAAGTCTAACTCAGGTGATCTCAAAGGATCCCTTCAAGGTGTTTGAGTCTATTATGCAGACATAATTCCATGACAGAATAACACAGGATTTAGAGTAAGAAACTGGAATTTGTGTTCCAACTTTACCTCTGATTGGCATAATATCATGATCAAATCACTTTGTCTGTCTGTTTTCATTGCTTAATGATGTGCTTGACATACTTTAAAATAAACTGCCCAGATTACAAAGAAGATACACACACAAATGTATATCTTTATTAAAATAAACATAGCTAATAGTGTAGTAATAAATATATACATTTAAAATTATACTAGCTGTATTTATTTCAATGTATAAATACATATATAAAGAAATTTTCTGTGATTTTAGTTATAGTTCTGTATACAATACACCCATACAACATAGTTCTATATATGTGACATCTTTGTTTTACTTAAAATGTTTCCTGGATAATCTATTATACAGATTATAATGTGCTGAGATGAATCTACAGCAGCTCTGTGTTACAGTATAGAATAAAAACCTGCGTTTTACCTGTATGAGCTATATAGAATGTTCTTCACACTCAATTGAATGAACAATTGGGTAATTTCCTTTTCTAATAGACTTAATTAATCAGAGAACTCATGTCTGCTAATGTGTCATCCACAGTAGATTTTAGAGAATTTATTCTGTTACAAGAGAACTTTAGTGATGAGTGTAATGTATTTAAGTAACATTATTTTTCTCTTCTTAATTGAATGGCTACTTTATTTTTTAATTGAAATGCATAGAAAATATAACATTTTTTATCAAAAAGGAAGATAATTAATGAGTATCAATTAGAAGAAAAGTGAATATTTTTAATAACCAATGCTTATTTTGCTTGAAACCTTATTTCAAAGACATAATATGCTAATAGTTCTCATGATACACAGATCTCCTATTAGTCAGGGTTCTTCAGAGAAATATACCATTAGAACCAATAATTTATATTATTATTTATATATTAATATTTAATATAAATATAATTTCTATTTATATTAAAAGAAACACTTTTGCTGTAATATTTTCATTAATGAGTTATCAATAATTAAATTAAAGTTCAGAATCTCATTCCATAGATTTTCAAGTTTGTAGTGTACAAATATGCCCAAATAAAGTGAAGAGTATAATGAAATTAACCTAGTTCCCAGTTCAGGAAACAGATTTAGTCAATCTCAGCAAATCCTTTTGTTATACTTCCTAAGGTTATAATTAAAATAAATTGTCTATATCTTTTTTGAGAATTATGTCTAACCTAGTGGACACATCTAGGTTATATTAATCAGAGTTCTAGTGTTCAATATGGTTCTATTAAATTTGTATTACATATAACATTGACATGTAGTGAAAGGAGAACTAAAAACAAAGACCATTATATTGTCTATTGAGATTATTTACCCACTTTTTAATTGGATATTTGTTTGTTTGTTTCTCTTAAGTCACTGAGTTTGTTTTATATTCTGGATATTAGTGCTTTGTCAGGCAAATAGTTTGCAAATGTATTCTCCCATAGGTTGTCTTTTCACTCTGTGGATTTGTTGTTTATTTTGGGCAGATGCATTTTCATTTCAGTCACATTTGTCTATTTTTGTTTCTGTTATCTGTACCTTTCAACTATTATCCATAAAATCTTAGCTTAGACCAATGTTTTGAAGTGTTTCCCCTATGCTTTTTTCTAATAGTTTTACAGTTTCAGGGTTTATATTTAAGTCTTTAATCCATTTCAAATTTATTTTTGTACATGATGAGATATAGGGGTTTAGTTTCATTTTTCTGCATATGGATATCCAGTTATCCCCACCATTTATTAAAGAGACTTGCTTTTCCTACTGTTTATTCTTGGTCACTCTGTTGAAAATGAGTTGTTAATGCATGGATTTTTATTTGGGCTCTCTACTCTGATTTATTGATCTATATTTTTGTTTTTATGCCAATAGTGCACTAATTTGGTTAATATAGAGCTTTCCAATGTATTTTGAAATCTGCTTGTGTGATGCCTCCAGCTTTATTCTTTTGGCTCAGTATTGCTTTGGCTACTCTGTATCTATTGTGGTTCCAAACAAAGTTTATTTTGTTTTTTTTTTTTTTTTATGGCATTGGTATATTGTTGGAGATTGCATTGAATCTATAGACTGCTCTGGATAGTACAGCCGTTTTAACAATATGAATTACACTAACCCATGAGCTTGGATGTCTTTTTATTATTTGTGCCAGCTTCAATTTCTTTCTTCATTGTTTTTGTAGTTTTACTTGTCAAGGTCTTTCACTTTCTTGGTTAAATTTATTCCTAGTTATTTTTCTTTCTTTCTTTTTCCTTTTTATTTTTAAATTTTATTTATTTATTTATTTACTTATTTCTTGATGGAGTCTTGCTCTGTCGCCACGCTGGAGTGCAGTGGTGTGATCTTGGCTCACTGTAACTTCTGCCTTCTGGGTTCAAGCAATTCCCTTGCCTTGACCTCCCGAGTACCTGGGGCTACAGTTGCATGCCACCATGCCTGGCTAATTTTTTGTATTTTAGTAGAGACGGGGTTTCACCATGTTGGCCAGGATGGTCTCAATCTTCTGACCTCGTGATCTGCCCACCTTGGCCTCCCGAAGTGCTAGGATTACAGGCATGAGCCACAGCACATGGCCGGTGCTATTTCATAGCTGTTTTAAATGAAATTACTTTCTTGATTTCTTCTTCAGGTAGTTTGCTATTGGTATGTGGAAATGCTACTGATTTTGTATGCTGACTTTGTAGTCCATAACTTCTCTGAATTTGTTTACTAGTTCTAAGAGTTTTTTGGTGGAGTCCTTAGATTTTACTATACATAAAATTGTGTCACATCTGCAAAGAATGAGAGTTTTATTTCCTCTTTTCCAAATTGGATGGCATTTATTTATTTCACCTGCCTGATTGCTGTAGCTAGAACTTTCAATGCCATGTTGAATGAGTAGTGATAATATCTCATTATACTTCTTAGAGAAAGGACATTCCGATTTTCCCACTGAGTATGATGTTAGCAGTAGGTTTGTCACATACAGCCTTTGTTATGTTTAGATATGTTTCTTCTATACCTAATTTGTTGAGAGTTATATTCATGAAGACATGTTGAATTTTATCAAATGCTTTTCTGCATTTATTGAGATGATCACATTTTTTTTTGTCCTGCATTCCTATGTTGTGATGTATCACATATATTGATTTATATATGTCAGATCATCTTTGCATTCCTGGGATAAATTCCACTTGATCATGGTGTATTATCTTTTTAATGTATTGTTGGATTACATTTGCTAGTATCTTCTTGAGGATATTTGCATGTATGTTCATCAGGAATATTGGCCTAAAGTTTTCTTTTCTTGCAGTATCCTTGTCTGGTTTTGGTAACAGAGTAATGCTGTCTTTGCAGAATGAGTTGGTAAAAGTTATCTCCTCTTTGAATTTTTGGAATAAGTTTAAGAATAATTAATGTTTCCAACTCTTTGCTATTGTGAATAGTGCCACAATAAACATACGTGTGCATGTGTCTTTATAGCAGCGTGATTTATAATCCTTTGGGTATATACCCAATAATGGGATGGCTGGGTCATATGGTACATCTAGTTCTAGATCCTTGAGGAATCGCCATACTGTTTTCCATAATGGTTGAACTAGTTTACAATCCCACCAACAGTGTAAAAGTGTTCCTATTTCTCCACATCCTCTCCAGCACCTGTTGTTTCCTGACTTTTTAATGATCGCCATTCTAACTGGTGTGAGATGGTATCTCATTGTGGTTTTGATTTGCATTTCTCTGAAATGTCCATCAGTGACAGACTAGATTAAGAAAATGTGGCACATATACACCATGGAATACTATGCAGCCATAAAAAAAGGATGAGTTTGTGTCCTTTGTAGGGACATGGATGCAGCTGGAAACCATCATTCTCAGCAAACTATCGCAAGAACAGAAAACCAAACACCGCATGTTCTCACTCATAGGTGGGAACTGAACAATGAGATCACTTGGACTCGGGAAGGGGAACATCACACACCGGGGCCCATCATGGGGAGGGGGGAGGGGAGAGGGATTGCATTGGGAGTTATACCTGATGTAAATGACGAGTTGATGGGTGCTGACGAGTTGATGGGTGCAGCACAGCAACATGGCACAAGTATACATATGTAATAAACCTGCACGTTATGCACATGTACCCTAGAACTTAAAGTATAATAATAATAATAAATAAAATAAAAAAAAGAATAATTAATGTTAGCTTTTCTTTATAGGTTTAGTAGAATTCAGCAGTAAGGGCAGATAGTCCTGGGCTTTTCTTTGTTGGGAGTCTTTATATTACTGATTCAATCTCATCAGTTATTATTGGTCTGTTTGGGTTTTCCATTTCTTCCTGAACCAACCTTGGAAGGTTGTATATGTCTAAGAACACATCAATTTTCTCTAGATTTTTCCATTTCGATGTGTGAGTATATACTTGTGCATAATAGTCTCTAACGAGTCTGTATTTCTGCAATACCAGAAGATATATAAATGGCCAACCAGCAAATGGAAAAGTGCTTCACATAACTAACCATCAGGGAGATACAAATCAAAACCTCAGTGAGTCATCATCTCTTCCAAGTTAGAATACTATTCTTAAAAAGACAAAAATTAAAAATGATGGTTAGGACATGAAGACAATGAATCTCTCATACAATGCTTGTGGGAATATAAATTAGTATAGCTCTTGTGAAAGACAGTATGTATGTTTCTCAAAAAACTGAAAATAGAAATACTATACATGCTAGCAATCCAAATACTGGTTATTTAAAGAAAAGGGAATCAGTATTCCACAGCGACACCTGCATCCTTATACTCATTGCAACACTATTCACAATAGCCAAGATATGGAATCAACCGAAATGTTCATCAACACATAAATGGATAAAGAAAATGTTATGTATATATACATAATAGTATACTATTCAGTCACAAAAAAATACATCCTATCATTTTCAGTCACGTGGATGGAACTAGAGATCATTAAGTTAAGCAAAATAAGTCTGGCAGAGAAAGACAATTGTCACATCCTTCACTCATATGTAGGAGATTAAAAATGTTGATCTCATGAAGATCATAAAGACAGAGAGTAGTATGATACTTACTAGAGACTGAGAAGGGGTAGGAATGAAGAGAGGTTGGTTAATGGATACAAACTTACAGTTAGATAGAAGGAATAAACTCTGATGCTTGATAGCACAGTAGGATGAATACAGTTAATACCTGGAAGATTTTAAATGTTCCCAAAACAAAATAAAAAGAAATGCTCGAGTTGGTGAATATCTTAAGTAACCTGATATGATCATTGCACATTGCATGCATATATCAAAAAATAAATGTACCCCATAAATGTGTACATTTTTGTATCAATAAAAAAGTAATAAAAATAATTACAACAAAGTCTGACATTTATTTTCCACTTCTTGGGTATCATGTTCTTCTACACATTTTTTTAAGTTTATTTCATTTATATCTCAAACATTTACATTTCAAAACTTATTAGAATAATTATTTTATAGATTAAACAATTTAAGATTGATTAGAAAAAATAGGTTGCTCATAGTTTCCAATTTAAAGGTGGTGAGAGTAGGATTCAGCTGATGCAATTTGATGCTACAACTTGGAGTAATACATGTTATTCTATAATGCTAAGTCATGACTTCTGTCTTTGATTTCTAGGATTTATACTAAAGGAAATGCAGCCAAAGACACATAGTGATATGGGGGTGGGGGGCAGAAGTAAGCAGTCCACTGGTGTGTGTATTCAGGACAGCAGCCAGGATATAAATTCTCACCCCCCTTTGTACTTGTACCACTGTAAAATGAGCTCCACAAAGGTATCTGCATTTAGAAGGTGCAGCCCAAAGTGGCTGCCACCCTTTACTCAAGACTTTTTCAGATAGCCCATAAAATATTTTTCTTTTAGTCAAAATTTATGACACAAGTGCATAGGCATAACATCTATCTTGCTAGCACTGCCGACCTTCTCTCAAATTGCTTTACTAGTATTTTAAAGGGAATAATTCTGTAGCATGAGTTGAATCCTATTCTTGACACATAGTTTGAAAAAGCTCAGACTTCTCAACTTATCTCCAAATTATTGTTTTTAAATTGAAAAGTTCCAGGCTGAAAAACTGTGCTATCTTATTTTCCTAGACTTTTGCCTTAGCTTTAAAAAAAACTATTACCTGTGCTAAACTCTTAAGTGGAAAAAATGTACATATAAGCATTAGCCTTTCAAAATGTTATTTAATATTGTAAAGGCAAATTTACGTTTGCAGGTACTCTGTGACACGTAAAAATCCCATAGAAGTGTTTACAACATGGGGATTATTTAATATTTATAATACTGTATAATATTGTATCAGATGAAAACAGATTCAATATTTTAAAATCATTCACTTTGATCATTTTAAAGTTACCAACACTAGAAGTCATTTTGTTTGTTTGTTTTGTTTTGTTTTGTGAGACAGAGTCTCACTCTCTTGCCCAGGCTGGAGTGCAGTGGTGCAAGCTCAGCTCACTGCAACATCTGTCCCCTGGGTTCAAGTGATTCTCCTGCCTCAGCCTCCCAAGTAGCTGGGATTACAGGCACCTGCCACCGTGCTGTCTAATTTTTGTATTTTTAGTATGAGACAGGGTTTCACCATGTTGACCAGGCTGGTCTTGAACTCCTGTCCTCATGATCCACCTGCCTCGGTCTCCCAAAGTGCTGGAATTACAGGCGTGAGCCACAGTGCCTGGCCAAACAATTGATTTTAATAATACACATGTATTTTAAATTATGATGTTTTGTGAAAAACCATTAACTGAGACAAGAAGAGTGGATCAAGTGCCTGCAATTTATTCTTCGTAATAGCAAACAAAGTCTGTAAATTAATTATAATACTTGAAAATGGTGGAGCATGATAAAACACTAGGACTATAGCAACTGTCCTTCTGCAGAAACATTAATTTGAACAACCATTCACACACAAAAGTATTTTCATAAGACCTGAGAAAACCAAGTGAGAGATCACAATACTTGATTATAGCACAATAATAAGAAAAGGCACATTGAAGAGGATAGAAATGACAGTTTTACATTACTCATGCCACCCCTAACACTCAGTGTCAGGCGGCAGAGCATAGAGAGAAATACTCTCTGATTAGAGGAAAGAGAGGAAAGTGAGCATAGACTTTGTCTTGGATCCTAGCATCAGGTCTAATACCATAAAACCCAGGACCAGGAGACGTCAAAGTCCTGTGACTCCAGGCCACTAACCACAGACTGAATGTTCAGATTTGCCTCAGTTCCAGGGAGAAAATTATATCTCCTATGAGGCAAACTAGATTTCTGGCTTGCATCACCAACAGGCAAATACAGTGGCCCTGGGCTTAGCAGCCGACAGCCCTCAGTTACTGTAAGCTTTGAAAATGTCTAAACTGTATGCTAGCCTCAGTAGCCAAAGGATTACAGCACAGAAAAATGCTGGTTGTAACATTCCCCAGCTTAGGGCACTATTCATTGCCACAACAGCAATAGTAGTCCTGGGCTCAGGGACTATGCCAGATAGCCTGTTCAAATCTATGGATAGTCTTACTCTTGAAGGGCATTTCCATACAAAGATAGTCTGAGGACTGGAATAAATAACAACTTCCTCAAATGTGCAGACATCAATGCATGATCACATGGATGAAAAACAATCAGGGAAACATGATTACCAAACAGAAAAATGCAGATGCCAGTGAATAAACCTAAGACATAGGGATTTATGAACTGTCTGACAAGAAATTCAAAATAATTTTGTAAAGAAAGTTCAGTGAACTTCAAGAAAATATAGAAAAACAACTTAATAAATTGAGAAAAACAATGTATTAGCAGAAAAAATAATTTAATAGAGATTAAAATAATAATAAAATTAAACAAATCTCAGAGCATAAACATAAAATGAACAAAATAAAAAATGCAATAGAGAATATCAATGGCAGAATTGATCAGGTAGAAGAAAAGATCTGTGAACTTTAAGACAGGCTATTTGAATGTATACACTTTGAGAAGAAAAATAAAAAGGAATGTAAAAAATTATGAAATTTATGGTACAGCATCAAGAATGCAAATATTTAAGTCAAAGTCATCAAGAAAAACAAAGGACCAGAAAGATTAAAAACATAATAGCAGAAAAATTTCCCAACACAGAGAAAAATATAAATATCCAGGTACAGTAAGGCCAAAGGTCTTTAATCCGATTCAATTCAAATAAGGCTACCTAAAGACCTATTATAATCAAATTGTCAATGATCAAAAACAGTGAAAGGGTACTGAAAGCAGCAAGAGAAAATCAAATAACACGTAAGGGAGTTCCAATACACCTAGCAGCAGGTTTCTCAGCAGAACCTGTACAGGCTAGGAGAGAGTAAGATGAAATATTCACAGTGCTGAAGAAAAACCAAAAGCAAAAACAAAAACAAAATTGCCAACCAAGAATCCTAAATTCAGCAAAACTATCTCTCAGAAATAAAGGAGAGATAAAAAAAAAATAATTTCCAGTACAAACAAAAGCTGAGAGAGTTCATCACCATCAGATATGACTTAAAATAAATGTTTAAAAGATTTTTTTTCATGCTATGAAAAGAGTGCTAGTGAAATGTAAAACTGACTAGTAAAAGTAAGCATATACTAAAATTCAGAATACTCTAATACTGTCATGGTGGTGTGTAAATCACATCTTTAGTATGAAAGGTTAAAAGACAAAAGTATTACCAATAATTTTAGCTACAATAATGTGTCAGGAAGGGTGTATTATAAAAATATGTAAATTTTGACATTAGAAATTCAAAATTTGGGGGACAGAGTGAAGTAAAAAAGTGTAGAGTCGTTTTTTGTGTGTGGGATCAAAGTTAAGTTGTTATCAGCTTAGAATGACATATTAAAACTAAAAGATATTTTTTGTAATCCTCGTGGCAACCACAATGTAAAAATCTATAGTATGTACACAAAAATGAAAAGCCAAAAAAATCCAAAATAACACTAGAGAAAATTATGTAATTACAAAGAATTTAGTAAGAAAGGAAGAAAGGAACAAAGGATCTACAAAACAATTAGAAAACAATAAACAAAATGGTGGTAATAAGCCTGTAACTATCAATAATTATCCTGAATATGCATGGATTAAATTCTCTAATCGAAAAACCTATAGTGGCTGAATGGAATGAAAAAATATTCAACTATGTAATATCCACAAGAGACTCACTTCAGCTTTAAGGACAAGGACACACACACACTGAAAGCAAAAGGATTATAAAAGAAATTTTACGTAAATTGTAACCAAAAGAGAGAGAGAGAGTAGCTATGCTTATATCAGATAAAATAGATATTAAATTGAAAACTGCAAAAACCAACAAAGTCATCATATAATAATAAAGTGGTAAATTCAGCAAAATAATATAACAATAATAAATATATATGTACCCAACATATATGAATAGATCATCCAGAGAGAAAAATCAATGAGAAAACATCAAACTTAAAACACACTGTAAACCAAATGCACCTAACAGACATATGCAGAACATGCTATCCAACAACTGCAGAATACAAATACTTCTCAAGCACAGATGAACATTCTCTAGGATAGATCATATGTTACATCACAAAATAAGTCTTAACCAATTCAAGAAGGTTGAAATTTTACCAAGTTTGCTTACCAGCTATCTTACTGCTGAGTATATCCCAAAGAAAGGAAACCAATACATCAAAGAGATACCTAAACTTCCATGTTCATTGCAGCACAATTTGTAATAGCCAACTGATATATTACCAAGTATGAAACTAGAAACTAATAACTAAAGAAACTTCTGGGCCGGGCGCGGTGGCTCAAGCCTGTAATCCCAGCACTTTGGGAGGCCGAGATGGGCGGATCACGAGGTCAGGAGATCGAGACCATCCTGGCTAACACGGTGAAACCCTCGCCTCTACTAAGAAATACAAAAAGCAGTCAAGGAGGTGGCAGCCTCGAGTCCTGTGCCACTGGGAGGCTGAGGTCGAGAATGGCGTGAACCCGGAGGCGGAGCCCAGTGAGCCGGAGATCTGGCCACACTGCACTCCAGCCTGGCGACAAGAAGCAACAGACCCGGCCTCCCAAAAAAAAAAAAAAAAAAAAAAAAAAAAAAAAAGAAAAGAAACAAAGAAACTTCTGGAAACTTTCAAAAGTGTGGAAATCAAACAATCCTGAACAACCAGGCCAATGAAGAAGTTAAAAGTTAAATTTGAAAATATTTATGACAAATGAAAGTATAAAATACAACATACCAAAACTCAAGGAATGCAGCAAAAACAGTTAAAACAAAATTTATGGCAATAAATGTTCTATGCTTTGAATATTTGGTCCCTTCAAAACTCGTGCCTAAATGTTGTCACCGATGTGGCAACATCGTGAGGGATTCTTTAAGAAGTGATTGAGTCTTAAGTGGTCTGCCCTCAAGAATGGATTAATCTATTTATGGATTAATGTACTGATGGGTTAATGAATTAATGGGTCATCATGAAAGTGGGATTGATGACTTTATAAGAGGAAGAGAGACCTGAGCTAGCATGATTACCCCTCTCACTGTGATGCCCTACATCACTTCTGGACTCTACAAATAGTCTTCACTAGAAAAATGTCCTTCACCAGATCCTCCCTTTTGACCTGCGACTTTCTAACTTCCAGAAATGTAAGAAAAAAAATCATTTTATTTATAAATTATCCAATTTCAAGTATTGGGTTTTAATTAATGGAAAAGGACCAAGAAAAAATGCCTATGTCATAAAAGAAAAAAAAAGAAAAACTGTAGACAATGGACAATGTAATGGTGTTCCTCAAGGGACTAGAAAAAATAAGAACAAACTAAACCCCAAATTATTAGAAGGAATCAAGTAATAAAGATCAGAGCAGAGATTAATGAAATTGGAGGCTAAAATAATAATGCAAAACATCAAGGAAACAAAGAGATGGTGTTTTGAAAAGACAAAATTGACAAATTTTAGCTGTACTAAGACAAAAAGAGGGAAGACTTATATAGGTAAAATCAGAAATAAAAAGGAGACTTTTTCATCTAATACCTCAGCAGTATGAAAGAACCAAAGAGAATATGATGAACAATTAAACACCAGCAAATTGAATAATCTAGAAGAAATTGATGATTTTGTTGACATATAATGAACCAAGATTGAATTACAAAGAAATAAGCAATCCAGCCGGGCGCGGTGGCTCAAGCCTGTAATCCCAGCACTTTGGGAGGCCGAGACGGGTGGATCACGAGGACAGGAGATCGAGACCATCCTGGCTAACACGGTGAAACCCCGTCTCTACTAAAAAATACAAAAAAGAAAAAAAAAAGAAAAAAAAAAAAACTAGCCGGGCGAGGTGGCAGGCGCCTGTAGTCCCAGCTACTCGGGAGGCTGAGGCAGGAGAATGGCGTAAACCCGGGAGGCAGAGCTTGCGTGAGCTGAGATCCGGCCACTGCACTCCAGCCTGGGCGACAGAACAAGACTCCATCTCAAAAAAAAAAAAAAAGAAAAAGAAAAAGAAATAAGCAATCTGAAAGAACAATAATAGCACTTAATCAGTAATAAAAAATCTCCAATCAAAGAAAAATCCAGGATAAGATGGATTCATGTCTGAATTCTATGAAATATTTAAGAGACAACTAACATAATTATTTTCAAATTATTTCAAAATTTTAAAGATAAGAAAATACTTCCAAACTCATTTTATAAGGTCAGCATTACCCTGGTAACCAATGCTAGACAATGACACTACAAAATAAAATAAAATGAAACAAACCAGAAAAACAACAACGAAAAATAACCATTACAGGTCAATATCCCTAATGAATATGGAAGCAAAACCCCTTATACTAGCAAACAGAAATTAACACATCAAAAATGTAATTCTTCTAGTAGTTTGATAGTTTCAGGTCCTTGATTTAAATCTTTAATCCATTTTTATTTGATTTTTGTATATGAGAAGAAATAGGGGTCTAGTTTTATTTTTCTGCATATGGATGCACACTCAGTTTTTCCAGCAATATTTATTGAATACGCTTTCCTTTTCCCATAATTTGTTTTTGGCACCTTTATCAAAAACAAGTTGATTGTAAATGCATGGGTTTATTCCTGGGATCTCTATTCTGTTCCATTAGTCTATATGTTTGTTTTTATACCAGTGCAATGCTCTTTTGGTTAACATAACTTTATAGTATAATTTGAAGTCCAGTAGTGTGATGTCTCCAGGTTTGTTCTTTTTACTCAGTATGGTTTGACTATTCTGAATTTTTTCTTGATCCATATAAATTTTATGATTATTTAATCTATTTATATGAAAAATGTCCTTGGTGTTTTGATATCAATTGCATTGAATCTGTAGATTGCTTTGATTAATATGAACATTTTAACAATATTGATTCTTTACATTGAAGACACACTCCAAGACATTGGTTTGGGCAAAAATGTATTGAGTAACACCTCAAAATTACAGACAACCAAGCAAAATTGGACAAATGGAAATGTATCAAGCTAAAAAGCTTCTGCATACCAAAGGAAACAATGAAGTGAAGGGAAAACTCACAGAATGAGAGAAGCTATTTCCAAACAACCCATCTGACAAGCGATTAAAAAACAGAATAAATTAGGAACTCCACTCCATAGGAAATAAAAATAATCTGACATTTTTCAAAATAAGAAATTGATATGTCCAAAATTTATATGAGAAAATTATCAGCATCACTAACCATCAGATAAATGCAAATCAAAACTACAATGAGATATGATCTCACTCCACTTAAAATGGCTATCACAAAAAAGTCAGGCAATAACCAGTGCTAGCAAGGATGTAAAGAAGCAGAATCCTTCCACATTTTGGTGGGAAGGTAAATTAGTACAACCAGTATGGAGAACAGTATCAAGGTTCTTTTAAAAATGAAGAATAGAACTACCATATGATCCAACAATCTTACTACTGGGTACATCCCGAAGAAAGGAAAGCAGTATATTGAAGAGATATCTGTACTTCCATGTTTACTGCGGCACTATTCATAATTGCCAAGATATGGAATCAATGTCAGTGTTCATCAACACAATGAAGTACTATTCAGCTGTAAAAGGAATGAGATCTTGTCATTTGCAACCACATGGATGGAACTGGATATAAGTAAAATGATCCAGTTGTACAAAGACAAATATTACATGCTCTCACTGATTCATGAGAACTAAAAAAGAAATAAACAACAAAAAAAGAACATAAGAACTAAAACAAAACTGAACTCATAAAAATAGAATAGAAGGATGGATACAAGTCATTGGAATGGGTGGTGAGAATGTAGAGATAATGAAAGGATAGTTAATGGGTATAAAAATGCAGAAATGAGATATCATGTTTGTTAGCACAATAGAGGAAATATAGTTAACAATAAATTATTGTATATTTCAAATTAACTAAAAGAGTGGAATTGGAATGTTTCTAACACAAAGAAATAAATGCTTGAAGTAATATATATTGCAATTACCCTGATTTGATCATTACACATTCTATGCTTCTATCAAAATACCACAAGTACCCAATACATATGTACAACTATTATGTATCCATAATTATTAATCATAAAGATTTGAAAACAAAAGAACATTCACCATGATCAAGTGAGGTTCATCCTTGTGATTCAGGAATCATTTGACCTATGCAAATTAGTAAATGTGATACACCATATTAATAGAATGAGGAACAAAATCATATGATCATTTTAATGGCTACAGAAAAAACTTGACAAAATTCAACATTCTTTCAAAATTTAAAAAAAAAAAAAAAACTTTCAACAAATTAGGTATGGAAAAAATGTACCTCAACACAATAAAGGCTATGTATAGCAAACCCAGTGCTAACATCATAATCAATGGGGAAAAACTGAAATCTTTTCCACTAAGTTCTGGAAAATGACAAGGATCTCCACTCTCACCACTTCTATTCAGCCTACTATAAAGGTCCTAGCTTTAGGTTAAATAGGCAAAATAATAAATAAAAGGCATCCATATTGGCTGTAGTGACACAAACAACCTGTAGTCAGATCCTACTGTTAAAGAAAAAAAAATTCAGTCATATTTATTAAAGCACAGTAAGGGACAATTAGGCAAAATAATAGATAAAAGGCACCCATATTAGAAAGGAAAAAGTTAAATTGCCCCTGGTACTGGTTGCCAACAATGTGATTTTATATAGAGAAAACCTAGAGACCCTACCAAAAAAATACTATTGGAACTAGTTTTCATATTCAGTAAACTTTCAGGCTACAAAATCAACATACAAAAATCAATAGTGTTTCTATAAACTAACAGTGAACTATGTGAAAAAGAAATCTAGATGACAGTCCCATTTATTATGACCTCAACATGGATAAAATATTTAGAAATATATTTATCCAAGGATATAAAAGATATCTACTTTCAGATATCTATCTGAACATTATAAAAACATCAATGAAAGAGATTGAAGAACATAAATAAAAAGACATCTTGTGTTCATGTATAATGGTTTTCAGCTATTCGTATTACTCCAAATTATCTATAGATTCAATATAATCCTTATCAAAATATCAGTGGTATTGTTCATAGAAACAGAAAAAAAATAACCTTTGTGTGAAACCATAAAAGTTTTCAAATAACCAAAATGATCTTGAGCAAAAGGGATGAAGCTGAAGTCATCACACTACCCGACTTCAGAATAATGTTAAAAGCTATGTTAACCAAAACTGCATGGTACTTACATAAAAACAGACATATTGACCCATGGAACAGAACACAGAGACCAGAAATAACTCCATGTATTTATAGCCACTGTATTTTCAACAAGGTACCAAAATACACAATGGGGAAAGCACAGTTTTTCCAATAAATGGTTCTGGGAACATTGGATATCCACATGCAGAGGAATGAAAATAGGCCTTTATATCTAATCATATACAAACATCAACTCAAAATGGATTAAAGATTTAAATCTCAGCTCTGAAAATATGAAACCTCTAGAATAAAACGTGGGGGAAAAACATTGATCATGAGATCTAACATTGATTGGAGCAATGATTTTTTTATATCAAACAGAGACAACAAAAGCAAAAATAGATAAATGGGATTACATTAAATTAAAAAACTTCTGTACAGCAAAGGAAGAAATCAACAGATTTAATAAACAACCCACAGAATGGGAGAAATTATTTTCAAACCATATGTTTGATAAGGGGTTAATATCCAAAATATAGAAGAAACACAAGTCAATAATGAAAAAGCAATCTGATTTTTAAAAATGGGTAAAAGATCGAAATAGACATTTTTCAAAAAGCATGCAAATAGCCAACAAGTATATAAAAAACATTCAACGTTACTAATCATCAAGGACATGAAAATCAAAACCACTATGAGGTATCCCCTCACACATGTTAGAATGGATAATATCACAAAGACAATAAATAAGTGTTGAATAAGGAACCCTGTACACTGTTGGAGGGAATGTAAATTTGTCCAGTGATATTGGAAACCGCATAGAGTTTCCTCAAAAAATTAGAAATAGAGCTATTATATTATCCAGCAATCCCAATGCTGAATTTACATACAAAGAAAATAAAAATCAACATGTCAACAAGGTATCTACATTTTCATGTTTATTGCAGCATTATTCAGAATAGCTAAGATATGGAAGCAACTTAATGTCTATCAACAGAGGAACTGTTAAAGAAAATGTGATAGTTTGCTAAGAATGATGGTTTCCAGCTGCATCCATGTCCCTACAAAGGACACAAACTCATCCTTTTTTATGGCTGCATAGTATTCCATGGTGTATATGTGCCACATTTTCTTAATCCAATCTGTCACTGATGGACATTTGGGTTGATTCCAAGTCTTTGCTATTGTGAATAGTGCTGCAATAAACATACGTGTGCATGTGTCTTTATAGCAGCATAATTTATAATCCTTTGGGTATATACCCAGTAATGGGATGGCTGGGTCATATGGTACATCTAGTTCTAGATCCTTGAGGAATCGCCATACTGTTTTCCATAATGGTTGAACTAGTTTACAATCCCACCAACAGTGTAAAAGTGTTCCTATTTCTCCACATCCTCTCCAGCACCTGTTGTTTCCTGACTTTTGAATGATCGCCATTCTAACTGGTGTGAGATGGTATCTCATTGTGGTTTTGATTTGCATTTCTCTGATGGCCAGTGATGATGAGCATTTTTTCATATGTCTGTTGGCTGTATGAATGTCTTCTTTTGAGAAATGTCTGTTCATATCCTTTGCCCACTTTTTGATGGGGTTGTTTGTTTTTTTCTTGTAAATTTGTTTGAGTTCTTTATAGGTTCTGCATATTAGCCCTTTGTCAGATGAGTAGATTGCAAAAATTTTCTCCCATTCTGTAGGTTGCCTGTTCACTCTGATGGTAGTTTCTTTTGCTGTGCAGAAACTCTTTAGTTTAATTAGATCCCATTTGTCAATTTTAGCTTTTGCTGCCGTTGCTTTTGGTGTTTTAGACATGAAGTCTTTGCCCATGCCTATGTCCTGAATGGTACTACCTAGGTTTTCCTCTAGGATGTTTATGGTATTAGGTCTAACATTTAAGTCTCTAATCCATCTTGAATTAATTTTCGTATAAGGAGTAAGGAAAGGATCCAGTTTCAGCTTTCTACTTATGGCTAGCCAATTTTCCCAGCACCATGTATTACATAGGGAATCCTTTCCCCATTTCTTGTTTTTCTCAGGTTTGTCAAAGATCAGATGGCTGTAGATGTGTGGTATTATTTCTGAGGACTCTGTTCTGTTCCATTGGTCTATATCTCTGTTTTGGTACCAGTACCATGCTGTTTTGGTTACTGTAGCCTTGTAGTATAGTTTGAAGTCAGGTAGCGTGATGCCTCCAGCTTTGTTCTTTTGACTTAGGATTGTCTTGGAGATGCGGGCTCTTTTTTGGTTCCATATGAACTTTAAAGCAGTTTTTTCCAATTCTGTGAAGAAACTCATTGGTAGCTTGATGGGGATGGCATTGAATCTATAAATTACCTTGGGCAGTATGGCCATTTTCACGATATTGATTCTTCCTATCCATGAGCATGGTATGTTCTTCCATTTGTTTGTCTCCTCTTTGATTTCACTGAGCAGTGGTTTGTAGTTCTCCTTGAAGAGGTCCTTTACATCCCTTGTAAGTTGGATTCCTAGGTATTTGATTCTCTTTGAAGCAATTGTGAATGGAATTTCATTCCTGATTTGGCTCTGTGTTTGTCTGTTATTGGTGTGTAAGAATGCTTGTGATTTTTGCACATTAATTTTGTATCCTGAGACTTTGCTGAAGTTGCTTATCAGCTTAAGGAGATTTTGGGCTGAGACAATGGGGTTATCTAAATACACAATCATGTCATCTGCAAACAGGGACAATTTGACTTCTTCTTTTCCTAACTGAATACCCTTGATTTCTTTCTCTTGCCTCATTGCCCTAGCCAGAACTTCCAACACTATGTTGAATAGGAGTGGTGAGAGAGGGCATCCCTGTCTTGTGCCAGTTTTCAAAGGGAATTTTTCCAGTTTTTGCCCATTCACTATGATATTGGCTGTGGGTTTGTCATAAATAGCTCTTATTATTTTGAGGTACGTTCCATCAATACCGAATTTATTGAGCGTTTTTAGCATGAAGGGCTGTTGAATTTTGTCAAAAGCCTTTTCTGCATCTATTGAGATAATCATGTGGTTCTTGTCTTTGGTTCTGTTTATATGCTGGATTATGTTTATTGATTTGCGAATGTTGAACCAGCCTTGCATCCCAGGGATGAAGCCCACTTGATCATGGTGGATAAGCTTTTTGATGTGTTGTTGAATCCGGTTTGCCAGTATTTTATTGAGGATTTTTGCATCGATGTTCATCAGGGATATTGGTCTAAAATTCTCTTTTTTTGTTGTGTCTCTGCCAGGCTTTGGTATCAGGATGATGTTGGCCTCATAAAATGAGTTAGGGAGGATTCCCTCTTTTTCTATTGATTGGAATAGTTTCAGAAGGAATGGTACCAACTCCTCCTTATACCTCTGGTAGAATTCAGCTGTGAATCCATCTGGTCCTGGACTTTTTTTGGTTGGTAGGCTATTAATTATTGCCTCAATTTCAGAGCCTACTATTGGTCTATTCAGGGATTCAACTTCTTCCTGGTTTGGTCTTGGAAGAGTGTAAGTGTCCAGGAAATTATCCATTTCTTCTAGGTTTTCCAGTTTATTTGCGTAGAGGTGTTTATAGTATTCTCTGATGGTAGTTTGTATTTCTGTGGGGTCGGTGGTGATATCCCCTTTATCATTTTTAATTGCGTCGATTTGATTCTTCTCTCTTTTCTTCTTTATTAGTCTTGCTAGTGGTCTGTCAATTTTGTTGATCTTTTCAAAAAACCAACTCCTGGATTCATTGATTTTTTGGAGGGTTTTTTGTGTCTCTATCTCCTTCAGTTCTGCTCTGATCTTAGTTATTTCTTGCCTTCTGCTAGCTTTGGAATGTGTTTGCTCTTGCTTCTCTAGTTCTTTTAATTGCGATGTTAGAGTGTCAATTTTTGATCTTTCCTGCTTTCTCTTGTGGGCATTTAGTGCTATAAATTTCCCTCTGCACACTGCTTTAAATGTGTCCCAGAGATTCTGGTATGTTGTATCTTTGTTCTCATTGGTTTCAAAGAACATCTTTATTTCTGCCTTCATTTCGTGATGTACCCAGTAGTCATTCAGGAGCAGGTTGTTCAGTTTCCATGTAGTTGAGCGGTTTTGATTGAGTTTCTTAGTCCTGAGTTCTAGTTTGATTGCACTGTGGTCTGAGAGACAGTTTGTTATAATTTCTGTTCTTGTACATTTGCTGAGGAGTGCTTTACTTCCAATTACGTGGTCAATTTTGGAGTAAGTACGATGTGGTGCTGAGAAGAATGTATATTCTGTTGATTTGGGGTGGAGAGTTCTATAGATGTCTATTAGGTCTGCTTGCTGCAGAGATGAGTTCAATTCCTGGATATCCTTGTTAACTTTCTGTCTCGTTGATCTGTCTAATGTTGACAGTGGAGTGTTGAAGTCTCCCATTATTATTGTATGGGAGTCTAAGTCTCTTTGTAAGTCTCTAAGGACTTGCTTTATGAATCTGGGTGCTCCTGTATTGGGTGCATATATATTTAGGATAGTTAGCTCTTCCTGTTGAATTGATCCCTTGACCATTATGTAATGGCCTTCTTTGTCTCTTTTGATCTTTGATGGTTTAAAGTCTGTTTTATCAGAGACTAGGATTGCAACCCCTGCTTTTTTTTGTTCTCCTTTTGATTGGTAAATCTTCATCCCTTTATTTTGAGCCTATGTATGTCTCTGGTGTGTGAGATGGGTCTCCTGAATACAGCAGACTGATGGGTCTTTGACTCTTTATCCAGTTTGCCAGTCTGTGTCTTTTAATTGGGAGCATTTAGTCCATTTACATTTACAAGTTGGAAAGATTGTTATGTGTGAACTTGATCCTGCCATTATGATATTAACTAGTTATTTGCCTGCTAGTTGATGCAGTTTTCCTTCCTAGCCTCAGATGTATCTTTTACATTTCTAAGTAGTTGTTTTAGTAAATGGCTGGTACCAAGTTGTTCCTTTTCCAAGCAAAGGAGGCTTCCTTCAGGGTCTCTTGTATGTTAAGGGCCTAGTGGTGACAAAATTTAATCATTTGCTTATCTGCAAAGGATTTTATCTTCACTTCTGAAACTTAGTCTGGCTGGATATGAAATTTTGGTTTCAAAATTCTTTTTCTTAAGGTTGAATATTGGTTCTTCTGGCTTTGTAGTTTCTGCCGGATCTGCTGTTCGCCTGATGGCTTCTTTGTAATTCCTGACTTCTATTGCCCTTCAGATTTTTCCTTCATTTCAACTTCTTTAATCTGGTACCATGTGTTCGCTACTTTTCTATATCTTTGTATGCCTCTGTAGTTCCTGGATTTGAATGTTGGCCTGCCCTACTAGGTTGGGGAAGTTCTCCTGGATGATATCCTGAAGAGTGTTTTCCAACTTGGTTCCATTTTCCCCCTCACTTTCAGGCACCCCAATCAGACGTAGACTTGGTCTTTTTACATAATCCCATACTTCTTGCAGGCTTTGTTCATTTCTTTTTCTTCTTTTTTCTTTTGGTTTCTCTTCTCGCTTCATTTCATTCATTTGATCCTCAATCACTGATACTCTTTCTTCCAGTTGATCGAGTCGTTTACTGAAGCTTGTGCATTTGTCACGTATTTCTCGTGTCATGGTTTTCATCTCTTTCATTTCATTTATGACCTTCTCTACATTAATTACTCTAGCCATCAATTCTTCCACTTTTTTTTCAAGATTTTTAGTTTCTTTGCGCTGGGTACGTAATTCCTCCTTTAGCTCTGAGAAATTTGATGGACTGAAGCCTTCTTCTCTCATCTCGTCAAAGTCATTCTCCGTCCAGCTTTGATCCATTGCTGGCGATGAGCTGCGCTCCTTTGCCGGGGGAGATGTGCTCTTATTTTTTGAATTTCCAGCTTTTCTGCCCTGCTTTTTCCCCATCTTTGTGGTTTTATCTGCCTCTGGTCTTTGATGATGGTGATGTACTGATGGGGTTTTGGTGTAGGAGTCCTTCCTGTTTGATAGTTTTCCTTCTAACAGTCAGGACCCTCAGCTGTAGGTCTGTTGGAGATTGCTTGAGGTCCACTCCAGACCCTGTTTGCCTGGGTATCAGCAGCAGAGGCTGCAGAAGATAGAATATTTCTGAACAGCGAGTGTACCTGTCTGATCCTTGCTTTGGAAGCTTCCTCTCAGGGGTGTACTCCACCCTGTGAGGTGTGGGGTGTCAGACTGCCCCTAGTGGGGGATGTCTCCCAGTTAGGCTACTCAGGGGTCAGGGACCCACTTGAGCAGGCAGTCTGTCCGTTCTCAGATCTCAGCCTCCGTGTTGGGAGATCCACTGCTCTCTTCAAAGCTGTCAGACAGAGTCGTTTGGGTCTGCAGAGGTATCTGCTGCTTTGTTATTGTTTACTGTGCCCTGCCCCCAGAGGTGGAGTCTACAGAGACAGGCAGGTTTCCTTGAGCTGCTGTGAGCTCCACCCAGTTGGAGCTTCCCAGCAGCTTTGTTTACCTACTTAAGCCTCAGCAATGGCGGGCGCCCCTCCCCCAGCCTGGCTGCTGCCTTGCCGGTAGATCACAGACTGCTGTGCTAGCAATGAGGGAGGCTCCGTGGGCGTGGGACCCTCCCGGCCAGGTGTGGGATATGATCTCCTGGTGTGCCTGTTTGCTTAAAGCGCAATATTGGGGTGGGAGTTACCCGATTTTCCAGGTGTTGTGTGTCTCAGTTCCCCTGGCTAGGAAAAGGGATTCCCTTCCCCCTTGCGCTTCCCAGGTGAGGCGATGCCTCGCCCTGCTTCAGCTCTCGCTGGCCGGGCTGCAGCAGCTGACCAGCACCGATCGTCCGGCACTCCCCAGTGAGATGAACCCAGTACCTCAGTTGAAAATGCAGAAATCACCGGTCTTCTGTGTCGCTGGCGCTGGGAGTTGGAGACTGGAGCTGTTCCTATTCGGCCATCTTGCTCCCTCCACATTTTCTTATCATGGGGAGGGGTGGGGGGAGGGATTGCATTGGGAGTTATACCTGATGTAAATGACGAGTTGATGGGTGCTGACGAGTTGATGGGTGCAGCACAGCAACATGGCACAAGTATACATATGTAACAAACCTGCACGTTATGCACATGTACCCTACAACTTAAAGTATAATAATAATAAAAAATAAAAAGAAATGTGGTATATACACACTATGGAATGCTATTCAACAGTAAAAAAATAAAATAAAATTTTGACTTTTGTGACAAAATGCATGAACCCCAGGACATTATGTTAAATAAAATTGCAAGACACGGAAAGACAAATGTGGCATTCTATCATTTATATGTGGAATTTTAAAATGTTAATCTCATAGAGGTAGATAGTAGAATGGTTATTACCAGAGTCTGGGGTGATAGGGGTGGGAAAGTGTTGAGGAGATATTGGTCATGGGATATAAAATTACAGTTAGATGGGAGGAATAAGCTTAAGAGATCTATTGTATAGCATGTTTACTATAGTTATTGACAATATATTATATGCTTAAAAAATGCTACGATAGTGGATGTCGAATCTTCTCAATGAAAATAATAACTATGTGAGGTAATGCTCATTTTAGCTATGTTTAACAATTCCAAAATGTATACAAACTTCTTGGTGCATATGATAAATACATATAACTTCATCTGTCAATATAAAATAAATACATTTGAAATAAATAAAGATAATACCAACTTCACTGTTTGTGTGAATTAAATAAAATAATATCTTAAAAATTCAGGGTCCCTGCAGCATAGTAGTGACATATCCATATCTATATCTAGATATAGCTATATCTACATATATCTCCCATTCTGTAGATATATCTAGATATAGATATGGATATCTCACTACTATGCAGATATATAGATATATTTGTGTGTGTGTGTTTGTGTGTGTGTGTTTGTGTGTGTGTGTGATTATGGTTCATCTGATATGGATAAATGGAACTTTCAAAACAACAAACTACTCCAGCTTGCCTGTAAAACTTTTCTAAAGATTTTTTTCTCTGCTGTTATTGTTCCCTGATTCTCAAAATTATTATTTTTTTACTGTTTGAAGAACAATTTGCCTTCTGCCATGTTTAGATATGGAAACTAATTGATAATGAATGGGCTGAAGTTCATAGGACTATTGAGAATGACTTGAAGTCAGAGTGTTTGTGATAACCTCTTTTTTATATCTGTGACTGATTACTCTTATTCTATGTTCACATATTGCTTCATCTCATAGTTGTAAAAAACACAGAATTTTGTTTTATAATTTATAAAATAATTACAAAGCTAAACGTTTCAAAAAAAAACCAACCCAATTCTTCTGAAGAAAGTTCAAAGTCTGAACTAAATTAAAGAAGAATGTTAAATCTGCTGCACCAGAAGTGCCTACCTGCATACAAAATTAGACTTAAAATCTTGACAAGGTTTAGATACCTAAATGTGGAACTTACCCATTATGAGGAAATATACTCCTTTTTGCCTTCACCAGTTACTTGCATACTGACAGTATGATGTCTGTGTTAAATTATGTCATTTGTTCATCTTTTTGAAACAAAATTAGTGCCGAGTGTTGAGAATATGAAAGATTATCCTCTGGTGTGAGAATAGCAATAATTCTCTGAGTGATATTATTCTAATGTAAATGTTTTGCTCAATTGCAAGAGTTAGCACATTTTTATTTATTGGTGTTTGGAAGTAAATTCACTTAAATATTAATCTGATTCCAAAATGTAGAATTTTCTAAACACTCAAGGATCATCTTTTTAGACTTTTCCTAAGATGCTCATGTATTATTATATCATATTTTCATGCACCTCTTATTTATTGTTTTTAGATGCAAGAATCATCACCTACACACACCACAATTAATGGATTTTTAACTATTTAAAAATCACTGACACACAAATGGAGAAAACTAAATGAAACTAAATTAAAGGATTGTGGATATCACCATATTTTACCTTTGAAACTCACAGACTTTCTTTTCATACAATGTTACAATTGGCTTAATCCTACCAATTATTTACTTCCACAAATAACTTATTCTCCTTGAAACTCTCCATGATTCTTCAGTTCAAGTACTGTTCTGTGACCACTGGAATTTTAGGCCTCTATTACATTAACTATTGAATCATGATTAGTTTAATGTGTGCATATTTATCTCCATTATCAGTTACAAGATTTTCTTAATATATGTACGAATCAAAAACTAGTTAATGATATTTCCATATGTCTGTCTCTGGTTTTATTAAAATAAGGTGAACTAAAGTGAAATAATTGAGATCCTTCTTTTTATTATCCTGTCTTTATTTACTTTTCCCAATAATTGTAATAATCTTTCTATACTTTCCTAATTTAACTTTGTACATATTTGATTAGAACATTGCAAGCATTTCTCAAAGTAACTTATTGGCAAAGCAGCCAGAATTAGCTGGTTGGCTAGACAGTGTTGCCAAAAACCCACTTATTTTGATTTAAGTTGGTCTCTATGCTCCAATTTCTAAATCCAAATGCTACATTTCTGGGAACATAAAAGCAGTTGCCACCATTAACAGTTTATTTTACCCAAAGGAAAGTAGCTACAATATAATCATACATTCCTTTTTGAAAAAAAAAAAAAAAAAAAAAAAAAAAAGGCTAAGATGTTTCAGAGATCAAAAGCTCAAAAGACCAGGATATCCATTGTCATACTTTAAAAAATTTCTGGGTAGTAAATGACTAACTTTTCTGTTAATGAAATATTGCCTGAACTACAACTTTATTCCAAAGTACAGCATAATTAATAAAACACTAAGATAATCTTAGAAGTCATTTTAAAAGGTCCGTCTTGTAAGATACAGGTGGAAATCAATTAATACATTTATTTTGTACTGGCAGTATAGTTTTCTTGGCATAATATATTTCATCAGAAATTGCCAAGTTTTTTAAGTATCCCAGTATCTAATGAAAATAAAAAAAGAAAAAAAGGTAAATATTGTCCAATAAATAAAATAATCAGATCACGAAAAACAGACTTTAAATATAAAGTATTTTTTAAAATTTAAATAAACATCCATTTCTTCAAGTCTAGTAGTGCATGTTGCCTCTTAAACTATTACTGAACTATGAACCTAAGAATTCAGAATTATTCAAGATCTCAAATGTACACTTTTGCCAATAGTAGCTTATTATTAGTTTATGAATCATAGTTGCTTTCTGTTTACTTTGTTTATTTACTATAAATATTTTTTCTATGGGATGTCACTATTCAGACTAGAGAGAGGAGGCTCATTTTATTTATTTTTTTAATCAAAAACTTGAGTGTGTATCAGAGTCACTTGGATAATGTTTTACAAGTGAAAAATTATGGCATTACCCTATACCTACAAAATAAAACTCTATGGGCAAGGCAAAGGGATCTTACTTATAAATCTCTGACTATAGATGGATCATTAGCGGTTTTGGATTCCACTAACAAATGGCAAATCATTGTTACCATTGTTTGCAAGTAGTTATGAATTATATTGTTTGTGAAGAAGCTGTCATCTGTAATCTGTAGGAACAATTTAAGTGTGAAAAATATAATGAAAGCCCATATATAATGTCTGGGATATTATGGGAATATACTCTAGATCCTTCAGTTAGATAAAAGCACAGATGACACATTCCTGATCAAAACATTAACAATGAAACAGAAAATGAAAAAATGAAATAAATGAATAAGAAAAACGATTTATTGCACCCTTCTCTATGTCATAAATTGTTAGTCACTCAATAAACATTGTATCATTAGTTTAAACAAAAATTCCAACAAGAAACCATTTGTTTTAAAGTTAGTCTGATATGGTAATAGACTGATTTACTACTATATTCCTTTAAGTCATGTACTGATATGTTTGTATTTGTGTCACTGCCCAAACCTCGTGTCTAATTGGTGGGAGATGACTGGATTAAGGTAGTAGATTTCCCATTGTTGTTCTCATGATAGTGAGTGAGTTCTCATGAGATCTGATGGTTTAAAAGTGTGTGGTAACTTCCTCTTTGTTCTCTCTCTCTCTCTCTCTCTCTCTCTCTTTCTGTGTGTGTGTGTGTGTGTGTGTCTGTCTGTCTCTCCTCTGCATATTGTAAATATGCCTGCTTTCTCTCCACCTTCTGTCATGATTGTAAGTTTCCTGAGGCTTCCCAGTCATGCTTACTGTTAAGTCTGATGAACTGAGTAAATTAAATTTCTTCATAAATTACCCAGTCTCAGGTACTTCTTAATAGCATTGTGAAAATTAACTAATACAGAATATTAGTATCAGGAGTGGGATATTACTGTGCAGATACCTGAAAATGTGGAAACAGCTTTGGAATTAGGTAACAGGCAGAGGTTGGAACAGTCATGAGGGCTCAGAAGAATATAGGAAGATGTGGGAAATATTGGAACTTCCTAGAGTATTATTGAATGGTTGTGACCAAAATACTGATAGTGATATGGACAAAGAAGTCCAGGCTGAGGTGGTCTCAGATGGAGATGAGGAACTTACTGGGAACTGGAGCAAAGGTCACTCTTGCTATGCTTTAGAAAAAAGAAAAAAAACAAAAAAACAAAAAAAAAAAAAAAACAAAAAAAAAAACCTAGCAGCTTTGTGTCTGTGCTCCAGAGATGTGTTGATTTTTGAACTTGAAGACATGATTTAGTGTGATTTCGTGTAACTGGTGGAAGAAATTGTTAAGCAGCAAAATGTTGAATATGTAGCCTTGCTGTTCCTAAAAACCTATGCTCATTTGCATAAAGAAAGAGAAGGTCTGAAATTGGAACTCATATTTAAAAGGGAATAAGAATGTAAGAGTGAAAAATTTGCAGCCCAGCTATGTGGTAGAAAAGAAAAACCAATTGTCTGTGTAGAATTCAAGCTGGCAGCAGAACACATAAGTAAAGGGAAGACTAATATTAATAACCAAGACAATGAGAAAAATGCCTCAGAGACCTTTGCAGCAGCCCCTCCTATTACAGGCCTGGAGGCCTAGGAGGGAAAAATGATTTCATGGGCCAGACCCTGGAGGGTACTGCTGCTCTTTGCAGCCTCGGGATATAGTGCCCTGGGTCCCAGACACTCCAACTTCAGCCATGACTAAAAGGAGACAATGTACAACTCTAGCTGTTGCTTTAGAGGGTGCAAACCCCAAGCCTTGTCAGCTTCCACATGGTGTTGGGCCTGCAGGAGCACAGGGATCGAAAGTTGAGGTTTGGGAACTTACGCCTAGATTTTGGAGGATGTATGAAAATGCCTGGATGTCCAGGCAGAAGTCTGCTGCTAGGGCAGAGCCTTCATGGAGAACCTCTACAAGGGCAGTGTAGAGGGGAAATGTGGGGTTGGAGTCTCCATATGGAATCCCCACTGCCTAGTGGAGCTGTGAGAAGATGGCAATTATCTTCCAGACGCCAGAGTGCTAGATCCACCAGTAGCTTGCACTGTTCATCTGGAAAAGATGCAGGCACTCAATGCCAGCCTGATAAATCAGCTTCAGTGGCTGCACACTGCAGAGGCACAGGGATGGAGCTGCTCAAGGCCTAGGGAGCCCACATCTTGCATCAGTGTGCCCTCGATGTTAGACATGGAGTCAAAGGAGATTATTTTGGAGCTTTAAGATTTAATGACTGTCCTGAAGGGTTTTTGACTGGCATGGAGCTAGTAGTCCCTTTGTTTTTGCCAATTTATCCCACATGAAATGGGATAATTTACACAATGCTTGTCTGTACCCCCATTGTATCTTGAAAGTAACTATACTTTTATTTTATTTTATAGGCTCATAGGGAGAAGGGACTTACCTTGTCTCACATGAGGCTTCGGACTGTGAACTTTTAAGTTAATGCTTAAGTGAGTTAAGACAGGGGGACTGTTTGAGAGGGGATAATTGTATTTTGCAACGTGAGAAGGACATGAAGGTTGTGAGGCCCCAGGGCCAGAATGACAGAGTTTGGATTTGTGTCCACAACCAAATATCATGTCAAATTGGAGGTGGGGTCTGGTGGGAGGTGACTGATCATAGGTTCAGATTTCCCCCGGATGTTCTTATGATACTGAGTGAGTTCTCATGAGATCTGATGGTTTCAATGTGCGTGGCAATTTTCCCTTTACTTTCTCTCTCTCCTGCCACCATGGTAAGTTTTGCCTGATTGCCTTTCACCTTCCACCATGCTTGTAAGTTTCCTGGGACTCTCCAGTCATGTTTTCCTGTTAGGCCTGCAGAACTGTGAATAAATTGAACCTCTTTATCAAATATATAGTTTGCAAATATATATGTATATATGCCTAGACTCTTGTAAATGCAAGACTCTTGTAAACACAACCAATATATTTCTGGTATGATTCTTATTTATAGGTACCAAGACAAACCTGATCATAAAACCAATCACAAAGAATATCAGAAGTCTTGTACATGAAAGAAGAAAAAAATGCAGGCAAGAAGGCCTAAGAAAGGAGTGGTTTTAATACAATGTATACTCAGTTGTTTCCTTAGACCACCTTTGTTAGTCTTTGTCTCAAGGAAAAACATTTCAACTGAAAACCACATAATCTGGTTTAACATACTAAATATATAAACTATGATGTGCTGCGAGAACTTCAGCTTTTTTCCTAGAACTCACCTGATCTCAGAGATCTTACTCCAACATCTTAAACAGAAGTGAATAATTCTTTATTTGATTTAGAGCTTCAGATTCACTCTAATGAACTGAGGACGTCAGTTTAATTTTTAGGCTAATCTTTTTTTTGAGATGGAGTTTTACTCTTTTTGCTCAGGCTGGAGTGCAATGGCATGATCTCAGCTCACTGCAACCTCCGTCTCGTAGGTTCAAGAGATTCTCCTTCCTCAGCCTCCTTAGTAGCTGGGATTACAGGTGCCTACCACCATGCCCAGATTATTTTTCATATTTTAGTAGAGATGGGGTTTCACTATGTTGACCAGGCTAGTCATGAACTCCTGACCTCAGACGATCCACCCTCTTCAGCCTCCCAAAGTGTGGGATTACAGGCTTGAGCCACCATGCCTGGCCTAGGCTAATCTTAAAATACAACACACAAGCAAAAACTATTTAACAAGGGCAAAACTCATAAAATGAATTTAATTTTCATTTATACTCCATTCTTAAATTCATATCTCTAGTCCTATCATTTTCTATGAATTGTAGATCTGTTTATTCTGGGGCCCACGTGAGATTAACTGATTCTAAACCAACTGAGATTCCATTTTATGCAGGAATTAATTTGTTTTTCTCTCCTCCTAAATATGATACATTATCATTCTTCCCTAAATAACTGATTGGCAATATAAGCACAATTCCTCAAATCAAAAAATTAGGAGTCTCTATTTTGACTAATTAGTTATTAAATATATCAAGTTAGTATTATCCATGTTTGATGCTTAAATATATTTGTGTCTATCTTCTTTTTCCTCTCTGGCCATCATCTCATTTTTTCAGCTATTATTAACCTCTCATCTGGACCTTTGTCAAATATACATATGATTTGACTCTACCTATGGCTTTTTTTTCTTCTTATGCCAATCTTTAGTGTTGGCACACAGGATACAGGATGTTTTTAGATATGTTGTCTCTCTCTCTGGAGTACTGTTCCTTTACTTGTTTACTTTGTTACCTCTTTTTCATTTTTTAGATCTCAAATAAGGTGTGACTTCCTCTGATAAATCTTTGGTAATTTCCTGTACAGTGTTAGCTAACCTCACTTTCTGTTAGTTACCATACCACCATTTACCTCTCCTTTTTAGCAAATGATACAGGTGCAATATCATAGTTGTTTAGAAAATTTTGATCAATGTTTAAACCTACTATTTTAAAATAAAGGCCATGAAAGAAAAGAAAAAATAAGTTACATGTGTTAAGAATTTGTTTCCAGTTTTGATCAGTGTTATTACACTTTATACCTTAGCAACTAACTGATTTGGAATGAATATGTGAAGTTTTGTTGACAGGTAACAGAGAAAAACATCACTAAGAGCCACAGCCTGGCTGAGTACAATCTGCTTGTCCTTCGTGTTGAAGGAGCTGTCAGCCTGGCCCTCAATGCCTTGCTGTTCTCTTGGCGAACATAAGGCATTTCACAGAATATCATCAAACAAGGCCACTCTGTGACCATAATAGATAAACAAAACAAAAACAAAAACAAAAACAAAAAACATTGTGTAATCAAGTCTGACAACTAACAAAAAACATTGCTATTTTCATAAGCACAAAAATAACCAAATGATAGTTAATATTAATAGCTTGAAAGCTGCTTCTTTGCTAATTTCATTTGGCCTCACTCTAATCCTCTTTCCTTCCAGATACACATTATTGCTATTCCCAATCTAAATTTACTTTTGCTTCCTAACAACACATAAACTATAGGCAATCTATGCTTCCTTTATCACTCCCAAATCACCTACCACAAGT
The DNA here is from genome assembly GCF_008728515.1 of Papio anubis. Classification (NCBI taxonomy): domain Eukaryota; kingdom Metazoa; phylum Chordata; class Mammalia; order Primates; family Cercopithecidae; genus Papio; species Papio anubis. The sequence continues at coordinate 92,930,926 of NC_044980.1, forward strand.
TTAAATCTTATACATCCTGTCTAAGATTCCCTAAATAAGAAGCCTCATTATTCCCTGTGGAGTGTTTCTTATGGTCTTTGGCTGGAGAGTACTGGCAGGGGCAACTTCAAAACCTGCATGGATTTCAAAAACAGTACAAATTCCACTTGTGCTTTAAGTATACTGACACACACATGCATCCATATTTGAATGGTACACAACCAAATTGACTCGATGTAAAATAATGAATTAAAAAGATAATAAAAACTGTCTTTATAATGTATTACACTAAAAGCATGCTAGCCTCTTACCCGCTTAACCTCATTCAATTCTTAAAGCAACCATATAAGGGAGATGTTTACCATATTTATTTTACATATGAGGAAATACAGGCTTTACTGTAAAATCTGAAATTTTTGACACATTTGGAAATTGTATATTAACTATCAGAGTCTTGAAACAGTCTTAACTACTAAACCGCATTGTATGCATACTTAAGTCATGCTTATGAATTTTCTCTTTAATCTGTGCAATTTCTGTCTCATGACCAAATATCTGAAGTCTAAATAAAGTGATATGTAAAGTGGTATAAAGAAAGTGGTGGAGAAACAACACCAAGTAATTTAAACCGCACAAATATTTATTAGATAAGTACTATTTGCTAAGTATCAAATAAAAGTTCTCAATTCTCAAGATTCTAGGATAAGAAGAATAAAAAACAAATATATAGATATTTATAATACAAAACAGAATATAATGTGTTATTAGGCAATTTTCAAGTGCTTTTAGAATTGAAAAGAAAGGAGACAATTGCCTGGTCAAAGAAATTAGGGCAATTTATTTGGCAATCGTTGACTTTTAATTGAGCTTGAAAACTGCTTAAGGTTTTAACAGTGATTATATCTAGAGGAGAGATTGGGTGTGGTTTTTGAATTTTCTTCTTTATAGTTCTTAAAATCTTACTGATATGATAGCTTAATAGAGTAGTAGGATTTTTGACAGAATGGGTTTGAATAAAAATGTTTAACAAAACTGAAAGTTTTCTTAGGCTAGGAATCAAATCTGTTTGGCTCACTATGGTAGCTACGACATTAAATGCATAGTGCGTGGAGTAATAAATAAATAATTAAAATTATGGAAAAGAATGAATAACAGTGAGTTTGGCATGATGTGGAAGACACTAAAGAATATTGAAGGTATAGGGTAAATTTCTGTAGTGGAGAGATTGATCAGAATGAATATCATGATTTTGAGGAGAAATTTGAATTTTTGTCTAAGATCATTTCACTTAATAAATCACGAAGAGTCTTTGACTATTTTTAGTCAAAGAGTACAGAAATATAATAATTTCAAATATGTGCCTTTTTAAGTTTAAAATATATGTCAAAATATGGCAACTTGGCATAGTGAATATTTTAAGCTCAAGGAATTTGAGAAATGAACAGAGGCATGAAGGTCTCTCTGACCTTCTTCTATCAATTTCCCCTGAAGTAGGCCAGAAAAGAATTCTTTGATCTTTCTCTAAAGTGAGTCATAGAGACTCATTCCAGAGGTGGTCCTCCTATATTCAGGGGAAAAGAATGTCCTTATCTCTAAAGACCATGCGATACAAAGAACAATCTGAACAAACTCAGTTACACTGCACAGTTTCCTGCAGTGTATTACCATTAGATCATTCCCTTTTGTCCTCCAATCATACTTCTACCTGACTGCCCATAAAAATATGCAGACTAATGTATTTGAGTCTTCATTTCCGAAGGCTCTCATGTCCCATAAAACTGATATTTCTGTTACTATTTTATCTTTTATTATAGGTGTCTCAGCCATGAATGTGGCAACAAGTGAGAAAAAGATACTGCTTTTTCTCTCCTACATGTATATATGGTTAATATTTTAATAGCATAAGTAGCATTACACACGTACACTGCAGTGAGCTCAATAAAAGTCAGTGAAGGATTGTGAATACTGATAATGATGGCTACGATGTTGACTAGAACATGATTAGACAGGTGTTTAATATGATAGTTTTTTAAGATCCACTTTAAATAGATTGACTTCTCAGACCCTTGCATGGATTGAGAACATTAACCGGATGATAAACTCCTTGAGAATAAGACCCACATCTTAAGAATTCTTATAGACAGTAAAATTACGACTTGACTAATAGTCATTAAATGTAGACATAAACGGAATTTTTGTAAATATGAGTTTCAAATCGTCTTAAATTATTCTCTGAAAATGGTGACTATTTCAGTAAGAAATATTTCTTACTGAAGAAATATTCTTTACTGAAATATGGTAAGACAAATTCTTACCATATTTATTTTACATATGAGGAAATACAGGCTTTACTGTAAAATCTGAAATTTTTGACACATTACTACACATACTATAGAAAACAGATTGTTTTCTATAGTACTTAATATATAAAGTCAGTAAAGTATATCATAAGAAGGATTTCTTAACTCTCATGAATAGAGAGAAGATTGATAACTGGAAACAGTGCTGAGAAGATACATTCATCTATAACAAGAATATATAGATTACAGAAGATAGTCAGATTTTGTTTTAAAAATACATCAGTGATGGTCTTTCTACAAGTCATATAATTTAATTCTGAAAACAGAAAGATTGAAGATTTAAAAATTGGTAAATATTAACTAAGCAAATAATTGGTATAGCTATGTTAATGACTACATCATGACAATGTTAAATTCATCTGAAAGATAAAGATTACAAATATTCATGGACCTATCGAAATTATAAAGATAAAAGTAAAATATTGATTAAAATAAGAATGATAAACTAACAAATTACCAAAATAGTAGTGGGTGATTCTCTCATGTATATCTCAGTTATTGATTATTGAACCAGAGAAGAAGAAAGAGAGAGCAGACAGGTGTCAGGTGGGAGAAAAAGGAGAAGGGGAAGAAAAGAGATAAAGATTTAAACAAAGTTCATGAGCTTAATGTGGAAATTTAGAGCACATAAGAAAATTTTATATAAATTTATTGTATAATTCCCTATATAGCAATGTAAAATTCAAATAATTGGTATTATACAGACTATATATTCTGAGCACAATAAAATTAAATTAGAAGTTTATAATGAAAATTTAATGTAAAATATATATTTGGAATGTAAAATATATTCTATTTAATATATGAGTTAAAGAAATGATGGACTTTCAAACCATGTAGAAAGAAATTACAAAAAAGCCATAGCATCAAAATTTGTGTAGTAAGTGAGAGTGATGATTTGAATAAAACCTAAAGCTCTGAATGTTTATACTATGGAAAAAGAATAATGGCAAATCAACAGACTGTATTTTCAACTTAAGAATTAAGAAACTAACAAGAGAATAACTTGAAAGAAAGTAAAGGAAATGAGAAAATAATGAAAAGATCAAGAACCAGTAAACAACAAAACCAAAGTTATTTATTTAATTACAGAGTAGACATATTGCTGAAAAAATTGGTCCACAAAAATGATAGAAGACAGGGACAGTATAATTATTCAAAAATAGGCACAATTAAGAAGAAAGAATACTAGAAGTAAATTTTACCAAAAATTTAAAAAGAGGGAAAATTTTGTTGAATGTAGGCGACTAGTAAGAAAATATCAAGTTCTAGAGGACTATGTTCAATATGACAGCCTCTTTATAAATTCAAAACAAATGTTACATTTCTGCAGATACATATAAACATATTCACACACATGTATATATGGTATATATGATAGATCATATATATACATTAAAGTACATATAATAAAATATGTATAGATGATAAAGCAGATTTTATAGATTTTATATCAATTTATATGTGTTATATGTGATATACATGACATGTTATATATTGTCATATATAATACATACTTTCATATATATGATAAATTATACATATTCACATGTGATATATGTATCCTATATTATAGATTACATGCCATAATATTTACATGATAAAGCGTGCGATGTACGTATCACATAATATATGTATATACTTATGTATGCATATTAAACATATATACTTTTTTAAGCAATGGATTGATAAACAGAAAATTTCAGACAGTGGTTTCAGAGTAGTCAAGCAGTGGAAATACATGAGAGGCCAATAGCCAGAGAGCAGTGATAGGTATGGTTTGAATTCTTAGATTGTATGATAGGTAAAACACTGTAGCTATATACATTACATTGCTAAATATTTTAAATATATTCTATATATGTACTCTAAAAATGTTAGGAAAATATATTCTGACTAATCTTCTGAACTCATAAAGATATAATGGTACTATTTCTTACAGAAATAATGGTACTAATTAATCCCATTTGACAAAGAACTTTCAAATCCTTTATTATTTATTTATTTGTGTGAAATGTTGTTACGAAATGTAATTTCTCCAACTTTTTGTTTCTTGCTCAAGATTGCTTGGCTATTCTGTCTTTAGTAATTCTATATAAATTTTATATTTTTAAAAAAATGTTCTGTGAAAAGTGCCATTGCAATTTTGATGGGCTTTCATTGAGTATATAGATCATTTTGGGCTCTCTGGATATTTTAACATATTAGTTCTTCCAATTTATAAAAATTGATTATCTTTCCATTTATTTTTTGTCCCTCAATTAATTTGATCAATGTATTATAATATTCAGTGTACAGGCTTTTTACATTCTTGTTTAAATTTATTTCTAAATATGTTATTCATTTATAGGAATTTTAAATTCTTGTTTAAATTTATTTCTAAGTATCTTATTCTTTTTGATACTACTGTAAACAGGAATTTTTTGGATAGATTATTATTGTTATAAATACATAGATTTAGTTTATGGTGATATTTAATCTTTCTACTTTATTAAATTTATTTATTAGTTCTAACATGTTTTGCTATAGAGGCCTTAGGATATTCTCTATAGAGGACCTGTCATCTCTAAACAGGGATGGTTTTACTTTTTGGTTTTCAATTTGGATTGCTTTTCTTTCTTTTTCCCCATTATATAGTTGAGCTTCTCAGATATCTCAGCTAGCATGTTTCAGAATGCAGTTAGGATATATTCTGTTCATCTTTAAAGCCTGAGCAATATATTTTCCATCATTCTGTAAGCCCAAAGATAGAAAACAAAACAAACAAACCTGAGTGTCTACAGGCCAAAAATAGCAAACATGTTTTCCCCATGGTAAGGACCTTCACCATATGCTCTCTCTGTATAGGAATGAAATGAGGAGCGCTAACACATTATTTTTATTGTCAAGATACTGGACAACTGAATCCTCAGTGTTCAGATTCTCATTTGAAGGTGATATAAGGAAGTGTGTTTGCCTTCTGCAAATATGTTTTTTTTCTAACTACTTGACATGGTCTACTTAGCTCCTAAGGTAGAGTATCTGCCTTTGTAACCATTTGAGACAGGAAATCTACACATATTCCTCTTTTCATTTGTTTCTTTCTGGTTTATAAAATAAAAGAGGGATAAAGCTGATTCAGAATCCATCTGTCACTATGCTCTTCTGTCACAGTGCCTGGTTCTTGCTTGCAACTGCTCAAGGGTGTTGATTTGTGAAAAGCAAGCTGTCAATATATTTATCTACTTGCTTGTTTGCTCCTTCTTACTATTATCCCATGCCATTCTGCCATTTACAGGGAATGTTCTGCTTTTCATGTTTAATGATTATTGCTGCCCATTTTTCTAAGTCTAGGGGTAAGAGTAGAAATGATAAAATGAAATGTTTGACAAGTTCTGAGTCAAAAGAGCAATGTTAATTGAGGCTGTCATCTTTGACAGCATTAAAGGCAAGAAAAGACTGATATGAGCAGGGTTATTTTACAAGAAACTTCCCTAATATATTTTCACTTAGAAAGTGTCATGTAAAATATTTATTGACATGCATTTAGATGTTAGAAATTTTTTGGAGAGAAATGTACTAGACAAGAAAGGTAAGAATATTCAAGACAAATATATAATTTCCATGAAAGCTCCATATTTTGTTAAACCTATTTTTCTATTGATATCTATTATATAAGTTTAATGTAAGAATATAAATGATGATTGATTTTTTCTTGACATAGTAATGACTTAGACTCATTTAAAAGGACTAAACTAGGTTTCCACTGAAATGACTGGAATTGATATTTAAATGTATAAGTCCATTCAATATTCATTCAGTAATTATTTTTATTTCATTTATCTGGTATAAGCTGTATCCCAGAAGAGATATATGATGCATAGTCTTCAAAAGATTAAAAAGTTATACAAACACACATACACCCCACACATGCATATGTGTATAAAAGCATATACTCATACAAACTTCAAAACGTTCATAGAAAATAGAATTAAAAGGTAAAAATAAAAAAATACATAAACTTATTTGTCAACATAAGCTCCATCAAGTTCAACTCACTTTTGTAAGCAATGATAACATCCACACAGCTCATCCCCAAATAATTGAATGTCCTAAGAATTTAAGTATGTTAATGCAGGGTTATTTTACATTATTAACTGAAGAAAAATGTGTTATTTTTTACAGATAATAAATATTAGAAAACAAAGAGAAATCAGACAGAGCCAAACTAAGACTGTGAGGTGGATGATTAATGATTTGCCATCAAAACTCTCACAAAATTGCATTTATTTGATGAAAGAAATAAGCAGGAGCATCTTCATGGGGAGAAGGAATCTGGTGAAGATTTCCTGGGTGCTGTTCTACAACAGCTTTGAGTAACCTTATCATAGCACTCTCCTAGTAAGAATATGCTATTGTTATCAGACTCTCCAGAAAGTCAAGAAAACAAATGCTCTGAGCATCAAAAAACAAAACAAAACAAAACAAAACAAAAAAAACTGTGCCACAGCCTTTGCTCTTGAAAGTTCCACTTTTGCTTTAACTAAATCAATTACGCTTCTTAGTAGCCATTGCTCTGACTGTACTTTATATTCAGGATCATACTAGCAAAGTCATATTTCATCTTCTGTTACTATTCGTCAAATAAATACTTCAGATCTTGATCTCAGTTGTTTAAAATTTTCATTGAAATCTCTAATCTTGTCAGTAGCTGATCTAGGCACAAATATTTTCGTATCCATTGTGTTTGAAAATTTGTTAAACTTATTTTTCAGGTGGAATTATGTAAGCTGAACCAATTGAGATTTCTATGGTGTTGGCTATTGTGTGTGCTGTTAATCATTGGTATTTTTCATTAGGGTATTAACATTAACAAGACTGATTTTTTCTTTGCAGATTGCTGTGAAAGCTGCTGCAGGATTCATCTTCAACATCATGCCATTCCTTTTCAAAATAAGTTATCCCATTTGTGAACTGCTGAGTTCTCTGGGGCATTGTCTTCATAAACTTTTCATAAACCATCAAAGATTTCACCATCATTCAACCCAAGCTTTGCCATAAGTTTAATGTTTGTTCTTGCTTCAATTTTAGCAGAATTCATATTGTTCTGATAGGACTCTTTTCAAACTGATTTCTTATCCTTTTTAATCCCTCAAACTAGACTCTACCAACACACAACAAGTTAATATTTATTTATATGTTTTAATAATTATTTATAAATTCATTCATAAAAGTTAGAATTTATTTTGGTACAAACCTTTTTGAAATCCATGCATAATTTTTTACTAATATACATTTTCCACAAACTGTTGTGTGTGTGAAATGGTAGGATAAATTAGAACTTTTAAATTTAAGTATGTATTAAGATCCTGTTATTCATAGCAGATAGATCAATACATAGTAGAATACCAAACTCATTAAGGAGGTAGTTCAGAAGAGAACAACAAACACAACAATAAAAGATTTTCTAAGTGTGTACTGTGAGATATGAAAGAAATAATCTTTTTTGTGAAACATCATCTCAAGGGAAAATATTGGTATTCTTTGAAAAATGGTTATTCTTTACACAAAATACCTTGCTGTTTATCTAGTTAATCCAAAATAAATGAAACAAAAATCAATAATTCATTGTATATTTTACTTCATGTTATTAGTCTAGGGCAAAAGCTTATTTATTAGAATATTTGTATTTGGTTAAAATTTTAAAAATAAATAATTTTTGGCTCCTAGTGATTTGACATTATAAACTCCTAGGCCTTCATGTCCGGACTAGGACAGAAATATTTCTTTCTCTAGGTAAGATAAAGTAAGTATGAGTGAAACTACATATCAAATTTATTATTTTGAATTGCAGAAGAGAGCTGTTTAATCTACATTTAAGGTGAAACATTTTACGAGAGGAAGGGTTGAGGAGAGTACACTAAATAATTGAGAATAAGGGTAAGGATATGTATTAGCTTTTGTGGATAATGTCACAAGTAGTCAAGGAAGAAAAAAGTAAAAATGTATTAATTTATTTCTATTCCTTTTATTCCAGACTATGTTCTCAACAATTTCCCATACCCCACCCCACCTTTTTATTTTGACAGTGAGGCTTGATATTTTCATTGTTAATATATTAAATAAGCTTCTTTGACATGTAAACAAATGTTCCTAGTATATGGGGCCATAGATAAAAAAGAATCATCCTTATACAGCACATTCACTTGAACAGTGAATGTAGGTAGATTTTTTAAAGTGGATTAAAATACAAAATGTAGGTAGATTTTTTAAAGTGGATTAAAATACAAACTGCACAACAAGCAAAAGCGCAGTTTGTTTTCAACTGCAGAAGGCAAATACATGATGAAATGCTGTGATGTTTCCACTAATCAAAACTTGCAGAGGCAGCATGTAATGGCAGTGCCTTATGATTTCAACATACAGTTCTAAATTGGGTAGTTCACAAACACTAATGTTATCCAATAATTTATGTCTTCTCTCTCCCATTAGTTGGTTATATGTCTGACTGTAATACAAGAAGCCAATATAGATGTCCATGTCGTAAGATTACTGATAGCCTTGTCTTGTTTACAGAGTGAAGCATTGATCAGATTCAGCCTCTAGGCCCATAGAGTGACTCATATTAGTAAATCCATTTGCTGACAAAGTTCTTAACAAGGTAAATATGTGCTATAGAAGTCAAGGGAACAGTGAGCTGAAAAAAACAGGCAATTTTAGGTATGCTTACAGGAAGTCTATGCCCCATCAGAATACAGGTATTTTTACTGCCCATTGAAGTGATTTCTACATTTATACTATCAAGGGCGCCTTGTATTTACATCCCATGAATCTCAGTTTTAGAAAAAAAAATTTTAAACTATAGCATTAACTAAATAATATTTTCTAAATGTTTTTAATAAAAAGAGAGCACCCAAAAACCAGGTTTCCTATATTAATTAATAAATTATAGCCATAATGAAAGAAGCTTCATATTTAAGATAGCATATTTAGCCTATTAATTATTGGTTCTAGTATATATCTGTCCATTTTTTTGTTTATTTGATTTTGTTTTTAATACAAATTTTTCTACATGGCTTACTATGGTTTTACAATTTAAAATTTCTTCACTTTAGACTAATAAATGCTACAATCTTACAAAAAACTCAGCATCATCTACAATAACCAAGGTATGGAAACAACCTAAATGCTCATCTGTGAATGAATGGAAAAAGAACATGTGGTATAAACACAAACACACACACAATGGGAAGTTAATCAGCCTTTAAAAAGATGGAGACCCATTTGCTACAACATGGATGGATCTAGAGGACATTATGTTAAGTTAAGTAAGGAAGACGCAGAAAGAAAACTATTGCATGATATCACTGACATGTGGAATTATAAATAAAAAGAGCTCAAATATGCAGAGATAGAGAATAAACAGTGATTACCATCATTGGGAGGGGGAGAAGAAATTGGGAGATATAGCTCAGAGGATACCCAATAGTGGAATAACAGGATAAACAAGTCTAGAGATCTAATGCACAATATGAGAACAAAAACGGGATTTTTTTTAAAAAACTTTTATTTTAGGTTTGGGGGTACATGTGAAGATTTGTTACACAGGTAAACATGTGTCATGACGGTTTATTGTACATATTATGTCATCACCCAGATGTTAAGCTCGGTACCCAATAGCTATCTTTTCTGATCCTCTCCCTCCTCCCACCCTTCTGCCTCAAGTAGATCCCAATGTCTGTTGTTTCCTTTTTTGGGCTCATAAGTTCTTATCATTTAGTTCCTGCTTTTAGGTGAGAATATGCAGTGTTTGGTTTTCTGTTCCTGGAGAATGAAAGTTAATAAAATTATATGTCTACTTGTTTACATTCATATGTGTATACACTCTAGATACAACAACAAAAAGGCAACAAAAATAATGGGGAGAGGAACAACATAAACTGTTTTGAGTAATCATACTATTATGACTTGCTCCCTTCTCTTACAAATTAAAACAAGGTTTGTGATAGAATCTGCTTTTGGTTTATTATGTTGAGTGATACACAGTGTGTCAAAACAAAGTTACACAAAAAGTTCCTGTGAAGTACTGTCTCATCACTAACAAAAAGCTAGCAGCAGGATGCTGAAATTCAAGGAACATTGCTGTAATCATGGAACGTTCTAAGCTATTTATCTGGTTCAGCTCCTTACTAATTTTAAGATCTTCAGCTTCCTACCTAAATGTTCTAAAGTCTCTTTTTACTCATTTAATGTGGTGATAACAAGACCTTTCTACTTCCATAAATTGCTGTGAAAATTAAATGAGGAAATTTATTTGAAAATTGTTTGAAAGTAGTTTTGCTTAAGATATAAGGTATCTTTATTAATGAAAGGGATAGCAAAACAATAAGTGGAAAACAAAAAATACTAGTAACTTTCATGAAAATTAAATTAAATTGATGCTGATGTTTTTCAGGTGAGGAAGCAGACCTGTTGAATTCGTTTGGAACTTTTTTGTGTTTGTTTTTGTTTTTGTTTTGGAGCTGAATAGCAAAATGTGTATCTACACATAAATGAGAATAGTAAACTTTTAATGCCTCAAGGCTTCCTGATAAACCAGAAGTACTATCTTGCATGTAAAATTTTGACATAAAAACCATTTTAAGAGCCAGTCCCAACTAAATCAGTGCTGTTCTTCTCAGTGAGATCTAAATCAGTGCTGTTCTTCTCAGTGAGATCGCTGTGTGAAGAACTCAGGTGAAGTGCTTTATTATTGCTTATGTTTTACATACAAAATGGGTCACATACAGTATCTGTTTCAATGCATTCAGAAACACACACACACACACACACACACAGTGTGCTTATCTAATCATTTTACAGAAAATCCCTATATTTAAGTTGTCTTTTTGTAAGAGTTTTATGTTTTCGCTTTTGCTTTTTTGCAAAGCTTTCAACAACTGCCTAAGTTTTGAAGCGGGTGTGTGTGTGTGTGTGTGTGTGTGTGTGTGTGTGTGTGTGATCTTAAATAAGGGATTTGTATTTCTTCACCAATTACCTCTTCATTGACCTCCATTTGCTTACATAGCTCCTATATTGCCTTGTTCTGGGCATGGAAAAATATTTATTTCGATGGTTTTCACTTGTAATGTATTCTTACTCTAAGTGATTCTAATAAAGCAATCAAAGTTTAAAATCCTATAGCTAGAGTATTAACATTTGACCCTGTGAAAGCACATAATTTTGCCTTCTATCTTTAAGAATTTTACCTTTTGTGTAATGAGCTATCAGCATCGTTTACCTATTAAATTAAAACATAAAATATTATTTGTTTTCCTATGAAGTTAGTCTATATTTCTGACATAGTTTTAATTTCTTAATATAAATATGTTTCTACACCCTTACTGTAGTTTTAAAATTGTATTCATATAAATGGTTTCATTTCCTTTCTACTTGAAACTTATTTGTATCTATAAGTGATATCTGCATTGTTGGCTATGTTCCTAGTGTAAATTGAATACATCCAAATGATTTCCTTTCTTCTTAAATTTGTATCACTCATATTGACAGATCAAACACATTAATTACTGGAACATTCATGTAAAGTGAAGACTATGTTTATACTTTGATGTGGAATATTTTAAAATTATACCTCTAAGAAATATCTTGGATATCCGCATGTAGGAGACATTTTCTATAATGTCCGTGCTTTGATGACCTTCTCAGAAGAAGCTAATAACTTAACACACCAATTTTAATAATATACATATACAGTAAATCACAAACAGCTGGTTTTTCTGCAATTTATCCAAATGTATTTTTCTCATCCTAATTACTCTCTGATAGACTTCCCATTTTAAAAGATTTGGCTTTGTTGTTCTCTTTTATAAATATATATATTTATACAGTATCCAACTTTGTATTTCTGCCTAAAAGCAAAGTGGAAAATTATGGTTATCTTCATCTTTGGTAAAAAAATTAATAAGAAAAATAATTCAGCCTTTTTTATTGAGTATATATAAATTGAGGATTATTTTTTATTTGAAATAATTTTCTATGCATAAGAGATGTAAACATAGGTTTCTTTCATGTGAATATTTTATATAAGCATGACACATTGATCAAAACTAAGAAATTAACACTGATATAATACTTTCAACTACAGAGTTTATTCAGATTTCCTCAATTTATCCATCACTTTCCCTTTTTCTGTTCCAGGATTCATTAAAGAATACCACATTGCATTCAACCGCAGTTTAACTTTGTCCTTATTTTTAAAAAGAAATGATTTAATTCTCTGTTGCAATTGATTCATATGAATGCCTGAAGTTTTTTTCTTTTCTTTTTTTTTTTTGAGTTTTTAATGTTTTCACTTTCATACAGTGATTTTTCTATACGAAAGATGCAAGATAAATTATTTGTGCATTGTGTCTCCATCTGGTTTCGATCCATTAATTTTAAATCCCATTAGAGTAAAAATAATGCAATATTGAAGATTTATGTACACAGATATTATTATTTATTACTATAAACTCTTCTTTTTTGACAAATCTCATTTTTGCTCAAGTAGGTTAACTGATAAGGGTAAATTATCCCAGCATAGTTTACCAAAAACCAAAATGATATATGTATGTATCTGTATGTATACACACACACACACACGATTGTGTGAATGTGTAGGGGTGTGTGTGTGTGTGTGTATGCTCTTGAAACTAATAGGAAATTTAAAACACTTTTATCTGGTGGAATAATAAAATATTTTCTATGGTATTACCTCCTAGAATTTCATTTGACAGGTAAGAATTATTGACATTGCAAGTAACTATATCCATAATGAGAAAGTTTTACTATATTGGTCAATAATGTGTTAATAAATTTTACTCTTAATATGATCATTTAGCCAATTTTAATGATAACAACTTAGTATTACACAAAAAGGGCTGAACTTGGGGCTAATAAAACAAGAATTAAAATATATTCTTTCATTTACTATTTCTTTGACTTGAGATATAACAGATGATTCAACATTTCTGAGACTGAGATTTCTGATATCTGAAAAAGGAATTATAGTGATATTATAAAATTAATCATTACCTATAAATCATCTTAAAATAGTAAAAAGGAGAGAAAAAACGTAAGTTGATGAATAAACATATTCATATACATAAATATATATATTTTTTCAAGCAATCATTGGGCCTCAGTAATATGAACTTCATATTAAGGAACTTCTTTTGTACCAAAACTTTTATAGCAAATTAAGTAAGTTAAAGGATTCATTCATACTGGATTCATTGGTATTAGCGTAACTCAAAGCAGCTGGCTGGACAGAATGACATATTGAAGTTTCAATACTGTACCAGCTAGGAGACACTTTACAAATTTGGGTGCTCTCTTTCATGATGTTTTATGTGCTTTCAGTCAGTGACCAATACGTAGTGAGTTTTCTCCGACAGCTAGAATATAGATCCAGATGACACACATGAGGGGTAGGAAGAAAAATTAAATATCTCATTATGAAATCTAATGATGCATATATAATACTTTGCCTTCTTATTTCTTTACTTACAATTCTGCTGATTCAGAGGAGTGCTTCCTCCAGGTAACATAAAAAATGTTCCACTGAAGTGCAAATCAACACTATCACCTTGCTATCCCTAGTGGTAAAAGGTAACAGACATTTATAGATATGTATTACAGGCAAAATTCCAAGAACTGATACCTCCCAAAAAATTGTTTCACTGATTAAGGATGCAGATGGAATTAAGATTGCTAATCAGATGACTCGAAGATGGAAAGATTGTCCAAGATTATCCAGGCTGGCTCATTGTAATCACCAGTGTTCTTATAAAAGTGGAAGAATGAGGTTGAAGAGTCAACCAAAGAGAAATTTGAAGATGCTGTGCTGTTAGCTTTGAAAATTGAAGGGGCTATGAGGCAAGGAAGGTAGAGAGTCTCTAAAAGCTCAAAAAGGCAAGAAAATAGATTATTAGAGCCCTTAGAAGAATGCAGCCCTGCTGACACCTTGCTTTAACCCAGTGAGATTCATTTCAGATTTCTGGACTCAAAAACTGTAAGATAATAAATTTGTGTTATTGTATGCAACTAAATTTGTGATAATTCATTACAACACTAGAAAAATAAAACATATGCAAAATTACTGTTTTATCAGCCCCAAATGGTTGAAATCAGCAATTTCTACGGGTTTAATCTGCGGATAAAATCTCATTTTTTTAGCCTCTAAATGACGCCCCCCATCCCGGTAGTTACTTGTGTATCTGTTGCCATTTTATGTTTTTGTGTTTAATTTGACTCTCACTTTTAATGTAAACCAGATTGTAATTCTGGGCAACTGTATGATTTGACATAGGGAAGTAGTCTTGGCCAAAAATGCAGAATTAAATAACCCCAAGGTGAGATACATGATACAGACATAGGCTGCTTTTCCCCCAAAATGTTTACCCTACATTATTTTAAGTACTTAAAATAAAATTGCAATAGGAGTGAATTATTGCCTTTTACTCATGAAAGCGCGGTTCATTATGGTCACTAGGGAGCTAAGATTGGGGATCCATAGCCTTAAATCCCATAATGTCTCATTAGACATCATCATATCAAAGGAATTTTATAAATGCCTGGTGAATCTTCTAAATTCTCTAAGTGCCAAGAGAAGCTTCTAAAATCCTCCGAGCTAGACTGGTTTCTGATTTCTTTCAAGTTATTGCCATGATTTCAAAGGGCCACAGATTCTGAAATGGATGTCTGGAAGCACAGAGCTAAATTTTAATGTCTTTGATGTATTTATGTTCAGTCAATAATTTAGGTCATTTGAAATAATCTCTACTCATACAAAGTCACAAGGACTTTAGAATAACAGAGTTATAATATTTCCACAGTGCTGTTTTAATTAGCATACCTATGCAATGAAAAAAGGAAATTTCTAAATATTTTTAAAGGGACATGGTCATGTGGCTTTTGCATTTTTCAAAATTTTCAAAGAGGGATTCTTTTAACAATAAAGACTTCTAAACAATACACATGGGAGGAAAACTGCAGTAGGGAATAATGTTTCAAGTATTTTTAGCATAATTCTGCTATTTATTTTATACAACCTTAACTTTTTTAAGTAGATAAAATTAGTTTTTCTGCCAGCTGTTCAGACATTAGTATATGGTACATAGTATCTGGGAGTCACCGCCTTCCAAAATAAAAGTAGGTAAACCCATCATAGCACACAATTCAAGATATATTTACTTGATAACATACTGTTGAAAGAAATTGATTTGTATGAGTTAAAATAAATCATATATAATATAATATATACAATATACATTATACTGTACAAGTATAGTATATCCGTGTATATTTTAATATACAGTATATTACTATTAAATACTTTAAATGATTTTGGTTATGAAAACTACTATTTATGAGTGAAAAAGTCAATTAACTTGTTTTCCGAATATATTAAGCTGCACATTTTAGTGAAACTAAAAATCTATTTACTATTAAAGAGTTGAACTAAGAAGCTACTTTTTGTTTATTCTTGATTAGAAACAGATCGTTGATAAATTTGACCTCAGGTGATACTCACTGTGGTGAAGGTTAAATTTCCATGTGTTCTCCACTGCATTAGTTGGTCAAAAATATAGTATAGCTACATGAGTATACATAAATGTACACACACACACATACACGAAATATAAATGTGAGTGTGTGTGCGTGTGTGTGTATGTGCATGCATGTGTGTACGTTTTCTTCTGTCAAATCTTCTGTTCATTTGTATGTTTTATCACACTGGGTTACGCAAGCACTTTGTAAGGTTTCACAAATAACTGTCTATTCTATAGATT
Organism: Papio anubis; assembly: GCF_008728515.1. Taxonomy (NCBI): domain Eukaryota; kingdom Metazoa; phylum Chordata; class Mammalia; order Primates; family Cercopithecidae; genus Papio; species Papio anubis. Next base: position 92,947,076 of record NC_044980.1, read on the forward strand.
TCCTGAAAAAATCAAAAAATATCAGCTAACAAATCTGTCTCAAAAACACAATGAGTTTTTTTTATGAAAGTATATTTAGGGCCTACTTCCTTTCACTGAAGTATTATCCTATATTTTCCTATTTTGTTTATTTTACCCTTAATTTGAGAATTTTTTTTCCCAAATTGGAAGACAAAACCAATAATGTATTGCTAAAGTACACTTCCAGAATCAATGACTTAAGAATCAAATATTTTTATTCAAAGCAATAGCATTTGTAAATCTTAGATATTATTATAATTGAATACCTTTGCAGTCAAATTGCAGTCAAATATGTCAGGGTTGTGTAATGAAATGCTCACTTGTACTTTTTATCATGTTTTTAGTAACATGTAAGAATTGCGATTACATGCTTACTTTTAGGAGTCTCTTAGTATCAAGCACATAAATTTGTTTTTCAAATGCTTTATCTATTTTTAACAGAACTGTGGTTGCCAGAGATTAAGAGGCTTGGTGAATGTGTTTTACTATACAGCAGATAAAATTTTTTGGAGTAACAAAACCATTCTATATCTTAATGATAGTGTATTCATCAAAACTCAAAAACTGCACATAGAAAAGAGTAAATTTGCTGTATGTATATTTAAAAATAAAATTTAAAAAGTAGATGAAAATGGTAATATTTCAATGGCAACTTAGATCCCTGGATGATAAGGACACGTTGCACACAGTATTTATAAGGCAATGTTCTTTCAAATATTCACATAACCTAATAACAGCATATATTTTATCTGAAACAATACCCTTACATTTTTCCTTTCCTAGAGAAATAAAATCAGTTATGACATTTGGCAATGCATACATTGCTATGTTATTATTATCAAATAATGGAATTGTTGAGAAGATTAATAACATTTAGAAGATTGTTACAGATTGTTATGATTGTTATAGATCAATCATTGATTCATGAATTACTAAATATTTTATATTAATAAACATTAGTCATATTTTATACATTTTACATGCTACCTTCTACCTGGCCTTTTCTTTTGCTCTTATTTCTTCTTATATTGAAATATTAATTTTTAAAGAAAAAAATGGAAGAAAGAAGTAAAGAAAATAGAAAAGATTTATTACACAAAGTTAATGATACTAATACATAAAAGTAACATGCAAAAAGGAAGGCCTACAGTAAGTTTCTCATGATAATAGTAATTATTGATGCAATAACAGACTTGGTTGAAAGGGCTATTTGATCAATCTCTTCAACAGTTAGTCTATAAAAGTTCTAAGTTATCATGTATCTTTTCTGTTTTTCTGTTGTTTTCCCAAAAGACACAATATAATAAACAACTTTGATATCTATCCTAAAATGAATATTTCACTCCAGATAATATAAGTCTCAATTTGCTTGTCAATTGGAAGAAACAAAGAGAGATGGAAATCATTTAAAACTTCCTGTCTGGGGTACTGAATTCACAGAAAGTCTCTAGTAAATTTCTCTACCTTCCTTATTTGAATTTTTAGGGATTGAAATTTTTCTTTGTATGTTTTTTTAAACAAATAATAATTTTTAAATACATTGACAGCTTTTAGAAAACCAAGATGAATTATTGGGGAAGAAAAATAACAAAAAAGAGGAATATTAAATGTTCAATAAGAAGCCATGATTTCCAGTGCAGATGTGCTATTAATTATTCATCTGACTTTAGGAACAATTGTTTGAGACTTCAATCTCCTTATATCAAACATGAACAAATTGATGTGAATCCTCTAATGAGTGTTTTCATTTCAGAAATTCAAAGTGTGTATAATGATTTCTTGTGTTGTGAAATAAGGAAAGCATTAAATTATATTTCAGATAGTAAGCTGAGTGTGGTGGTGCTCTTGTAGTCCCAGTTACTCAAGAAGCTGAAGTTAGAGATTGCTTGAGCCCAAGAGTTTGAGGCCTCAGTGAGCTATGAATGTTCCACTGTACTCCAGCTGGAGTGATATGGTTTGGCTCTGTGTCCCCACCCAAAACTCATTTTTAATTTTACTCCCAGAATCCCCACAATTATCTGGTGAGAGATAATTGTGATTGTCTGCTGAGATATTGAATTGAATCACAAGGGCAGTTTAACCCATACTGTTCTCATGGTAGTGAATAAGTCTCATAAGATCTGACGGTTTTTTCACTTGGCTCTTTTTGCCTGCTGTCATCCATGTAAGACATAACTTGCTCCTCCGTGCCTTGTATCATGATTGTGAGGCCTCCCCAGCCATGTGGAACTTTAAGTCCATTAAGCCTCTTTCTTTTGTAAATTGCCCAGTCTCAGGTATGTCTTAGCAGCAGACTGAAAACAGACTAATACAGTTAATTGGTACCAGTGGAGTGGGGTACTGCTGAAAAGATACCTGAAAAAGTGGAAGCAAATTTGACAATAGGTAACAGGCAGAAATTGGAACAGTTTGGAAGGCTCAGAAGAAGAGAGAAAAATTTGGGAATGTTTGGAAGTCCCTAGACACTTGTTGAATGGCTTTTACCAAAATACTGATAATGATGTGGACAATGAAATCTAGGCTGAGGTGGTCTCAGATGGAGATGAGGAACTTGTTGGGAACTGGAGCAAAGGTGACACCTGTTATGCTTTTGCAAAGAGACTGGTGGCATTTTGCCCCTGTTGTGGAGATTTGTGGAACTTTGAACTTGAGAGAGATAATTTAGGGTACCCAGCAGAAGAAATTTATAAGCAGCAAAGCATCTGAGAGGTAACTTGGGTGCTGTTAAAGGCATTCAGTTTTATAAGGGAAGCAGGGCATAAAAGTTTGGAAAATGTGCAGCCTGACAATGTGATAGAAAAGAAAATCACGTTTTCTGAGGATAAATTCAAGCCAGCTGCAGAAATTTCTGTAAGTGAAGAGGAATCGAATGTCAATCTCTGAGACAATGGTGAAAATGTCTCCAGGGAATGTCAGAGGTCTTAACAGCAGCCCTGCCCATCACAGGTCTGCAGGCCAAGGAGGAAAAAAAAAAAAAATCATGGGTCTGGCCCAGGGTCTCCATGCTGTATGTAGTCTACAGACTTGATGCCCTTTCCCAGCCACTCCAGCCATGACTAAAAGGGGCCAAGGTATAGCTCAAGATATAGTTGTGGCTACAGAAGGTACAAGCCCCAAGCCTTGGCATCATCCACATGGTGTTGAGGCTGCGGGTGCAAAGAAGTCCAGAAGTGAGGTTTGGTAACCTCCACCCTGATTTCAGAGAATGTATGAAAATGCCTGGATGCCCAGGCGGAAGTTTGCTGCAGGGGCAGGGCCCTCATGGAGAACCTTGGTTAGGGCAGTGCAGAAGGGAAATGTGGGGTCAGAGCCCCCACACAGAGTTCCTACTGGGGCAGTATCTAGTGGAACTGTGAAAAGAGGACAACCTGCTGTCCTCCAGACCCCAGAATGATAGATCCACTGACAGCTTGCACCGTGCACCTGGAATAGCCACAGACACTCAATGCCAGCCTCTGAAAGCAGCCAGGAGAAAGGCTATGCCCTGCAAAGCCACAGGGGTGGAGCTGCCCAAGACCATAGGAACCTCCCTCTTGCATCAGCATGGCCTAGATGTGAGACATGGAGTCAAAGGAGATCATTGCGGAGTTTTAAGATTTGACTGCCCCACTGGATTTTTGGACTTGCCTGGGGCTTGTATCCCCTTTGTTTTGGCCAATTCATCCCATTTGGAATAGCTGTATTTGCCCAATGCCTGTACCCCCATTGTATCTAGGAAATAATTAACTTGCTTTGATTTTACAGGCTCATGAGTGAAAGGGACTTGCCTTGTCTCAGATGAGACTTTGGATTGTGGACTTTTGAGTTAATGCTGAAATAAGTTAAGACTTTTGGGGAGTCTTGGTAAGGCATGATTAGATTTGAAATATGAGGACCATGAGATTTGGGAGGGACCAGGGTGGAATGATTTGTTTGGGCTCTGTGTTCCCACCCAAATCTCATCTTTAATGTACTCCCATGATTCCCAAGTGTTGTGGGAGAGACCCAATGAGAGATAATTAAATCATGAGGGCATTTTTTTTTTTCCACACTGTTCTCATGGTGGTAGTGAATAAGTCTCACAATATACGATGGTTTTATAAGGAGAAACCCCTTTCTCTTGGCTCTTTTTGCCTGCTGCCATCCACGTAAGTCATGACTTGCCCCTCCTTGCCTTCCATCATGATTGTGAGGCCTCCCCAGCCATACAGAAATGTAAGTCCATTAAACCTCTTTCTTTTGTGAATTGCCCAGTCTCGGGTATGTCTTACCAGCAGCATGAAAACAGACTAATACACTGGGCAACAGAATAAGACTCTGTCTCCAAAAGCCTTTTCTTTAAGGTAAATAAACAATAAATAGAAATTCAAGTAGTTTATCATGATTTCTTATCATTATAAAATAAACTAAATGATAAATTATATTTCAAATTGTAAAAGATTTCCATGTAAGATTTCTTTTTATAAGAGTTGAATTTTTCAGTTTCTTGGATTGAGCAATTTTCTCTAAACAAACACATTATTTCTATATTACTTTTTAGCTTCTTTGGAAGAAAGAACATTAAGAGCTAGAATATACAAATATTAAAATGAAAAGAGCAAGTCTCAGGCCTATGATGCTTTTACTTATAATTTTTCCACTGTATGATAGTGCAAAAGTGACACATATGTATTAAAAACCGTTCTTTGAATACCCACATAACTGTTCTGTTTTTCATTTTCAGTACCATATTCATAAATTATACGAATTATTCAACAATTTGTTATAAAATAGGGTTTCTCATATTATGTTGCCCAACTCTTTGTTAATGTAACTGTTCTGAGCACATTTATGGTAAGTTAAGCTAAGCAATGATTTTCCATAGGATAAGTATATTCAGTACATTTGCAACTTAGAGATTTTCAACTTAGAATGGGTTTATTGGTGATGCAGGATTTTTCTCAGTCCCTTTGCTGAACCTGTGGAAGGGGCACCCCATCTACTTGGCCCACTGTACTCAACCCTTTGAAGGAGGGAACACATGAATGAGCAAGCGTGAGATCTGGCCACCCACCGCAGGCGCCAACATAGGAGGAAGCTTTGTGTGGGACCCGTGGCCAGACCAGGCATGTTGACTCAAGGGGAATGTGGCAGTGCCCAGGTGAAGGTGCTGCCACACCGAAGTCCCAGAAGGGGTGTTACAGTACTTCTTTAGTTCCACCATCTGCATATGGCAGTCTGTTAGCAGCTCAGTTGGCCCCTTGCCTCATCATGTGAGGCAACTGCACTCAATGGCAAGGACAAAGGGAGGGTATGACAGCCTTTCTGGGTGCCTGCGCTCAGTGGTCCCCAGCTCTTGCCCAGCATTCAAGAAGAATGAGGTCACATGAACGATTGAAGGATGGTGAAGGCGGGGAATTTTATTGAATGATGAAAACAGTTCTCAATAGAGAGGGAAGCTGGAGAGGGAATGGGAAGAGCAGATCATCTTCCTCAAATTCAGGTTGTCTCTTCCTCTAAATCAGGCCAACTCTCTGCTCTACCAACTGAATCTGGGGTCTTTATAGGCACAGGATGGGGAATGTTTGCTGATTGGTTTGTGAGAATGCAAAAAAGGTTAAAGCGAAGGCACCACTCAAAGGTGGGCACCATAATGTAGAAACCAATTAGGAAAGTGTAGGTACAAGTAAAACAGGTGAAGGGTTGGGATCAATTAGAAGAAAGTGTGCCAAATAGGAAGACGTGTTCTCAATCCAGTCCAAGGATTTAACTTGTAGCTTGGATTTCCATCTTTAGACTGTCTTTGGCTTGGAGGTGGGGTTTCACCAGGTACCTGTCCTTATTTGCCTAGGCATTTGATATCTGTAACTATCATTGGGATGATACCCATTGTAAGATGAGAAGCACCTGTATATAATAGTTTCATATATTATTAGAACAAAAGTATTTCTTTCACATATTCTCCTAAATATTAACTGTTTTTCTCTCTGATATAAGTTTTTTTCTCAATTTACTCTTGAATGTAATAGTTTTGGTAGTTGGCTATCATATTATGATTATGTCTTTTGTATTTTGTGACATATTTCAAAAACTGATGTTTAAATTCACATAAATACAATTTTGTTTGTTAGAGTTGTATTCAATTTTAGCACAGTTTATTTCCAATAGATTTATAAAAGCAAATTATATTGAAATATAAAATTATGCTTCATATTATAATTTCTGGTACAAAAACATCTATAGCAAGTCATGTGGTAGCAAATAAAAATGAAATGTTCAAAATGTAAATTTTATTACAAACGGGATTTTAGGATGCTTTCATCCCTGTGGAATATTTTTCGTATGTGACCTAAATTTGGCTCAGTACTATAAATCCTTCAACCAAAAAACCTATAAGTATATAACGAAACATAGAAGTGATGATGTTACCTTCCAATATGGAAAATAATGGCAAATAATTTAACTTGTTTACAGAAGATAGTGTAATAGATTCAAAATACATTTACAGTGTAAATCATTCTGAACTAAAATGATCTCACAAATGCAAATCTCATTCATGTCCATTTTTTCCAAAAGTATAAAGTTTACAGCTTTACTTTTTTAAGAGACCTTAAGTTGTTAAAAAAAAAAAAGTCCTTTCTTTTTATATTTTTGCTTAATATTTCACATACTTTTGGCTTAGGACCAAAATCAGGACATTTTCTGCTAACTCAGTTGGTAGTAAATTGTGAGTAAATGCTGAGGATGCTGCTAATTATTCTACTTTGTGGGTAAATGCTGAGGATGCTGCTAATTATTCTACTAAGCACTGGAAATATACTGTTATTCAGCCCATATGTCAATATTGTAGAGATTGAGAAACAGTTATCTACCTAAATTCAACACTTTATTCAAATGTTATCTTACATTTTCTTACTTTTATTACTTTTTACACCTATAATGTCTCATCTTTGAAACTAAAAGATTTATCTGTACATTTTATTATATACTGATGCATGTCATTTTTTGAAAATCTTTATAGTGCTCAATATTGTCAATTAACACAATATTCATGTCTGGTTTATTGCTTATAATCGAAAAAATTTGAAGATTTTGCATATGCCACATGATCAGTAAGCAGCAAACAGATATTATAACAAATGCTGTTGCCCTGTCCATATGCCCTCTGCATTCAAATTTTTACAATGAAGGTTGCTAATAGAACATTTACATTCTCTGAGAGAACTTTAAAATCTTGCCACAGGAACCTACTTATTTTCTTACTTTCTTTCTTTTATTTTTTCCTTTTAGAGACAGGGTCTTACTCTGTCACACAGGCTTGAGTACAGTGGCAAGCAGAGTTCACTGCAGCCTCAAATTCCCGGTCTTGAGAGATCCTTCTTCCTTAGCCTCCCAAATCACTAGGATTATAGTGCCACCATGCCCAGTCTCTTATTTTTAAGCAAAACAAGTCAAAAGTTTTAAACAGATATTGCCCTTAGAAGTAATGTTCAACTAATGATTGATGGGAGTGAAAGAATATGTAAATCAACTTCCTGTACCTAGTTTGGCTTAACTTCAAGGTGAGTTTATTTTCTCCCAGAGTTCCTCCCTGAATGAGTTCCAATAGTCCCTCTAGGCTGGCATCTTTCTGTTCCTTGTCATTCTTCCCCACTATCCCATTGATGTCTCCTTGAATCACTTTCCCCATTCCCCGCAAACAAATAAACAAAGAAAAAACATATTTAATAAAATTCGACCTACGATCTGCTTCTGGGTAGCCTAAACTAGGACATTATTTATTTAAAAATTAGAGAGTTTTGAGTAACAAATCTGAAATACAGTGATTTCCTATAGAGAGATATAGGAAATCTGGGTGATCTGGGTGTGCAGAGTGACTTAATAGGAAATGTCTAGAAAAGGGAAAACAAGTAATAGAAAAGAAAAGAATGATGAAAAACATCAGTGATGGTAATTAGACTTCCCTCAGTCTTTTTCACAGATCTGAAAAGGATGAATTTGAGGTAGCGTTGGAGTAGATTTAAAAACAAAACTAGGTTGTTAAAAATACATTGTTAGAGAATTTCAGAAGATGATGAATGAATGAATGAATGAATGAATGAACAATTGAATTCATGTTTCCTGATCAAAAAGTCATATATAATTCTAAAGTTAGTATAAAATAACTTGACTATACACTTACATACTACTGTACATGTGCAGAAAACAAGCTGTAATTATTTATCAGTTGCCATGCCATGCCTCTTGGTAAGTACCGGAATGTAAGCCAACACACTTTGTAGTTTTCCTGGGGCAGAATGGAAGGCATGTCATTATTGTCCCACTCTGGAACACTGGGAAGATTGACTGCCTATTCCCTATTGTCCCTTCTAAAATTTGTGGTTACTAAGACTTATTTTGCATCCAATGACTTAAACTATGACTATAACTCAAACTGTTGCTCTTAAGGAGTGAAAGCATCTATAATGTAGAAGATAAAGAAATAGGTTTTATGCAGAGCAATAAGTACTGAAAATAAAGGCCTTATCCACTTAGCAGTGAATAGCCCTCCAAGATACTAAAGTATTAAAATAAATCAGTCACTTAACTGCACTTTTAACAAAGCTTATTGTTGATGTACTATCTTTAATATAAAATTATACTTATTAAAAATTAACTACTATGATATAAGGCAAAATGGCTCACCTGTTAAAAACCTGTGTTGCAATAAACTCTAAATTTGCTGATGGGCATTTCAAGGTACTAAAAATGATTCATGGAGGAAACATGAACTTGGAAGGGATAGGGATTTAGTTGAAGGATAAGGACATACCAGGAAAAGCATGCACGGTGAACAAAGGCATTGCAGTGGACACTTTTGAATAGATTGAATCAGCTGGACCACGAGAGGAGAAAGAATGACCAGTTTGTTTGTTTTTTTCTCCCTTACTTACTGAAAATACGAGTCTGGATTTTTACATCATGCAAAACCATGGAGAAAAAAATTGAGAAGAGGGACAAATAAGTAATTTTTCTTGAACTATAGCATTCAAAGTATAATGCTGGGCCCTAACATACACTAACTCATTTAATTTACCTCATCCATTGAAGTTGATTTTATCTCTATATTTGGAATCTAAAGAAACTAAGCTTGCTTCAAATAAGTTCATTTGTTCTAAGTAATTTTCCTCAACCATAGCAGAATCATGATTCTAAATTAGAATTAAGATAACAAAAACAAAATACTTTTTTAATGTAAAATGTCATCCAATAAAGAATGGTCTTATTTTGGGAAACATGGGAATATTCTGTCTCTACCAAAAAAAAAAAAAAAAAATTATCTGGGCGTGTGGTGTGCACCTGTAGTCCCAGCTACTCGGGAGGTTGAGGTGGGAGGATTGCTTCAGCCCCGGAGGTCGAGGCTATGGGGAGCCATGTTTGCACCAGTACACTCCAGCTTTGGTGACAGAGCAAGACTATATTTTTTTAAAAATGCTTTGATTTTACAAAAAAAAAAAAAAAAAAAAAAAAGTATTCCAGTAACTAGTCAGCAAAAATTTTATGGAGAGATACAAGAAAATAGGGGAAAACAGTCCATTTCATAAAGTATCTGAAGCTTAATAATACTTTAATACATTATTTAAACTTTCAAAATCTTCAAAATTAACCAAGTTATTTTAATGACATTTTCCTTACAGAGGAAGTATCAAGCTAGAAAATATCCTTTCTTGACCTATAGTTTACACAATTCTTAAGCGCTCTTTTCCTGCATTTTCATTTTGTGATTTTTGAAATCTGCATAATCACAGTAAAGAAAGGAGAAAAACACAGAAAAGAAAGGCTATCACAAGAACACAATGTGAAAGCAAATCCCGTCACACATACAAATACTAAAAGGGAAAGCTGATGAAATGCTGCATTTGTCATTTAAAGCCTGCTTATATTGGTCTGTAAATTACTGTAACACATGTAGCAAAAACTATTTGAAAGACCTGGAAGCCTTTGTCATTTCTTCACTTATTCTGTTTAACTACTGTCTATCTCAGTAAAATTCATTCACGTCTACAATTACAGCACGGAAACACCATGAAATCAGTAAAAGAAGAAGAAAGGTGACTGTGAATTTGCTACTTATATAATAAGAAATCAGCAAAAGACACTATTTTAAAAACAAAGAACAATAAGATAAATGAGCATTGCAAAACAACTGTTTTTGATTAAAACTACAAAATGCACTTATGGTAAAAAGCATGATAGCCAAAGAATTACAAAAAATGAATTAAAACAAAAGAACAGCTTTATTGCTACTGAGTTTATAATGAGCATATATTTAGTTGAAATAAAGTATTTAGACACATATAATTCATATGATTGTAAATGAGATATTATATTTTTATGATTCACAAATTTATCATATTAGAAGAAAAATAGGCTGGGCCCAGTGGCTCATATCTGTAATCCCAGTGCTTTAGGAGACTGAGGCAGGAGGATCTCTTGAGGCCAGGAGTTCAAGACTGGCCTCAGCAGCATATGAGACTCCATTTTTACTAAAAAAATAAAAAAATAAAAAATAGCTGGGTGTGGTGATGTGCACACATAGTCCTGGTCACTCAGGAGACTGAGGTGAGGGAATTGCTTAAGTCCAGGAGCTGGAGGCTGCAGTGAACTATGAGTCTGCCACTGCACGAGAACCTGATCAACAGAACAAGACCCTATCACTAGAAAAAAAAAGTAAAAAGCAAAAGAAAAATACTGTTTTATTAATTATGTATAATTGAACGTTTCTCTCTTTAGTTTAAAATTGAATGCACAAAAACATA